>NC_022019.1:1826731-1862360 GCF_000317375.1 Microtus ochrogaster
CACGACCACGGCAAGTCTTATAAGACAGAACATTACATTGGGCTAGCTTAGAGTTTCAGAGGTTCAGTCCATTTCATCATGGTGGGGACCTTGGTGGCCCTCTGGCAGGCACTGGAGCAGTGGCAGTGGACAGTGCATTCTGGCCTGTAAGCAGAGAGAGACTGGAGCTGGCATGGGCCCACCTCCAGGGACACACCTTCTCCAGCAAGGCCATCCTTACAACCCTTCAAAGGGCCCTGGAGACTCAGCATCCCAACATCCGAGCCCTGGGCCGTTCTCATTCACAACCCCAGGACACACATGAATGGAGCAGTGTGCCGTGTCTTGGAGTAGTTTTATTTATGACCATTGGCTTTTGGATTTCACAGGACTGTTTGTGCACGTCTCTCTGTATACCATGTGTTGGAAGGTGACCAAGGAGGCGGGCAGAGAGCAGAGATCCCATGTGCTGTGAGCCACCTGGCCTGGGTGCTGGGAACTGAATTTGGGTCCTCTGGAAGAGCAGCAAATGATATCAACTGCTGAGCCATCTCTCCAGCCCCTTATGTAATTTTTATGTGTCATGAAATATTGCTTTTTTTAAATTATTAAAACATGTAAAAAGCATTTCTTAGCTCATGGCACATAAACAAACAGGTGGAGGATAGGAACTGGCCAGCAGCCTGTCATTGGCGACACTCGCTCTGGACCCAACACATTTGTGTGGTCCCCTTACATGCATAGCAAAGAGATCCAGCCATCTGGGCTGCTATGGGAGCTTTTGTGGAGCAGGCAAGAAAAACAGCCATGGGGATTGCCTCAGAGGGCTTTGAGGGCCTATTGGACCCTAGAGAATTAGCCTCCTTGTTTCGTTCCCGACCTTGTTCTCAATTATGTGTGTGTGCGCGTGTGTTATTCATTTGTGTATATGTGCGTGTGTGTGTGTGTGTGTGTGTGTGTGTGTTCACATGCAGGCTAGAGGGTGAAGTTGGGTGTCCTCTTCCTCTCAACCTTAGCTTTTCAGACAGGATCTCTCATTGAACCTTGAACTCACTGAGTTGGCTAGATTGGCTGACCAGTGAGCTCCAGAGATCCGCTCATGCCCATCCCAGCCCTGGAGTTAGAGATGCATGCTTCCATGCCCGGGTTTCCCATGGGTGCCAGGGATCCGAACTCAGATTCTGAAGCTTGTGTACAAACACTTCACATAAGAGGCCATTTCCCTTGTCCCTGTAATTTTTTTTATTTTTATTTTTTTTATTTAAAGACAGGGCTTCTCTGTAGCTTTAGAGCCTGTCCTAGAACCAGCTCTTTTAGACCGGGCTGTCCTCAAACTCACAGAGATCTGCCTGCTTCTGCCTCCCGAGTGCAGGGATTAAAGGCGTGTGTCACCACCGCCCGGCTCCTCTAAAGTATTTTTAAGTGTCTGTGTTTAGCGGCATCCCTGCAAATGCAGCCATAGTTTAGTGACTACTTAGTGTTACTGGCAAGGGAAAGATACGGTCTGTCTTACCCTCTGCTGCTGTGATGGACACTATGACCCAAACAGCTTGGGAAGGAAAGGGTTTGTTTTGGTACACTTCATCACCGAGGGAAATCAGGACAGGAGCTAACGGCAGGAACATGGAGGCAGGCAGTGAAGCAGAAACCATAAATAATATTGCTTACTGCCTTTCTCTCCACGGCTTGCTTCAGCTTGCTCTTTTATAGAACCCAGGACCACCAGCTCAGGGATGGGGCTGCTCGTAATGGCTGAGTCCTCCCACATCAATCACTAACCAAGAAAAACACCCCACAGGCACTCCCATAGCTGATGGAAGCAGTTCCTCAATAGAAAGTCCCTCTTCCCAAATATGTCTGGGTGTGCCTCAAGTTGACAAAAACCAACCAGCCCATTATTGACAGTTGTACAGGGAGGGGTTTGGGCTCTCTGATGCATGACGGCTGGATTGGGCACCTTGGCCCGAGACTTCTGGTGGTATGGACTCAAGAGGCTTCTGGGGTGTCAGGCCCTCTTTCCTGTCACAGGTGGAAAGCCCAGGTAAATACTGGTAGTGAGGTCCTACCTGCCCAGAGCAATAACCCTGCAGGCTCCTTCCTGGCACCGCTGTGGTGGGGACCCTTTCCTGAGATGCCTGTGTAGAGCCTGTGTTCCCTTAGGTTTGACTGTGCTGTCTGTGGAAATACAAAGGCCAGGAAGACAGTCCTGCCTCTTCAGACTCAGGCACGGTGTGAGCAGCAGAGATACATGTTTGCAAAGGAGATGCATGTTTGCAACGCACTGAAGAGTTCTAGCGTGTGCGGGTCCCACAGTGGACAGAGGTTCTAGAGACAGAGGGTTGGAGAGATCCTCGGAGGGCCCAAGAACGGACCCGGAAGCAGTGGAAAGCCTTGAAAAGCTAGGAGGAGGCTTTCAAGCAAGCAGCGTTGGGGCTGTGATCCGAACCGGAGGTGGGGCATCATAGGGGCTACATTACGTCTGGGCAAAAGCAGGTCAGTGCACCCGAGGCTGAGGGGAGGAGATGGTAGAGAAGTTTAGAAGGTACGAGTTGAAGAGCGTGCCCACCACCAGGAGTAGATAGAGTGGCCCCTGTTCTCCGTGCTAGCACCAAATACTTGACAAGAAGCAACTGAGGGAGAAGAGGCTTATCTCAGCCCACTGAGCCTGGGAAGACTCTTCCGGACCTGTGGAGACAGAAGTGGGACACACCTTGCTTATATCAGGTTGCCACTGGTCGGGCTGGAACTGGGGCAAGCTATAGCGTATAGCATCTGCCTCCACGAGACCCACCTGCTAAAACAGCAATCAACTCCACAGTCACAGGCGCTTGAGGGTGGGACTCCGCCCCTTCTCATGTCCTGGAGAAACAGGATGTTGATCTGGGACAGGAGGGGAGGCTGGTCTAGAAATCTCAAAGCCGGCCTACCCCAGATAAAACCCATCTCCCCCAGACAAACCCTGCGTCAAAAACCAAACAAACAAACACTATCTCCCCAGAGTTCCACAGCTTCCCAAACAGAGCCCCTAGGTGGGACCAAGTATCCAAACCCATGAGCCTGGTTGACGCATTTCACAAAAATGCAAACTATTAGTGGGCGTCAAGGAGACAAAGGCGGACAGAGGAGCCATCGGCTTCAGGATTGCTCACTGAAGTCTCTGTGGGAAAGATGAGCAGAAAGAGGGCTGGGCTGCTTGCAGACAGACTCAAGTCATCCCCAGAGCTGAAGCCAGCCAGGGAGAGGATGAAGAGCAAGGAAAATGGAGAAGAAATAACTCCTCAAAGATCACACACCACCACCAGGGCTCAGGAAACAGTGGCAGATGACTCATCCGACAGCAAGAGGAGATTTCCAGGAAGAGAGAATACGGGGCAGGTGTGTGCATGTGTGTATCTGTGCAGACGCTTACTTTGAAGTTTATAATGTTAGGAACTTGAAATGACAGACACAATCAACAGTGGAATTCTCATAGCACGTCTTATGATATAACGCCACCAAGCCATCAAAATGTGAAAAAAAAATAGAAACTAAAGGAGAACACTCGTGATTTAGAAAATATTTATTGAGCTATTACTTCTGTCAGATTCTGTTTTAGTTGGCTTTCTGCAAAATATGCAAGTAATAGAAAATATTACCTTAATGTTCACTTATAACTTAGTAACTATTAGTTAAATTTTCTTATTTTTTGTCTTTCTTTCCTCAAAATCTGTGCAACAATTCTGTATACTGTGCTAGCTTTCTGTTACTGTGGGAAATCATAACTGAGAAGATCCACTTAAAGCAGAGAGAGCGACTTCATTTTACAGTTTCAGTTCCTGGCTGGCTGACTCCCGCTGTTTGGTGCCTGAGGCAAGACAGTGGTGCTGAACCCTGCCAGGGGAGGCCGCCAGCAAGAAAGAGGGTGGGAGAGAGGGAGAGGCAGAGAGAAACAGGAGTCAGAGAAGGGTCAGGGAGAAGGTTAGGTTAAAACACAACTCCTAAGAGCACCCCCACCCACTCCCTCAAACTAGGTCCCATCTCCTCAGTTACCATCACCTCTGAACCTATCAGTGGGTCAATCCATTGATGAACTCAGAACACTCATGGTCCATCACTCACAATATCACCTCTCTGAACTGTATTAGGAACCATTTTTCAACATGTGAGCCTGTGGGTAATATTTCAGATCTAAGCCATAACCATAACTATTGTAAGTAAATCCACCTGACCAGGTAGGCTGCCAGAGGTGGGGGTTTAGTAGCAGGGAAATTTCAGCCATTTAGCCCGAACTGTTCATTGTTTTCCAGGTGCTGAGCCATTCTTACCTCCCCAAGGCAAACATCAACTGGTTGAATTTGGTTTTTGGTTGAGTTACAAAAAATTATCAGTGAAGAACCAGAGAATTTAAATTCCATTAAAGCTTTGTGTCTAGGTTCATCAGAGACACAGGTCTGTAGATGCTTACCCTGAGGTATATTTGTCTGGCTTTGATACCAGAATAATTCTGACCTCTTAATTCTTTATTCCTCTTGAACATTTAGGAAGATTGTTAGATGGAGTGGCATTGATTTTAAACTTGTGGGACTTTTGAATGAACTTCTCTTGAGATCTTGGTCAACGAGTCAGTCTCTATACTGGGTACGGATGGCATACACTTTTCTGTCTCTTTATGGTTTAGGTATGATTATATTGTGTTTCCTGAAATTGATTAATTAATTTCTTCTGAGTTATCCAGCCTGTTGGTGTATAATTAATTGGTCATCGTAGTTTGAATGGTCCTTTTAAAATTTCTTTGACATCAGCTATACTGTCTTCCATTAATTTCTAATTTTATTTGAGCATTCCTTCTTTTTCTTATTAAGTTAATCTACCAATGTATTTATCTTTCTGGATTTTTAACGATTTACTTCACTTTTTAAAAACTGTCTTTCTGTTCCCTATCTCGCTTACATAATCTCCTCCTATGGTCTCATTCTCTTTGCTTCCCAGAGGTGGCGCTGTCCACAGTGAGCTGCCCCCCCCCCCCACATCAATCATCAAAGAAAATTCACCACAGGTTTTCCCCATGGCCAGTCGGGGAGGGGCATTTTTTAAATTGAGGTTTCCTCCTCCCAAAAGACTCTAGCTTGTGTTAAGCTGATGTTGATGTATGGCTTATTCTTTTCTAATTCCTCGAGGCAAGAAACTAATTGTTATTTTGTATCTTTCATGGCACACACCTTTGATCCTAGCTCCTCAGGAGGCAGACATAGGTGGATCTCAGAAATTCCAGGCCAGGCTGGTCTATAGAGCAAGTTCTAGGACAGTCAAGGCTACACCGAGAAACTCTGTCTCTAACAACAAAGTACTACATTTACTTATTATGCGTGGGAAGAGGTGTGTGTGCACAGTGTCGCATGTGTGTGGAGGTCAGAGGGCAATTTTAGAACACACTTGTCTCTTTCTGCCACTGGAGACCTCAGGTCATTAGGCTTCTTGGCAATGGTCTTGGCCACAGACATTTTCCTGACCCCATCTTTCTTCTCTTTAACATAGGTTCTTATTGTGATAAACTGCATCACTATGGCCTTTGCTACACTTCTGTGCCTTGAAGTCGAAGGCGAGTTTCTTGTAGACAGTCTGTAATTGCATCTTTTTCCCATTCATTCCATCACATCTGTCTTTTTACTGTAGAGTTTAATCCACTTGCATCTAAGGCAATTATTGATGAGGAAGGATTTACTATTGCTGTTCTCTTAACTGTCTTATATTCATCTGATGGTCCTTTTCTCTGACTTCTCCCTTTGTGTGTTTTGTATTTTTGGATGCTTTCACACTCATGTACATGGTGGTTAATTTTATGTGCCAATTTCAGTGGGTCATAGGATGCTCATGATAAACTTTGGTTTGGGGTAAGTCTGGGAGATGTTTGAGTTGGTGGACTAAATGAGTAGATTTTCCTCTTCACTGTGTTTGGGTATCATCTAATTCATTGAGAGGAAGAGGAGGAAAGTAGCCTCCTTTGCTTGTTGCCTACTTAAGCTGGGATGTGCCCTTTCGTCTCCTAGCCTGGCTCTCAACCCCTCAGAGCAGCTGTATCACTGGTGTGTGAGGTTTTGGAGAGCAGGTCATAGGTTTTCCGTTCCTCCATAATTATGTGAAAAATTCCTCACCTCTGCTCTGACCTCTCTGCTACAACTTAAATTTGGAATCCCCACCCACCACAGGCTCATCTTTTGAGTACTTAGTCCTCTGCCTGTGGTGATCACTTAAAGACTATGGAGCCTTTGGAATGGAGCTCGGCTGGTCAACTAGGTTACTGGGAGTGGACCTTTGAAGGTTATACATGCTGTGATGATTATTTTTATTGTCAATTTGACAAAATTTAGAATTTCCATGGAAGCATACCTCTGAATGTTCCTGTGGAGATATTTCTAGCAAGATTTAGCTAAACAGAGGAGTCACACTTTGGAAGTGGATGTGGGCAGCATCGTTCCAAGGGCTGGGATCTCAGACAGAATAAAAACAGGAGAGCGACCCAAACCAGCCTTGATCTCTCTGCTTCCTGCTTGTAGGTACCATGTGACCCTCAGCTGTCTTCCCTGCCTTGATGAACTACATTCCTTCTGAAACCGTGAGCCCAAGTAAGTCCGTCTTCCCTTTAGTGACTTCTGGTCAGGCAACGAGAGAAGTAACACATACATAAAAATCAGTACCTGGAACGGGTCATTGCTTATTAGTCCACGTGGTTCTTAAGCCTTCAGAACTAAATGAAGGGGGAAAGTGGTAGAATTTGGAACTCTGGGCTCGAGGAGTCCTAGAACACTGAAGCAGACCTTAACAGGCCATGCTCACAGGGGGCTGGAAGACCAGAGGCTGAGAGAAATGTGGGCAGTGGAGGCCCAACTTGTAAGGTTATAGAGGAGAGTAAGGCTTCCGTCAGGAGCTGGGCGAGAGGCCATTTGTGTGGCTGCATCCTGCCAGCACCCTAACCCGACTGAGACAGAATTAAGAGGTAGTGGATTACATATCTGGCAGAGGAAACTGCGTCACAGGAAAAATTCAAGCTGTGTCCCGATCTCTGTTCAAAGCTGTTGTCCAGGTCCACAGAGAGAAAGGCAGCAAGTGGAGCCGGAAGACATGGAGAATGTGCCGGTTGGCAGGGCAAGGGTAGCGTTTACAGTTGCACACAGGTAGGTACAAATCCAGCAGCAGTTATGAGAGGGATGAGCCCCATGAAGAGAGACTCAGAGCTGTGAGAAAAGTGCTCCTCCCCATCACAGCCTTCACCTTGTAAAAATAAAAATGCGTTTGAAAGGACAGAACCTGAACTAAGAATGCAGCTGAGAACTGTCCCCTGCTTGAAAGCAGTCATGACGACACACAGAGGCCACTTCTACCTTAGTCCAAGGGTGCCAAGATGTATTTTGAGTTGGCAACAGAACTTGTTGGCATTGTCCATATGGTTCCGGTTTTGAAAGCATAACAGATACACAGTTGAGGAGGTCATGGTGTCTTGTGGTCATGGGACCACGGAGAACAGGCAGTGTGTAACAGGGTTGGACTCTCTGGTAGTGGTAACCACTGTGTGAAGCCGTGAAGAGGCCCAAGGCTCAGTGGAAACCCCAGGACCATGGGATGTTCACAAAAGAAAGTTGCAGGCACAGGGTACAGCCAGCCCCGAGAGGAGGTTTCACAAGTTGCAGGCAACAGAGCTGGGTGCTCCAAGCTGCCCAGGCTGTTAAAGTCCAGATCACAGCTCCAGAGACTGGACACGGAGTTGCAGAATTTGGTGTTTTCCCAGATGGATTTTTATGCTTTCATCTCTATTTTTGCAATGAAAATGTTTATTCTGTGTCATTGTATATAAGAAGTATGTTACTTATGTTCTTACTTTTTTAAGAGTAGGAGAAACGTATATGGGTATTTCCCCCAAAAGTTTATACACCACATGCATACAGTACACCTGGAGCCAGAAGAGATTGTCAGATACCCTGGAAGTGAAGTTATAGGTGGTGGCGACCCACCATGTCATTGCTGGGTTGCTGGGAATAGAACCCAGGTCCTCTGGGAGAGCAGATAGCTTTCTTAACTGCAGAGCCATCTTCTCTGGCTCCACAATTTATTTCTGAAATTGCTCACAGCTAAGAGATCACATTAAGCCTCAAAAAAGACTTTGGGCTTTTGAACAGTGTTGGGCTGTTGAGGACTCCAGGAACTTTCATAGATGGACTAAATGTATTTTGTATCATGAGATGCAAATGTGACTTTAGGGACCAAGGGTGGGATGCAATGCTATGATTTGAAGCAATGTCCCTCCCGAGAGCTAAAACAAAAAGCGTTGCTTCTTTTCTCTTTTGTATAACGTCTACACGTATTTTCTTGATACACACATAAAATATATTAACAGTATACTGTCAACTAGTGACAATGTAGCTACAACCACCCGAAAAATGATATATTTTATTGATTTAACAGTTTTACATCTATTCATACTATGCATCTTTTAACATACTTTGGCTATAGCTATTTTTCATATTTTTGTGTTTATTATGCATTCAACAGTGATGTCCTCACTCCCATTACTGTGATACCATGTTTTATATGTGGCTACATATTTTCCTGTATCAATGTGTTTAGTACTTTCCCACGCAACTGTGTTAGTGACTTACACCCTTTCATTTCAACTGAAGAACTCCTTTTCGACTCTAGGTTCCAGGGCAGACTGGTGGTGATGAACTCCTTTAGTTTTGTTTGTCTAGGGAAGTCTCCATCTTGTGTGTGTGTGTGTGTGTGTGTGTGTGTGTGTGTGTGTGTGCATTTGTGTGCTATATGCATGTATTCCTGTGGGTCTGTGTGCGTGTGGATACAATAGGTTGACTTCAAGTGTTTCCATTGATTATTTCCCACCTGATTTTTTGAGACAGGGTCTCTCACTGAACCTGGAATCTCCAGCCTGGCTAGGCTGGCTGGACAGAGAACTCACGGGATCCACCTGGCTCCCTAAGCCGGGATCATAGATGTGCACCGTTGTGCCCTGTTTTTACGTGAGTACCGAGGATCTGAACTAGGGTCACATGCTGGTGTAGCAAGCCCCTTGCCCACTGACTCATCTCCCCAGCCTCCTCTCATGTTTGTAGAATGCTTTTTTTCTGCGCATAACATTCTTATGCTGACAGGTTTTTCTCCTAGCATTTTGAAATTGTCATTTCACTCCTTCCTATATTTCTGATGAAAATCTGATGTCTCACAGAATACAGTTTCTTGTCATGTGAACAAGGATAGCACCTCAGGCTAGAACCTAGGTTAGGTCACAAAACAAGTCTTAAATTTAAGGAGATTGAAGTTAAATCAAGTTCCTTTTCTGACCTCCAAGGGATGAAACAGGCGAATGTAGTGGGAAAATAGGAAAAATTAAAAATCCGTGAAAATGAACGTTCCACCAAACTGCTGGATGGTTCCAAGAGTGACGAGACATTTGTAGCTTGTCGCTTCCAACATTCCGTCTTTGGTAGTGTGATCAACCCTTACTGTTTCTTTGACATAAATACTGAACTGCAGCTACCTTCCTGGGATATAGGATTTAACTGCTTTCTATTGTAATAAAACACCATGACCAAGGTGACTCATGAAGGAAGTGTTTGATTTGACTTGTGATTATAGCGGGTTAGAGTCCATGATGACAGAGCACAGGCGTGGTGCAGGAGCAGTTGGAAGCAGAGAGCACACTGGGAATGGCTAGGCCAGCCCCCAGCCATGCATCTCCCCAACAAGGCCAATCTCCCAATTTCTCCCAAACAGTTTCACCAACTCGGGACCAAGTATTTAAACATTATGATTCTATGGGGTCCATTCGCATGCAGACCTCTGCTGTATGTAAGTATTCAAAGAAATAATAGTACCAAGATGAGGTCAACAATTACACATGCAAACTCTATAGATAAATGAGTAATGCTCCTCTATCTAGTTTTATAATCAAGGACTAGAATGTTCTACCCTCACACAAACCTCCATGCCTCATCACGGCTGATTATGAAATCAAGCAGCCTTATGACTGCTTATTCATGTTTCTTAGTGCACCCAGGGCAAGGCACACACAGTTCACAAGTGACTGGTGACTCACAAGTTCCTTGTCCTTTTCCAGCCAGTGATCACTCAGGCAACACTCTGAGCTTCCTCCGTTCAGTGGGGACTGTGGTGGAGGTGGTGGTGACAATGGGCAGAGGATAGGCCTCCCCTGTCTCAGGAACATATGAGGGAAGAGGCCAAGATGAGGCTGGTGCGTATGCTGTACTTAGAGAGTATTAACAGGACACCCTGCGGGAACAGCCTCTCTTATTCATTTAACAAACACCTAATGAAGAGTTGTAGGCACCAGGCCTGCTTTCCGGAGCCAGGCACACAGTGAAGAAGAGATCACACTCCCTGCTTTTGTGCTCCACTTGGAGGGCAGATAATTGAGCCAATAGAGGAGGCAGGCAGTAGTGAGGAATGAGGGGGATAAGGTGAGAGACTGCTGTTGCCTTAAATTGTCCAGGAAACCGTCTCTAGCTTGGTGGAGACTGAACAGAGCCCAGAGCTTACACAGACAAAGGTTTCAGGGGCTTAGTGAGGGTCTCGGGCCTGAGGCTAGCACTCACTGGGTGGGAATGACAACAGTCAAGAGGAAGTAACATATCTGGGGTGCAGGGAAGATGAATCAAGAGGAAGTAACATATTTGGGGTGCAGGGAAGATGAATCTCCACAGGTGGGGTGGAACCAGGAGGGGCCTTGTGGCCACTTAGCATGCCTACTTTCACTCAGCAGGATGGGAACCACTAAATCACACTGAGCAGAGAATCCGGACTAAACAGGTTCAACAGGGACACTTGGGCTGTTCTGGTAAGACCAGAATAGGGGGGAATGTAGGGGCAGAGCTGGTGGCCAGAGATGGTGGTGCCTTGAGCCAGGGTAGTCGCGCTGGAGGTGTGAGAAACAGACTGATCCTGGTTGGCTGTTAAAAGTGGAGCGGACAGGATCTGGGGACAGCGTGAGGGTGAGCTGCGAGAGGAGACAACCATGGCAGAAGCAGATGGGAGGGTGGTGCCACACTGAAGGAGGGCGGTGCCACACTGAAGGAGGGCGGTGCCACACTGAAGGAGGGCGGTGCCACACTGAAGGAGGACGTTAAAAGGGCCTGGGACACCAGCCACCCCTGGAAGGAGAGATCCAGTTTGGAGTGGGTCTTTTGATGAGCGTGCTTGCTTGTTCTACAGAGAAGATTGTAAATAGGTAGCCAGTCCCCCAGGGTGGGGAGCAGCTGAATCTGGTTGGCAGACCAGTTGGGTTTGGTTTTCAAGGTATTATCAAATAACTGAATTAGCCAGTTCATATAAATTTGTATAAAAACTTGGGTTTCGCCTGGCGGTGGTGGTGCATGCCTTTAATCCCAGCACTCGGGAGGCAAAGGTAGGCGGATCTCTTGTGAGTTCGAGGCCAGCCTGGTCTACAAGAGCTAGTTCCAGGGGAGGAACCAAAAAACTATGGAGAAACCCTGTCTCGAAAATTAAAAACAAAAAAACTTGGGTTTCCCACTCCTCGGAGAACAGTGAGAAGCGTGGTTGGGTTGGTAGGGGCTGAATGACAGCTGGGTCCTTTGGCAGGCCATGCTATGTTCAGAGAGTGGCAGTGTCCCCAGCCCTCTGTTGTTTTACAGCTGGTGGCCACCCTCTGAGCCCTGGCTTCCTCAGTGGAAAACAAAGTAACAGTGATGCTTACTTTCTGGGCCTAACAGAGATCATTCTTATAAAGCACAATGCAGTTTTTACCAAGTGCTTAAACTATTGCTGTTGCTGCTCTCCCAGCCGTCTTATCCCTCTTATTGCAGCTATTACCTTTGCTGCTTCATCTTGCCAAGCTCTGAGCGTTCAGGCAGAATCTGGAGAGCTAGAAGATCATTGTAACAGGATTTGAGAGCTGAACGCCGCGTTCCTTAATGAATGATGGCACCAGCCCAGCAAACAGGAGGGGAGGAGGGAAGCGAGCTCCGAGACACCTGGAAAATTGTGTCTGCCTCAGCGGTATCAGCCCCTGCAGATCGGAGCTCATCTCTCTTCTTCCACAGAGCCGGGCACGGTCGCCTGGCTCACCCAGTGACTCATCTAATAGCCCTGCAGGTTTGCCCAGCTTGCAGCCTCACAAATTACATTTGCAGTCTCCTTATCAGGAAAGCTAGGAAATTAAACCTAAACGGCCACGGTGTTGCTAAGTAATACGGCAGCGTACATAGACACCCGAGGCTGAGACCATCATAGGCCCATTAAAGCATCGTTTCCCACTGTGGCTAATAAGGTTTGAAATCTAAGGAAACCCGCTGTTCTTTTTTAAGGTCAGGAAATGGGATAATTTGGTTGTAAGCAAGTGATGGAGCCGCTTTTCCTAGATGTGTGCGTGCGTGGTGCGTGTGCACGTGCTTGCTTGTATGTGGCCCTTACAAGACATCTCTGTCTCCATTCTATCTTCAGTACAAATGGGAGAAGATCCTGAGAGACAGCCATCCTGCCTTTCCGGTAGCCTGAGCTCTGACCTGGGAGGGCCAGGGTCCGATCGTTCTGGGTTCCTCACCTGGCACGGAGGTGTTTGTTGAGTGCCTGCTGGCTCTCCTGAGCTTGAGATTCAACTAAAGAAAATGCAGACACACATCACTGCTGCTGGCTTTTTCTGTAGGTGCGGGGGATCTTAGTATCTGTATGCTTTCAATTCGAGTACTTTTATTGACTGAGCCATCTCCCTAGAGCTTCAATTTACTCTTTGAGGGAGCCTCATGTAGCCTAGGCTAGCCTGCAACTCTGTCTTAGTTTGGGTTTTTATTGCTGTGAAGAGAGGCCATGACCATGGCAACTCTTATAAAGGAAACATTTAATTGAGGGGGCTCATTTACAGTTCAGAGGTTCAGTCCATCATGGTGGGAGCATGATGGTGTGCTGGCAGGCATGGTGCTAGAGAAATAGCGGAGGGTCCTACATCTTGCAGGCAACCGGAAGCTGACTGACTGTCACACGGAGTGAAACTTGAGAAAAAGACCTCAAAGCCCGCTCCCACAGTGACACACTTCCAACAGAAGGTGTGGCCCAGATTAAAGATGTACCCTCCAGCCTCAAAGTCTGAATTAAGGCCTCCTCTTACAAGACCACACTCCCTCCAACAAGGCTACGCCTCCTAATAGTGCCACTCCCTATGAGATTATGAGGATCAAATGCATTCAAGCTACCACAGTAGCCAAGGACGAATTTATATTGGAATTACAGGTCTAAGCCACCATATCTGCTCTATTCTGATTAAACCTAGGACTTTGTGCACACGGGGCAAGGACTATGCCAACTACACTACATCCCAGGCCTGACCCCTCCCCTAAACAGTATCCTTAGTCACATCTTATCTATCATACTGAGGATTAATTTTGAAGACTCGCCCCAGCGGGCCAAGTGCCATACCATGGGGCTTACAAGACTGCGGCACAGTGGGTGTATTTGTCCTGCCCAGATCTGGTCGCTCTCAGTATCTGGCTCATAAGTCCCAATGTCCCAGTGTTTACGATCCAGAGTTGTCTGCGGCACCTGTGTGAAGGGAGACACGGCAGAGCCCAGAGAGGGAGGATGTCTCCAAAGCAGTCCTGCTCTTGTGAAAGGTAAACCGTGCCCATCTCTGTAGAGAATATTGTTCTCTGCCGGAACTGAGTTGACCTGTGGGGCCATGCGGCTGACCAGTGGTCTGAGGGATTCCCTCCATGCCCAGCACTGTTGTCACTGGGGGTGGGCGAGGCACATGCCATGAAACACCGGACCAGCAGAGGTCAGATTTCAAGGATGCCTTTTATCTTGACAACTCATTTGGTTTAAATACTGAAATTCAGTTTTTATACCACTAAGACATTCCATTTTGTAAAACTTTGCAAATCTTGCACGGCTGTGAGCTATGATGTTGTTTGTATATGTATGACCCGCCATACAAGGGTCCTTAGTGGTCGCTTTCCACGTGGCTGTTTTTGGCAGGAGCCTCACTCCTTAGGGAAGAGTTGCAGGGTCCCGCTTCTGTCCAGCAGTATTGCCATGCAAGGAATTTTGACCATGTCAAAACACAATTTTCTTTCTCTGGAAGGTCATCACTTGCTTGGTTGAATGTATGCTTTCTCCCTGGACTGATGCTACAACCCATGACTTTCAAAGGGTGAGGTGACCTTGAACCCAGTGGCTGAAAGTCTGGCTGTGCTGCTAAGCACAGATATTGCAGGCCTCTATACTCGCCTGCTTCTGAGGTGATTAGTTCCAGAGGAATTGCCTTCATTGGCTTAGAAACAGCCATGTACCGCTCTTTTTTTTTTTAAGAAAAAACAAACAAACAAACAAACTTTGTTTCTGCTCCAGTAGAATATTGGAGAAATACAGTCTGTGTAACAGGTTTCCCAAATGGTGGGTTTCCAAGTATGAAGGCACAGTATCCTCCTGACCTAGTACTACACTGTTCCACTCTGCTGTGCGGGGAATCTTTGGTTCCAGGAGACTCAGCAGGCCACGATGCTGTCTTCACTCCAAAGAGTTGTCTGGAAGCAGAACATACAGATATGGGCCACAGGGATAAGCCAGGACCAGGGAGCAGTGCTTCAGGGGTCACAGAGGCTGATTCTACAGGAGGAAGAGCTTCCATGTTGACTCTGACAGGAAGGGCTGGCTCTATCACAGCAAATGAAGGAGTGTGGAGTGGAAGGACACATGCCAGTACTGAGGTCCAGGGTGACGCGAGCTGCTAACAGATGCCTGGGTTTACTGGAGAGCCATGGTGATCAGGGCCTGTTCTCGTTTGGAGCTGCTGGGCTCACAGTGTCACTCCATAGGCTTCTCTGCCTTTAGTGCCACTTGGCCTTCAAGCCTTTGAGCCAGTAGGTGGACCTGCCTGTTTCCCAAGAGCTGAAGAGCCTTTATAGGCTGCATGCTCCTGTGTATTTTGCAAACTGGATGAGGTACAGAGTAGGCAAGAGAAAGCAGAGGCCTCCAGAGTCCATTCTTATTTGCACACACTGCCTTCAGACACCAGTGGGGTTTTATTGGTGGGACTCAGAACCGTGACAAACCCCGGCATGCAGACTGTGCAGATGTGTACAGGTGCTAGGAGATGGCGATGAGAAGCCTCTGTGGGATTTGCTGCTCAGGGCCCTTTTCTCCTCTCAGTTCTTTCAGGCAGGTTTGTAGGAACACAGCTCAGCACTTCACAAACTGATGGGTGACCTCGAAGATCCCCACAGACCCCCAGCCTTCTCCTCACAGTCTATCCAGTCTTTTCTTGCAGATTGAGGTCACTGAAGACTGTTTCTGACGCCACACCTTAGGTAGCAAACCCGGCCTGGGGCTGAACTTCTTGTTCTCTTCAGCATTGTAAGACTTGATGGTGCTGCTCAGAATTTCAGTGGGGTTTTCCCGTGCACACAGTTCGCACTTCTGGACCCTGGAGGCACGGCCGCGGCCTCCTCCGCTCAACGCCACACTGTCCATCAGTCAGATATATAGCCACTTCTCTGAGGTCTCACCGGAGTTACCACATTTCACCTTCAGATGCCACTGGAAGTCCTCACCCAGTGGCCGAAGGTTGGTGACGTTCTCCAGCATGGCTTCGAGCTGCAGCACGATTTTCCCCATAGCTGCCTTGTCCACATCGTGCAGCTGCGACCTGTGCTTTTCCATTACTGCACTTTCAAGGGGGAGAGTAGACATGGCCATCACCGGCAGGGTCCTCTGGTAGATAAAGCTCAGGGCCACAGAAGGTACGGCTCCCAGGTTATGTTGAGGGAGCTGCAGGCTGCGTTCCTGCCACCAGCTCCTGGCCGCCTGGCTAGCTTATGCCCCGAAATAACAACACACAAATTGTATTCTTTTAAACACTGCTTGGCTCATTATATCTAGCCTCTTCTCGGCTAACTCTCGTACCTGGACTAGCCCATTTCTAATAATGTGTGTAGCACCCCAAGGTGCACTTACCGGGAAGATTCTAGCCTACATCCATCCTGGGTCCGAGCTTCATCCGGTCTGCCTGGGAAAGGGGAGCATGGCGTCTTAGCTCACTTCCTCCCAGCATTCTGTTCTGTTTACTCCACCCACCTATGTTCTAACTTATGAGGCCAAGCAGTTTTTTTTATTAATTAACCAATGACTTTCCTCCATCAAGGTTAGACCAGCGACACACTATAGCTTTGTACTCTTGGGACATTCCCACCCCATTAAGACTTGTTTTCATCTCTACTAGCTTGAAATATTCTGGATATGTCTAAAAACTCCAGCCTTCCTTCATTTCCTGTGAAATGAAGACTGGCAAGAACCCCAGATAGGCAGGTTTAACTATGAAGGGCATTAGAAAGCAAGAGTGTATGATTCTGATCAGAAACTATTGCACATTCAAGGTGGGAAAGGTTAAAAATAAAGAGAAGATTCCACATAAAATAAAATTAAGCTAGGAGGGGTGGTACCCATCTGCAGCGCCAACAGGTGGGAGGCAGAGGCAAGAAAATCAGGAGTTCAAAGTCAGCCTCAGTTACATAATAAGTTTGAGGCCTAGATTACCTGAGATCATGTCACACACACAGACACCCCCCCACACACACACACTTCTATGTCCTCTATTAACTGGGTGACAGTCATTACCTTCTGAAACATCTATTTGAAATGTACAGATGCTTTCTTACACACATTTGTGTGCACATGCACATATCCTTTTAAAAGTGAGATTAACCTATTTTTAAACTAGTGTTTTCATCTAATACTGTTTTATAAGCAATATGTTCTCTGCCGTTAAGTAACTCTACAATATCATTTTGATTGCCTGCCACTCATGATAAGGAAGGTGCCAGTCTATTTAGTCAATCTCTGTCACATGACACCCATGGTGTTTATTATTTTTTTGTTATTGTAAGTATTGATGTGATGGATATCCATAGGTTTTATTCTTCATACTAAAGTTTAGCACTTAAAATTTTAAACAATTAGCCGGGCGGTGGTGGCGCACGCCTTTAATCCCAGCACTCGGGAAGCAGAGGCAGGCAGATCTCTGTGAGTTCGAGACCAGCCTGGTCTACAAGAGCTAGTTCCGGGACAGCCTCCAAAACCACAGAGAAACCCTGTCTCGAAAAAAAAAAAAAAAAAAAAAATTAAACAATTGTATTTGTTTATTTAATATGTGTGGGTTGATGGCGGGTGTGCACCATGCTGTGATTTGGGGGTCAGAGGATGGTTTGTAGGGGTTGGTTATCTCTTTCTGTCATATGGGACAAGGGATTCCAATTCAGGTGGTCAAGTCTGGCAACAAACAACTTTACCTGTCAAACCATTTTGTTAACCCTAGAACCTGTTTTTGGAATGTATGTTGTGTGTGCATGCATACATGCATGCCCCCATGTGTATATATGGGTGTACATATATGTAGAAGTTGATTGTTTTCCACCTTGTATACAGACATGGGGTCTCCCACTTGAGACCAGAGCATGCCATTTGGCTAGTCTAGCTGGCCATCTTGCTCTGGTGAGCTTGTTGCTGCTGTAAAGAACTGGATCACACGTGACCCACCATGCGTACCTGGTACTTATGTGGGTTCTGGGGATCTGACTCCTGTCTTCACGCTCACACAGGACCTCTCTTTCCTGCTGAGCTATCTCCCAAACCCCCAGAACTTAGAGCAAGCAAACAAATAAACCTTCGTTTGGTGTGGATAAGGCTGTATACATTTCTTTTGTTTTGTGCTGTTTCTATGTCTTCCCCCAATGCAGGCCCAGCTAATCTCCAACACTGAGACTCAGCCACCTTCCATCTCAGACTGCAGGGCATTAGGACTGGAGACAGACACAGTCACTTCTGGCTTGTGTGTGTCACTAACCAGCTGTATGCGGTTTCCTTTAGTTATAAACAAAAATGGATTTGTCATCTTGAAAGGTGAAACGGGCATTTCATTGTTAATATCCGGGATTACATGAGGTTGAGCATTCTCCTGTGAGTAATTGGCTGGTGGGGCTATTCTGAGCTCCCTGGTTTCCAGACAGGGGAGTTTAAATGCTATTAGTTAGCACTTAGGAAGATGAAATTGCCGTGTGCTGCAGCAGCAGAGGGCTGCTAGAGTGGTCACCGCTGGTCTTCAGAGCCTAACATTCATCTTCCTAAGATCTGTTTTCAATCATCCATCAGTGGGCTTTTAGTCCAGGCCTCTATTGCTGGGCAAGGCCTGTCGCTGGCTGCAAAGGCGCAGGACTCAGCAGGCTTGGTGTTTGGGCTGCAGTCACAGGCTTGGGCAGCTCAGGGGTGGGTTCTCTGTACTTCCGGACTTTTCTCCCTCCCCTTCATGCATGCAGACAACCAGAGAGGCACAGCTCTCACCGGGTTTTAGTTGGTCTCTTTCTTCCAGTCAGTGGTGACACTTTGGGTCTGAGGTTGAGGGAAGGAGGCTTAGGAGTGTAAACACTTCTCAGTGTCTAGCGATTTTTTAGGTACAGAGGATGGCCAAGAGGGTAGGGGAGATGACTGAACAGGGCAGCCAGATTTTGGTGTGAGCATGGTAGGCAAGAATGTACCCTGAGTTAGACCTGCAGATACTTGCTGTTTTGGGGGAAGCAGCCATCCATGCTGGGCAGGGTTTGAGAACAGGTCGATGAAACCAATGGAAGGGGCTTTAGTGTCCCTTATTGCGATCGAAAGACCCTGGGACTGATCTAGTTACAGGCAGATGAGGCAGGGTGTGTTTAGCCAGTTTCAGTGACTGAGATGCTGAACAAGACCCCAAGGTGCAGGAAGTCTGAGGGTTACTGGCTTCTCTGTAGCCAGGGCAGGAAGGAGGAGCTGCTCCCACGAAGGCATGACTGGTCAGCCCCTTCATGATCCCCGACTGGTAGGCGCTTTCTGAGGGGTCTAGGAGTCATAGAAATGTCCCTGGAGTGTGGAGAGGAGGCTCAAGCTATTGAGTTTATTAAAATACTATTAAGTATATACTTTCTAGTTCTTTGAATCATGAGGCACAAATAACCCAGAGAGGCAGCCAGTCAGAGAATTCAACTGGCCTATTCATTGTTATGAAAGGCCAGAGGCTGAAGAATTCATACTTTGGCCGCTGACTCTGAAGTACCTTGACCAAAGCCAACTGAATTAAATTTATTAAAAAGGCTTACAAGGTACCACAATGCCTTGTGGATAAAGATTTTTAGAAGGGAAAACTCAGGTCTAATATTGTCGAGTCCTCTGTTCTTCTGAGGCAATATTACCCCTAAATGTGTGGATTTTAGAAATTAAGAGACTGAGAATATGGGAGCATTTTGGCAGGGAGTTACCTCAGGCCTTCACTGCAAAGTTTGTCACGGTCAGAGGAGAAGTGGAGGAGAGAGAGGGTGGCCCATGAAGTTAGCTGCCATGGAGAGGTGAGCCATCCTTTGGAAGGAAGAATTTGGAGGAACTTGATTGACTTTATAGTGTGGCAACACTTTGTTAATCACAGTGAAGTGGCTTTTGTGTTTTTCATAGCTTCTTCATAATCTGACTGGACTTCATAAGATATTTTCCACTGGTTTATTGAATCTAAATTTGTCAGTCTTGGCTAACTGCTTGGCCTCGTGGGAGGGTACACTTTATCACAGGTATGTAAGGGAAGCTGAACATCATAGGCTATAGCAGTGGTGTGATGCTGGGTGTGAAACCCTAGTCCCATGGGGCCACTGTGGGGTCACCAATGGGCTGGCTGTGCCAGAGACAGTGTCTCAGACCACAGTAGGCACCACTGTGGAAGCTCATCTCCCACCCCACCTCAGCAGCATCAAGGTTTTGTTGCTTGTCTCAAGGTGGCATGCCAATGTGGTCAACTATATCTACGTTAAACCTGAGAAAGCTTGGAAAGGAATTCTAGACACAAAGAACAGTTTAGCATGGCTTAATGCCGTGGCTCCTTTAGGGGAGGTCTTCCTGATTCAGCAGTAACAACAACAACAACAACAACAACAACAACAACAACAACAACAACAACAAAAACCTTGCATGGTTTTGAAACGGCAGCTTCTTGGGCCGAACTGCCAGCATGAACTCTGACTCTTTTGGGAGGTCCAGCTATGGAGCATTTAAATGGGGTTTGTGAACAGAGTGCTACAACTTGCTTAATGGCTACACAGATCTGCTGCCACCTGACCCTGGATCTGGGATGGGGAGAATGGTTCTCAGAGGCAATAAACGGACCTCTGACATGTTGGACTGGGCAGAGCCAAAAGGCAAAGCAGCCTTGTTGGCCCTAGACACATCCACTAAGCAATAATAATAATAATAATAATAATAATAATAATAATAATAATAATTACAGATATACAATAAAGACATATTCAGATTAAAAAAGACATCTAAATGGGTCTCAGTGTTAGATAAATGTACATAGGCTCGGGAGAGAGAAGAAAAAGAGTATAGAAAGTTAAACTTGCAGAAAAAGTAATAGGAATAAAGAAAAATGAGCTATGTAAAAATGGAATATACACAGAGAGTCTGGGTTATTTATATTATTGTGTTTTCTTTGATTTTTTTGATTGCAAAGAGACATTTGATTCTGGGTACTGCTAAGCTAAACCAACATATATGTTTTAAAGGTTTCTTGACTTCAAAGTTTGAGTCTATGAATATGTTGCTTTGGAAAAGAGGTTCGTCTTTTGTTTCCACAGAGAGTAAGAACCTGTGGAATCCTTCCAGACTAATGTGATTTGATGGACCAAGACCCTCTGAAAGGTTGCTGTAAACACCCCCAAAAATAACTTTACCCAACAAAAAGCAGGAAGTACTTTGGAGAGAACTATGCCCAAATTCCCTAAATGATTGTTTATAAATGTTTCTTTACATTCAAAGAGGGATATACTATAGAGATGGATACTTTGCATTGGTATGTGTCTTGGTTTATTGATACAAATTTAAGATCAATTTTGTTATACTGTGCATATGTATTTCTGACCTTGATTAAGGTATTGTGTTTGTCCAGCTCATTTAAAAATGTAATGTATAATTAAGAAATATAGGTTAATAGAGAGTCATCTATAATAGTCAAGCTTGTAGTAAGGTCAGTTAGGTTTTCTAGATATATAGTGATATATTTCAGTTAGATAGATAATCTTTAAACCTTTCAAAGACCTACAGAATATGGCATTTAAAATGTTTTAATAACTAGGACTTTTCATGACATGAGACACATTTGCTCCTGGCAGCACCAATAACTTTAAGATGGGCATCGAAGAGTCTCCTTATGGAGTTTGCTAGCCATTTGGGCAAGAAACTGCTCTTGCCTGGACTGCTTGATGTTATGCTGTATGAGCTGTATGTGCAGGATCCATGAAGGGATGACTGCTGAACTTGCCTAAAGGTGAGACAATCCTCAGGGGTTCCTGCTTCATGAAAGAGTCTGACAGACATTCTGCAGGACACAGAAGAAAGTGACTGACAGACTGCCAATATAGGTGGAACTGTCTTTGAAATTTCCTGCTTCATAGAAAAGTCTGCTAGATACTATAGGCCATTAGGCTGAAGATGGATGCTCCAACGGTACAGAAAAACTTTGGGTGACTGTCCAGTCAGAGAGATGTCTGTCAGTTCTAGGGTTTTAGCAGTTGCTTCCAATGCACTTCCTGCTAACTTAGGTAATAGTATATCCTTCTTGGGTCTTTGATGGAGTTGAAGAATAGATAGTTATAATTGTAGTTTTCCTTAGTTATGATAAAATATAAGGTAGATATAAATATTGTAACTGTAATTTTTATTTGATACCTGTTTTCTTATATGTAATTTTACTATACTAAAGTTAAAACCTTCCTTTTTATTTAAACAGAAAAGGGGAAGTGTTGTGGGAAGTCCTTCTATGTATTGCTTTTATTGGTTAATAAAAAAAAAGCTGCTTTCGGCTAATGGCTTAACAGAATATAGCCAGGCTGGAAGAGATGTATAGAGAGAGAGTAGGCAGAATCCAGGAGACACCACGTAGCCGCCAGAGGGAAAAGATGAGAGCCTCATGGTAAAATATAAAATAATAAAAATGGGTTAATTTAATATGTAAGAGCTTGCTAAGAATATGCTATAGTGATTGGCCAAGCAGTGATTTAATTAATACAGTTTGTGTATTGTTATTTCGGGAGACTGGGTAGCCAGGAAACGAGCAAGCAGCCTCCTACAACATCAAGACCTGTGTGTAGAGCTGTTGCCTTTGCTGCATGTGCTGTACAGGTCATCTAAGCTCTGTAGACCATATGGATAATAATAGCATCTGTATCAAGAACCGTGTGAGGATTCATCACTCCATTGATAAAGCAGCTCAATGCTTACTAATCATTATGGTGAGAATGATGCTGAAAACATCCATGAATTTCAGAGTACCCTGAGAGAAGCAGCCTCAAGTGGCTAGTTTCCTGTGGACTGATGTGGCTGCCCCTTCCTTCCCCACCTTGCCAGGAACATGCATTGAGCATAAGGGAGAATTGTATTACTGTACTTCCAGAAGCTGCTTTCGGAAGAATAACACAACCTGTGGCTTTATGAACTAGGCCGATGTGGGAAAGCGGGCCTGGAGAAATCCACGAGCCTTTCCATCAACCAACTCCCTCTCATGTTGGACTCCAGGGTGAATGACCCAGGACGGATTTTGCTTCTGTGCTACTGCTTGACAGCTGTGTGACTGGGGCCAGTTCCTTAACCTCTCTGAGCCTCAACTTCCTCACTTGTAAGCCAAATAAGAAAAAAGGGTGATGTCTACAAAGTCAGAAATGTCAGATGGTGCCAGTGGAACAAGCTGGCTACTGGAAACCCTGAGAAAGACTGATAAATGCTGGGTGGTGGTGGGACATCCTAGCACTTGGGAAACAGAGGCAGGCAGATCTCTGAGTTCAAGGACACCCAGGGCTGTTACACAGAGAAACCCCATCTCAAAAAACCTAATAACCAATCAACCAAACAAAAAAACCTCAAAAAACAAAAAACAGAAAGAAAGGCTGATAAAAGCCCACCATTAGATTTAT
Organism: Microtus ochrogaster; assembly: GCF_000317375.1. Classification (NCBI taxonomy): domain Eukaryota; kingdom Metazoa; phylum Chordata; class Mammalia; order Rodentia; family Cricetidae; genus Microtus; species Microtus ochrogaster. The sequence continues at coordinate 1,849,693 of NC_022019.1, forward strand.
TCTAAGTCCTTACTGCTAAAACCCACTGTGGTGGTTTGAATAGGAATGGCCCCCAGAGACTCATGTGTTTGAATGCTTGACGTATAGGTAGTGGCACTGTTAGGAGTTGTGACCCTGTTGGAGTAGGCGTGGCCTTGTTGGATTAGGCATGGCCCTGTTGGAGTAGGTGTGGCCTTGTCAGAGTAGGTGTGGCTTTGTTGGAGTAGGTGTTGTCTTGTTGGAGTAGGTGTGGCCTTGTTGGAGTAGGAAGTACGTCACTGTGGGGGTGGGCTTTGAGGTCTCATATGCTCAAGTTCCACCCAGTGTGGTACTCTGTTGCCTGTGGATCAAAATGTAGGCCTCTCAGCTACCTCTCCATTACCATGTCTTCCTGCACGCCACCATGCTTCCTGCCATGGCGGTAACGACTAAGCCTCTGAAGTGTAAGCGAGCACCAATTAAATGTTTTCCGTTGTAAGAGTTGCTGTGGACGTGATGTCTCTTCACAGCAATAGAAACCCTAGCTGAGACACCCACCTGACAGCTTACAATCTACACTGCAGCATGGGGTTACAGATTACTCTAAGACGAGGCTTGTCCTGTGCTGTGTGTTTACCCCACCCTATTACCTACTATCCTATCTCTGTCAAAAAACAACGCTCCCAGAAACTCCCCGCCCTGGCTACACATTGACTTAGGGGGCTATTTGTAGAATGGTAAAAGGTGGTCCCTCTGGATGCAGAGGACCTGGGAACAAGTGACATCAACCACCTGCCTCTGTTCCTGGGTGTGGATCTGCAGTCCCAGGAATGAGTCCTGGCTCCTATTATGCAGTCCAAATTTGGAAGGATTTGAAGCATCCAGACCCCAGCCTTCCTTGCTGATGGCTCTCCCTAGTTCTTCACGTTCCAGTGACCCTTTCTCAGTTTCTCGTGAATGTATTCCTGTTTGTCATGGCCTCAGCTGCCTTCAGTGACTTCTCTCCTGCCTCCTTTGGCTTCCATCGCACAGGCCTTCCGTCACCTTGAAGACGTTCTTGTCTGCCTATTTCCTGAGTCCTTGTCCTTGTTGCTCTGATGACAGCATCTAGACTTCCCTTGCGGTGGGGGACAGGTACGTAGAGTGGCTGCCACAGAGGGGTTACTTCCCTCTCAGGGTGGCCGTTCCTCTTGATCTTGTGTCTCCTGTCTCTCCTGTTCACAACTCTGGGCATCGCAACTGCACTCCAGACAGCATGAAAGAAGGAAGGAAGCATAATTAATATTTGTCCTTTTCCTTTTAGTACAGGAAAGCCAAGCATTTTCTTGTCATTCCCAGCATACTGCCACCATTACCACACCAGCTCAAATCACTGCAGAGGGAGAAGGGGTGCTGGGTTTGACTGACTTAGCCAACTCCATCTCCTGCAAGACCGAGCTGTGTGTATTGACAAACCTTCCTACCTTTCCTGCCTTCGCTTTCCCACTCCACAATCCCGTGGGAAGCTGCCAAGTGCCTGGAGGATTGGGCCAGCCTGGTTCCAGGGACTGGCCCAGGGAAGGGCTCAGAGGCAGGACAGGAAAGCAGGAGACCATGAGTGAACTGAGTTTAGGCTGCAGGCAAGGAGGGTCAGAGAGAGGGACCTTCCCTTTGACCTTGAGCCAGAACTGCTGGGGGTCTTCGAACACTCCAAAAAGGTGTTCTGTTTCCTTTTCCTGACTGCCCTTGTTAAAGCTTCTTCCTTTAGTCCCCACCCCTATCAAATGGTTAAGTTATAATTGATGTAAACCTCACATATTTAAGACACTCGGGGGATTTTGGCGTACATAGACTGTGAAACTATCACATCCGAGATAGGGAGCACATCCTCAACATTCCTTCACCTCCTTCTCCCGCAAACTCCCACACTACCCCCACACGTTCTGAAATCACATCCCAAACTACCCCTGCACGTTCTGAAATCACAGAGAAACGGAGTCACATGGCTGTGTTCTCTTTGTGCCCAACGTCTTTTGCTGACCTTCTTATTCTGAGATTCGTCTTGGCTCTTCTGTGCATCTGCAGCATGCGCTTTCCACCACTGGCCAGCACACCATTGTGTGCACCGTTGCCCGCCAGTCTGACCATGAATTTCCCTGGGTCTTGTTTCACTGGACCATGCCTGGGAATGGGATGTAGGTGTAAGGCAGACGTGTGCTTAAAGGATTTAGAAACCTCCAACTAGTTACAATGTAGTCTCTGATGATGACTGGATAAAGCGCTGATCTATAACTATATTAGGTTGTCCTTAGGAGTCATTTTATTGCAACTTTTTAAAAGCCTGATAGCATTTGGTTTTACCCTGGATCCCTGGGCCATCCAATCTCTGATTCCTCGTCACCCAAGCAGTGTGAGGCATGGGTTCTATCATGTGGGGTGGGTCAGATCAGACATTGGTTAGTTACTCCCACAAGTTCTGTACCATCATTGTCCTAGCATATTTTGTAGGTAGACCAGGCTAGCTTTGAACTCACTGAGATCCACCTGCCTCTGCCTCCTGAGTGCTGGGATTAAAGGTGTGCGCCACCACCAACCGCCTGGCAGGATTCATACAATATATTCTAATCATGGTTCCCCCTCCCCAGGTCTACCTATCATATTCCATTCCCTCTTTCTCTCTCTGTAGAAAACAAACAGGCAAGTAAAAAAATAAACAACAACAACAATAACAAACAAAGAAAAAGAACAAGAAACACATATACATGAAATAACGGAGAGGCAACCCAGCCTCTCCCAGGCTACATCTCTAGCCACGTCAGTACCAGGAACGGGTTACATCTGGGCTGTTGGCCAAAGGGGCCCCATGGAAACACCCAACAGTTCAGACTATTGCCAAGGCTGCTGGTTTCTCCCCACAAATAGATGATAAGCTCCTATTGCTGAAGACATCACTTACATGTCTCCTTGAATGCAGAGAAGTTGAACTGGTCCCACCAGAGCCATACTGACTAGTGTTGTGGTACTAGAAGGCACTTTGATGCTGTCTGAGGAGAAAGGTAAACACTAGCCCAGCTACAAGCTCTAATTTACAATGGGGACCTGCCTGTGTGATACATTTGTGTAATAGTGGCACGAACATTGTGGTAGTAAGCACATACTATCTGATTAGATTGAAGGCCTACTCCATGAGATGGTGCTCATGTCCGCTCAGGTGGCCAAGAACCTGATACACCATGGACCTAGGAGAAGAACCAAATACTATTGATCTGCCAAGGGAACACAGCAATCAAATGACTCCTAATAGTATTCTGCTGTTCCCATAGATCAATGTCTCATTCAGTTATCATTAAAGAAACTTCCTCCTGGAGTAGATGGGAACCAATACAGAGACCCACAATTGAACAGTGTGCAGAGAGTGAGAAACTTTGGAACCCTCAGTTCTAAAGGTGATATCTAAACCAAACCTTCTCTCCTCAGGGCTCAGGGAGCTATGTGGAAGAAGAAAGGCTGTTAGGGCCAGAGGGGATAGAAGTCACCAAAGAAACAGTGTCTTCCAGACCATGAACGCTTGGTCTTCCTGACTTCACCTTCTGGGATTGCAAGCATACACACCATGTTCAGTTTCAAGAAAAGTGTGAGTGTGTGTGTGTGTGTGTGTGTGTGTGTGTGTGTGTGTGTGTGTGCATGCACATTTGTACATCCAGCACTAGGAAGGCTGAGGCAGGAGGATTACTAGTTTCAGATCAGTTTGGGCTATAAGTGAGATCCAACCTTAACAAAACCAGACATAAAAACAAAATAAAAAACAGAAACAACTTTAAAATATAAGCATGGCAATTCCCAGACAACCCCAGCAGATGAATGAGATAAGAAAGCACGTGTTTGGTTTGGAGGGTTGGGGGCTTTGTGGAACATGAAGCCCTGGCCACTTTGTCCAGGAAAAGGTCCAGGAGCAAAGGTGAAGCCAGGCCAGAGCTGACAGCTCTCGACTGAGGTCCTGGGGGGCCAAGCTAACTATAAGAGTAGTAGGGATGTTTGTGGGCTTACTCAGAGTTCTACATCAACTACAGCATCTTCCAGATACCCGGGGAAGCCTCCACCCAAACCATTCATACCGAAGAGCCCCTGGAAGCTGAAGCTCAGCAACCCTGGAGGATAGGGAGTCCTTGCTGGATGGAATAGATTTCCTAGGGAATGACTCTCACCCTTTCTTCACCGTGGCCCACCCATCAAACTTGTTCAATCTCGGAGACAAATATCAAAAATTGCATGACGCCTGATACCAGGAACAAAGAAACAAATTGGGAACACGATGTAAAAAAAGAAAAGATTTTAATAAAGATTGAGCCGGCTTAGTGTGGCGAGCCTGCCACTCTCTTTATTATGATCCCAACAATGATGAAGAACAAGAATGAACAGACCTCTCTGATGTGAATCACATTCCTCAGCCACACTGGAGCACTGACAAGAACAGCAGCTCTTTCCCTGGGGGCTGCTCCAGGGGGGCTTCCGCCCCAGACTCTGCTGGGCAGCCCAGGATCCTGCAGCTGAGGACCCCTGCCCATCGGAGGCTGACGAAAGCAGGTTCCTGGGCCTTTCTTTGATCTTCATTCTGCACATCTAGCAAGGCACTTGAGGATGTGAGCTTCTCCGCAGGCTTCTTCCTCTCATTTCCTCTGCTCCTTTTTATTTCAAAGGATTATAGGCATGTACGACAATAGAATGGCATGATGGACTCCTGTGTGAAGACAGCTTTAGTGGTTCAAGACGCAGCCACCTCCACTGATGTCTTAGTGTTCCTATAGCTGTGATGAAACTTCATGATGAAAAAGCAAGTTGGGTGTACCGCCTGCCTGTACTACATGACAGTACAGTACTACTCCTGTATTGCGGCACCTGCACTATAGGACCATTCATGAGCCAGACAAGGGCCTGGAGATTTAAACATACACACAAATACACACAGACAAAGACACAGGTTATCCTTGAATGCCCCCTTTATTGTGTCCAGGGGCAGCGTATATAGGGATCCTTAAATGATAGCCAAGCCCCAACCAAACCCACCAGAAACCACGCCCCCCTGCCATCAGGAATTCCTGAGGGTCTTGTGCTCAGAGCAGCTGCAAGCATAACACATTGTTTATGAGAAATTCAGGATCTGGGGTTCACAGATCCCAACAGTTGGGGAAGAGAGGTTTTATTTGGCTTATACTTCCATATCACCATTTATCTTCCAAGGAAATACGGACAGGAACAGGGCAGGAACCTGGAGGCAGGAGCAGAGGCCATGGAGGAGTGCTGTTTACTCGCTTGCTCCCCATGGCTTACTCAGCCTGCCTTGTAGTAAAGCCCAGGACCACCAGGGCAGGGATGGCACCCCCACCATGGGCTGGGCCCTGCCCCATCAATCACTAATGAAGAGTATGCTCCAACTCAATCTTACGGTGGCTTTTTCTTAATTGAGGCTCCTTCTTCTCACACGACTTTAGCTTTTGTCAGGTTAACATAAAACTATGTAACACAGATCATCCACACCTACAGCATTTGAGCTAAAGCTCACATAGTGCTCCATTCGTAGATATGTCAGCGGGATGACAGAGACGTAAGTGCGGTTTTGTTTGTTTGTTATAGGGCATGGGAGATTGAACCTCCTGCTTCAGTCTCTCAGGCACTGGGATTAGCGATATAGATGACCACAACCCTGGTCAAATTAATTTTTTAAAGTTGATTGTCTCAAGCATCTTGTTGTTTCGCCACCTGTGCTACAAAGAGAAGAGCTCTTCCCCAGGGAGCTTCCAAGGTCCTCACCTGAACTAAGGACAGGGGATGACATCATACTTGCCAATGGGCTAGATGCCAGGTAGACACATTAGTGCTGGCCCCGAGCTTTCCCACCTCCTCTGCTCACTGAGGCACACAGGATCCCAATTCTCCATCTCCCCCAGATGCTGACTGGGGGTTAGCTGGGGTTCTCTGACACCCAGAATCCAAGGCTGCTGGGGAAGAGAGTCCTGGGTTCTGCTGGCTCCTTGTTCCACCTGCCCCGGGGTGAGACCTCACATTCAGTCAGTGGCGTGCTCCCAGGCTGTGTTCTGTCTCCTGCGGGGAGTGAGTAGCCAGGAGGAAGTCAGCATCTTCCCCGCGGTCTGTTCCAAAGTTCAGGTGTTGCTGTTAAAGCTGTGAGGAGCAAGGAGGGGGGCTCGTCAGGCCACTCGTGACGCTGTCCTGTGATGCGAATTCTTCTCTCAGCAGGGCCGGAGTGAACATGGCTTCTAGGTGGGTGACCAAAGGAGGGTATGACACTGATGGCCTGAATGTCCAAGGCTCCTTCTCTGCCTCCTTGAGATGAACACCCTGCTCTAGGGCCAGCCTGTCCAGGAATGTCTGCTCACTGACTAGACAGACACTGTAGCCCCAGAGTCATGAAGGCACCCTCCTGCATCACGCCTGGCCTTTGCGAGATGATTTTCAAGATGATTTGTGGGCAGCAGCAAAGACACTTGGCATTTGACTAACGAAGTCCCAGTCATGAGTTTGAGGGCTTGGTGAGGGGCGTGCACTGTGATGTACTCCGTTCTTGGCTCCCGAGGGAGTCAGGAGGTCCCAGGTTTCATGTCCTCCGTCCACGGGAGGGTCAGCTGGTACGGCGATAAAAGAGATGTTTAATAACAACCCTCAAAACCACAACCACGCATCCTTTAACTCAGCAGTTCCGCTGCATGGAAGGGTGCGTGTACCAGGAGACACCTTCACTGCCGTGGGTTGATAATGGCAAACAACTCACAGCATCAGTGCGAAGCTCACATGGTTAGTCCATACAATGGACTCTGCGAAAGAATGGGGCAGCTGCAGGCATCTGTGATTGCAGAACGACCTTCCATGGTGTTAAGGAGTAGAAAAGAAGGTTTCTGATGATGTGTAGTATCTACCTTTCATGTTTAAAAAAAAGTAAAACCAAACTGATATGTGCATAAACTATGCATAGAGGCATGGACAGGAAGCTAACAAGAGGTCGCCCCTGAGGCGTGAGGGTGTTTCAGTGCAGACGCTGCTGTAAAATTTGAATTTGTGACCTATGTATGCATTTAAAGTAAACTGAAGTCAAATCACCTGCATTTATAAGTGGTGTGACAGGGAATCACACCGTCCCAAGCCTTGGCTGTAAAATCAGGAAAGCTGTAAGCTGGTGTAGGGGTGAGAAGGGAAGGCATGAGTCAGAAGTGCCTCGGCAGGTCATGGGCATGGGCGTAGTAAAGGATTTGGTGAGTGGGGGTATCCAGGATGGCTTACTAGCTACCTACTAGGACAGGCGCACAACCCAGACTAGACAGCACTCTGGCAGGAGAAGACCGTAATGTCTCCAAGGCACAGACATCTACCTCATCTTGGTTCCCTGCACAGCAGGTGGGATGGGGCCCAGCTAACTTGGTCAGCTTCCAGCAGAGCCCTTTGCAGCCCCCTCCTGGAGGAACTGAGCAGGAGCCAGGCCACACTGGCCACCAGAGGGCACCCTTCTTTCTGGACCGTCCTATGCTGCCCAATGGTGACATTTGCCATTAGACATTTTCCTTAATTGTCCTCTGTTAGTCCTGGAGCGCCTTGTCATCACAAAAGGAGCTGCAGAACCGAAGGGCTGGGCTGGAGCTCAGTGATGGAGAGCGAGCCTTGCAAGCACGGGGCTCTGGAGTTCCTTCCTCGGCCCTGTGGGGTAGCAGTGGGAAATGCTACTGCCGAACGAGCATGGCAACCGTGGGAATGGAGGGGGCATAGGCCTGTGTGTCCCTCAGGGTGAAGGGCTGGGTCACCTCTTGTTTATCTCTGTCAGTCCTAACACACTGCGTGTGCATGCGTTGTAGATATTCCTCTGCTACCCCGCGCTGCTGTCTCCAGCTGATGCTGTTCCTTCATCCCACCGCACCTTCCTAATGCCATCTAACTGTTTCTCCACGGGCAGGAGAAGGAAGGACTCCCTGATAGATGCCATGGCCAGGCTCATTTCTCTCAAACGCTCTTTCTGTGGGATGGTGACCCTCCATCCCCACCGCCCCTGGCATTCCCAGCCTAGTATTTGCATCCTCTTATAACACAGGGTGGTGGTGGGGGCAGAACTCCTTTGCAGCTCCCATGTGACAGGATCAAGGAAGTTAGCTCATGGCTTCTGGGTTTCAGCTCTAATCTGCAAGCCGGAACTACAGCACTAGTTGTGGTTTCTGAGGGACGCATAGTCTGTGCACAGGCTGCCTGGCCGTCGTGGGGGCCTCTTAGTTGAGGAGACTGTTGGGAATGACTTTGTAGCTCATGTCTTTGGCCACTAACTACTGATGTGTGGACTAAATAGCTCTTGGTGTTTGCAGCCATGGTGACTAATGTATGTCACTTATATTCAGACACACATTCAGTATCGTGCTGTTCTAGGTGCTCCGTCTACGCAAACTCTGAACGCCCACTCCACAGTGGGTACCACTATTTCAGGCATGAAGAAAGCAGCATATAGAAGGGCTGAGTCGCTCATCCAAAGACACACGGTAATAGGCAGCAGAGCTGGGGCCTGAACAAGGAAACTGGACGCGAGGGATTTGAAGCCAGTTCGCACAGACTTGCGGCTCTTCCTCCAGATGTCCAGGTAGGAGAAATATTCATTACACAGGAGGAAGCAGACAGATTCCAACACAGACAGCGTGCGTCTGGTCTGCAGGGTTCTTTTGAACAGGCAAAGCAGGCTCAGGATTAATGCTGAACAGGAATGTTAAAAGCAAACCACTTTGATAGAGTCTGTGAGTTAGGGTGGGGTTGGGTCGCATCTGGGCAGGGTGGGGTCTTGCCTGCCAAGAATCTAGGAATCCAAGGACCAGGATGGGACTGGAGCTGGAGGAGCTGTATGTATGTGTATTTGGTGGTGTGCCTGTGTGTGTGATGTGGTATGGTATGATGTGTGACTGCATGGTATGTTGAGATGCTTATGTATTGGGGGATGGTGTATGTTGTGTGAGTCTGTGGTATGGTGAGCTATGGTGTTGTGCTTATGTGGTGAAGTGGGATATGGTGTGATACTGTTTGCAGTGTGTGTGGTGTGATGCACCGTGGTTTGGTATGTATAGTAGGGTAGGATATCGTGTGTGTGTGTGTGTGTGTGTGTGTGTGTGGTCTATGTCGAGGCCGTGTTATGCCCCACACAGCTGGTGGTCGTGGTGAGAAGCAGCAGCCAGCGCCTCCACACTCTCTCCCGTCCCTTTCGGTGTAGTTGTGTGTGTGTGTGTGTGTTGTGTGTGTGTGCGCGCATGCTTGTGTGGTCTATGTGGAGCCTGGGTTACACCCCACACAGCTGGTGGCCGTGGTGAGAAGCAGCAGCCAGCACCTGCACACTCTCTCCCGTCCCTTTCAGTGTAGTTTTGCAGGCAGCCCTCAAAGACTCAGGCTTGCTGGCTTCCCGCAGACGCTCCAGTGACCCTGCCTTTGAAGGGAAGACTGAGTCAGAGCAGGAGCGGTTTCTCAGGGCACACCTGCAGGCAGGGCATGGCCCTTGCCAGTGCCTTTGAAGACCGGAAGCTGCAGGTTGTAGGCCAGCTGGAGAGGTGCCATGAAGGAACTTGATGCCCAGGCGCTGGCAGAATCTTACATAGGTGAGGAAGGGAGAGTGGGGCTGGAGGTATCACTGTGTGGTATAGGTGAGTCAGGTTCTCGGGACACACCTCGTTCAGCGAAGGCACAGTATACTTCCCCAGACCCCAATGACATTCAGGCGTGCAGAGAACCGGTTTGTTCTGGAACAGGACAATGTCCACAATATCAGGGATGGGCCTGAGTCAGACGGGAACCCTGGCCCCTCCTCCGCTTTGAGCCTCCGTGGAGAGGAAGGCGCTGATGCTGCCTGGCAACCCCAAGTCCCTTTCTGGGCTGGGTGGGGCTGTACTTCCCAAGTCCCTTAGAGATTGTTATGGCCTCACACTGTTTTGGTGGTTGAGGTGTGAACAGAAAAAGCACATTCACTTCTGTGGAGGCAAAGTCTTCTGTCCCCAGCCACGGCAAATGGCAATACTCCCACTGATGGCAGCTAGAACAGCTCGGGTCACAGCTGGCATGGGAAGGACGTGTTGCCCAAAGAGAGAGACAAACCTTTTGTGGTTTTGAAGCACTGGTGTTTCAGGAGCAGCCGCTGATGGAGAGGAATCTGACTTCAGTTCAGCTGTGTGGACTCGGGCTAGAAATTCCAGTTAAGGCATCGCCCAGGGAGCATGGGCTATACATTCCGGGCAACAAACTCGCCAGGCTCATTGAAGTCCCAGACTTTATAAGACAGGGTTTTTGTAGTGGGAGAGACAAGCTCCATGGAGAGTCAGTGGAAAGAGAAGCTTGAGAGTCAGACTGCTTGTCTGGTTCTGCTGAAGATCCTGGAGGCAGGGCGCCTTGGAGCAGCACAACCCGAGAGCTTGGTCTTCATTCACAAACAGAAGTACAAGTGTTTCCTCTTCCCCGCATCTCTCGAGGCTGCAGAGGCATTTCATCTCACAGACGGCTTCAAGTGGTTCTCAACCTTCCTAATTCTGTGACCTTTTACTACAGTTCCTCATGTCATGGTGACCCCCCAGCCATAAAATTATTTCCATTGCTACTTCATAACTGTAATTGTGCTACTTTTATGAATATTAATGTATATAGGGGTTTTTTTTTTTTTGAGACAGGGTTTCTCTGTAGCTTTGAAGCCTGTCCTGGAACTGTCTCTTGTAGGCCAGGCTAGCCTTGAATTCACAGAGATCCGCCTGCCTCTGCCTCCTGAGTGCCGGGATTAAAGGCACGTGCTGTAATGTGATATGCAGGATATTGTGACTCACGAGTTGAGGACTGCTGCCCTACAGGCTTGCCCGGCTCTCACATTTGCTGCTTAGTAGAGTCACCTGGATGCCTAGCACCCTGGCACCAGGTTGCAGAATAATTAAACAAAAATCCCTGGGGACAAAGCAATGGAAGCTTTCTTCAGCAAGTTCCAGGAGGGGCTGGGTGGAACCCACTGCTGTATGGCTTCCGTCCATCACCTTGGGCTGTTTTTGACCAAATGTCCCCTCACCCCCCAACAGACAGCTTGCAGGGTCCTGGTGTCTTTGGCTGCAGTGGCAGTTGGAAAGGGGAGGCTGGGACAATCACGCCAGTGTCATGGTACCCAGATTTCCTATGACATCCCCAGAGCCTTGGGCAGCCTGTCATAGTCACTTCCTGTAGAGTCTGGGACAGACATACCTGGATGTGAGCCCTGCGGATTCTAGGATCTTCAGCGAGTCGCTTAGTGGCTGTGGATTGTTTCCCCGTCTGCACAGTGGAGGTCATCTAATATCGGCCTATCATTTTCTTCAGTTTTATTCCTGTTTTTCCTAGCTCCTTGGGGTTGAGTGATGGATCACTCATTGGAAACCTGCATTTCTGATGTAGGCTCTATTGCTACAATTCCCCTTCTTTTTATTAGGATTTTTAAGACTCAGTGTATGATGTATTAGATACCAAAATGACATTTTTGGATAAAGTGTGCTTTGCAATTCCCCTTGTTTTCTACTTGTAACTTCCCCCATTCCTTCCCTCTTTTGTGTCTCATGGGTCCCCTACCTCGTCATCACTTCATGCCACCTTCACACCTAAGCCCCCTTTTAGAGCTCCCTTACTGGATCCCGCTGGTTTTGCTGTGATGTATCTCCATTCTTCATTGAAAATTTAAATTTCCTTTCTAATTTCTTGTTGATACATTTGTTGTTCAGGATATGACATGATTTCAAGTCTTTAAAATTTGTCAAGGCTTGTTTTGAGGATTAACATGTGGCATAACCTACAGAAAGCTCTGTGTTCCGCTGAGAAGAATACATATTCTGTAGCTGGATGGGATAGTCTGTAGATGCCCGAGCAGTCCATTTGGTCTAGGATGGGGTTTAATCCTGCTTTTCTTTTGTTGTTTTCTGCCTGCATGACTTGTGCAATGTTGAAGGCATGATGCTGGGCCATTGGATAGTACTTATTCCTTCACTAAGATGTATTAATGTTCCTTACTAGGTTTTAAGCACACATACATTTATAGTGCTGTTTCCTCTTGCTAAGTCAACCCATTTATTTCTAATTAAAGGCCTTCCTGGTATCTTTGTATGCTTTTGATCTGATATGATAGGGCCACGTCCACCATTTTTAGTATTCCATTTGTGTGGAATGTCTTTTCTCACACCTACACTTCAATGTGTATAGTCCCCGGGGGTGAAGGGAGTTTCTCACAGGCAGCATGTGTTTTATTCATCTTTCTTTTTTTTAAAAAAAAATATTTATTCTGTTTTTATTTCTGTGTCGGGTTGTGTATGGGAGTTCTGTAAGTGCACGAAAAGCGGCACCGATCCCCTAGAGTGCTGGTCTTCTGCAGGAGCAGCCAGTTCTTCTCAGGACCAAGCCCTCTCTGCAGCGCCTCTTCTTTATTCTCTTCCTTTTCCAGCAGTGGGTCTCAAAAAGGGTATCTTTTCCTTCACTGCTTCCTGTTTGATTTATTTGTTATTGTTGCCTTTTGTTTTGTTTTTAACTTTTCTGCTCAGGGATTTCCATTTAATTATTTCACATTTATTTTCAAGTCTCCTGTGTCTCTGGTCAGAAGGCCACATCATTTCTCTGGGCTTTCTTTAAGCAGTTAGTTTGGCTCTTTAAGCATTTGCATGTATTGTTGTTTTATGATTAGTTTCTGGAATCTTATTTTGCCAACAGATCACATTTCCCTG
>NC_022019.1:1862525-1881299 GCF_000317375.1 Microtus ochrogaster
AGAGAGAGAGAGAGAGAGAGAGAGAGAGAGAGAGAGAGAGAGAGAGAGCAGGTACCCACAGAGGCCAGAGATGTTGGATCCCTTGGAATTGGAAGTGGTTCTAAGCCACCTAATCTAAGTGCTGGGAACTGAACTTGGTTTTGAGCCATCTCTAGCTCCTCCCTGGACTTCCTTGTTTTTTCTTTTTTTGAAGACAAGGTACCTCTGTGAAGTCCTGGCTGTCCTGGAACTTAATATTTAGATCAGGCTGGCCATCAGACTCACAGAGACCTCATGCCTCTGCCTTCAGAGTACTGGGATTCAAGGACGATTTTGATGCTGTTGGTGTGTGGTGTTCTCTGCACATCAGAGGGCTCTGTTTGCTCCCGATTTCCTCATCTGGCCTTGCCTGTGGCTTTCCTTCCAGGGATTTTAAGCAGGATGCTTATTTTTCTTCAGAGCCTGTGGTCACTTCTGCTGTTCCATCACTAGATGGAACCTTAAGTACGGGTTTGTTACAAGCCTGTGATCGGCTGTTGTCGCCATTTCACTAGTAGAGGACACTTTGAGACCAAGTTTGTCACACATTTCTGTTTGGTGTGCTTTTCAGTGAGTGTCTAAAAAGGGCCCCTTCTGAATGTGGGCCTGGTGGGCCCAGGTGCCTTGTCACAGGCTCTGGCCTGCGGTCAGGTGCTGTGGAGTTCTGCCTGGCTTTCCAGCTCTGATAAAGGTTCTGCACGATTCTGGCTTTCAGCACAGTGTGCTCACACTGAATTCCAGGGCACAGTCCTGTTTTTCTGTTGTATCCGTTAGTGAGCAGGGAGTCTGCCTCTGTCCCAAGATGGAGGGCCATGATGGGGGCCCCAGGGATAACAACATAGGTCTGGAGGTTTGGTCAGATCTTGGCTCTGCTTTCCAAGTGCAAGGCCTGGATATTCCCCTTCTCGCCTTCCCAGGTGGGAGGAGTCTACACGGTGCATTGCTGGGAGCTAGAGGAGGAAGGCCTAGGACCATCTCTCCTTCCTGCCTCTTCAATGTGTTGTTCATTCGTCTTTTGCAGGATCCAGATTTGGTACATTATCGTCTGGTTCCCTTCACACTTCTGAGAGCTTGTGCCCAAAGATCCATTCAAATAGGCATATCTATGAGATGGTGAGAACCTGAGGGTCTTACTCGCTGACCATCCCTTAACTATGGTCCCTGCTCTTAGTATTTGGGGTGTTACTGTCTTCCAAGGGGCAAGGATTGACATCTTGTCTCTGAAGTGAATGAGGGAGCTTTTCAAGGACCCCAAAGATCAGAGCAGAGGTATGTCCATGGCTCTATCTTGATTGTAAGGGCTATCATGTCCTACTGGGGGAGTTGGGTAGCAGTCCCATTACTTTACCCTCTAACAGACACCGTCCTAGGCTCACATCATTCAAGCTGAGACTGGAGGAATGGGGCATGGGTGGTGGCGGCAGCAGTGGCGGTGGGTGTTCTGAGCAGCTCAGGTTTTGTCATGTGGCCACCTCACTTTAACTCTGAACTTCCCCTATGAGTCTGAGAGGACCTTGTTGTTGGTGTTCTCTCTTTCTAGGTGTCTAGCTGGTTAGCATCTCATTCTCAGGATGTCATATGTACAGGAAAGACTTCAAAGCCCACAGCTAACTCTGTGTCCTGGAATCTTAGCCTTTTGAAGAGCAGGTTAACCGTGAATGCCTTAGAAGCAGACCTGGAGAAACTGGACTGAACTGCAGGTGAGCGAGAGAGAACCTGGATCTTAGCAGTCACACAAGGTTGCTTAGGAGACAGCCTGGCCCAGTCTGGAGATGTATGAGTTCAAAGAAGGCTGCTGGCTCTGTGTTCTCTGCCCTGGGGTTGGCCTGGTGCAGTTAGCAATGGGTAAAGGGAAATTTTCTGTAAAATGTGTCTTTATGATCTCATCCATGTGTGTGCACATTCTGTCTTGTGATGGAGGAGGGTCTATGCGTTACTTTCATTGGTTAATAAAGAAACTTCCTTGGCCCTGATAGGACAGAAAATTAGGTAGGCCAAGTAGACAGAACAGAATGCTGGGAGGAAGAAGGCAGTGAGGTCAGTCACCATGATTTTCCTCTCTGAGACAGATGCAGGTTAAGATTTTTCCTGGTAAGCCACCTCGTGGTGCTACACAGATTACTAAATATGGGTTAAATCAAGATGTGAGAATTAGCCAATAAGAGGCTACAGAAAACGGGCCAGGCAGTATTTAAAAGAATACAATTTGTGTGTTGTTATTTCGAGTATAAAGCTAACCATGTGGGAGCCGGTGGCGGGACACTGCCCGCAGCTCCTACAAGCTTGCAAGCCATGGACTCAGGCCAATGTTAGGAGAAGCTAGGGGAGGTGCAAAACAAACAAAACAACGAGCATAAAACCTCTTTGTACTGACCAGATTGGGGCTAAACCCAACAAGAAATGTAGCAGTAAGGTTTAACTGGACAGATGTGAGGTCAGGGTTTGTGGACTCATTCAACCTCACTTAACTGAGCCTGGCAAGTGTCTATGGTACATGTGCAGGTGTGTGCGTGTGCGCACACACACATGTGCATGTGAACGAACACACACACACACATACACACACACACTGGAAATACCTCCCAAGAACATCAAAGCAAGCCGAGGTACACTTGGTCTGGCTGTGGTCCTCCAGGAGTGCTGCCGTTGTTTGAAGTCCCATCAGCCCTGATGAGAGAGAAATCAAGTCACTCACCAAGTCTCTGATTTTGTTTCTCCTGCATTGGTCTTAAAACAGTAAAAATTTCAAAATAAAACAAAAACCAACCAATCAAAGAACAACAAATGTAATGTAGTATTAAAACCAAAAGAAGTCCCCTGCGTCAAATATAAACGCAAAAGTTTATTTTTTTTTAATGTGTGTAAAGTTAAAGCTTTATAAAGTTGCTAAAAGGCTTCCTGGCTGTTTTTTAAAGTTGAAGTAGAAGGCACTTAAGAGTTTAAAATATTCCACAGAGGAAATTCTCAGACATTGAATTCCCAGGTTGAAAACATAGAGGAGCCAGTGTCTGTGGACAGAAGCCACATGGGCAGAGGGAGTGATTGGCTGGGCGGGAGCCTGGAGGACACACTGAACAATTATTTGTTCAAGCAGAGCCTTTGGCCACAGTGATGTCATGCCTGTCTCCCAGTTTTTCCAGACTACATTTGCTGCTTCATAGACACAGACACAAATGTGTGTGAATATGTACACACACACACACACACACACACACACACACACACACACACACACACACGACACACACACACACACACACACACACACACACACACACACACCACCCTCTATTCTCAATCCACCAGGGCCAGGCGCCAGGGATGGGAATGTGGAGGTTGGAGGGTGGCTTGGGAATAGTGCTCTACAAACAGGCTTGCTTCCAAAGACTTCGGCTTTAGTGGTGACACACCCACACACCCACTTCCCATTTCCCACCTATTTTGTTTTCAGCTTTTAGAGTGACTAACAGCCCGATTGGTCATCGCTCTTGGGCCAAGTTCTAGGCATCCCTGGGACCTGTGTTGAGAGCATTGCTGGCTTGGCTTTCATTGGCAGCAGAACCCCAACATCCAACTCCTCTTGATTGTCCTCAGAGCCTAGCAAAGCAGAACACGGTGACCTTACAGGAATTGGATAGAATAATCTGTCTGCTTGATCTCATAAAACACAGCAAGGGGGCCAGTGTAGGTTTAATTTTTATTGTACCTCACAAAAGAGTTGGATTGTGTTAAATGGAAAAAGCCAGTAACCATGTGTTGTTCACAGAAGCCCAGATTAGGGGATCCCCCAGAGCTACTGTTAAGGCTCAGAGGCTGAAATCCTCATGGAAGGGGAGGGGCTCCAGCGTCAGGAGAAGTAGACAGAAATAGAAGGCAGTGAAGCTTGTACACACCTGTTCTCTCATGTCTTAGTTTTCCTTCATGTTATGATAAAATACCCCAGTAAATGCAATTTAAAGGAGAAAAGGCTTAACTCAGTTTGAGATTATAGCCCGTCACAATGGTAGTTCCAGAGGCAGCAGCTCATAGCACTTCTGCTTCCATAATTAAAACAGAGAGCAAAGAACGTGTGTGTCACCGTTCAGCTCCCTCTACGTATGCTGTCCAAGATCTGGGTCAGGGAACGCTCACACACCCAGAGTGGCCAGAACTTCCCATCTGAGGCAACAGGCATGTCCAGAGGTGTCTATCAGGTGAGTCTGAACACCTATGAAACACTCTCTGTAGGTATGTGGTGGGATGCCAATGGGCCTGAATTGTCTCTGGGGAACAGAGTTCTTCCCGTGGATGATAGATGTGGTGATGGACCAATAGGACAAACCAAGAGAGTGGACTCCCCAGCATGGCCCACTGGGATATGAGTTGGCTTCTTCCATGCTACTATCATATGAACATGTCTTTTGTTGTCCTTTCGGTCTGCTTAGCCCTGGTTGATCTAGAACTATGTAGACCAGGCTAGCCTCTGCCTCATGAGTGCTGGGATAAAGGTTTGCTCCATCACTTCTCACCAGTTGTTTCTTTTAAAGTGTGCATGCGCGTGCACACACATGTGCATGCATGTGTACATTTGTGTGTGCATGTGTGTGTGCATGGTTGGAGGACGCGTTGCAGGATCAGCTCTCTCCACCATAGTTTCCCCGGGTAGAACTCAAGCTGTCAGATTTGGTGGCAAGTTCCTTTATACACGGAGCCATCTCACTGGCCCAATCCCTTTTCTAGAGTGGAATTACATGTCTGTGGTGCCGGGGCATGGCATGCCCTGCAAGCTTTCCTCTGTGGAGAACATTTCTCTAGGATCGAACACCCCCTTGCAAAGGCTGCTGCCCAGAGCTGTAACCTTGCTGTCAGGCCAGCTGGGGCAGCGCTAGCTGCCTCACTGCCCTTCCCTAATCTTGCCTTTCTCTTCAAAGTAAGGTCCAATATTCTCTCTCATAGCTCATTAGGGGTTATGGGGGCATTTCTTCGTTTTCAAGTTCCAATTTAGATTTTTTATGTCTCTTAAGCAGCTGAGCCTGGAGAAAGGAAGTGGCAGTGTGGTCATGGTGATGATCTGAATAAAAATGGGCCCCATAGACTCAGAGGGAGTGGCATTATTGGAGGTGTGGCCTTGTTGGTGGAAGTGCGTCACTGGGGTGGATTTGGAGCTTTCAGATGCCCAAGCCAGGCCCAGTGTCTCTTTCTGCTGCCTGCCAATCCAGATGTAGCCTGCACAGATCCTTCTGCAGCGCTGTCTTCCTACACGCTGCCTTGCTCCCTGCCGTGAAGATAATGGACTAAATCTCCAAAACTGTATTTAATCCAGCCCCAATTAAATGTTTTCCTCTCTAAGACTTGCAATGGTCATGCTGTCTTTTCACTAGAAATCCTAAGGCCTCACTGATCCAGTGTCAAGTTGGGCATCCTTGGAGAACTTTGGGGTTCAGGTTACAGACGGGAATAACCGTTATCCCATATTTCATTTTCACTCCTCTTTGGCTTAGAGGTCTAAAGACATCAAGGTTGAATCATCATAGGCCAAAACAAAGAACACTAAAGCCAGACTTCAAACCCAAGCCTGTCTCTTTAGTCATACACTTAACCATAGGACACTTAGAACTTATGTATGTCGTCATACTGCCATCAGAAGTGTTAGAATGGGATCCTAACCGCATGCAGGTGAAGTCCCAAGACTTCCAGGAGGCTGTGGTAAAAGTGTCCCATGTGGCAAAGGCCCTCCAGAACAGGAGAAAGCCATGAACACAGCTGCAAAGGTTCTTTGCTTTTCATTTGGGCAAAGCGTTTATTGACTATTCTGGGCACAGGTCAAACTGCATACATTTTGCCAACCCTTCCCTTGACTGTTTCAGAAAGGAGCACATGGTTTGATCAGCTGAGACTGGTTACAAACCACTCAGGGCTGGTTTCTAAGACTTGTCTTGTTTCATTGTTTGTTTTGTTAATAATTGATCGTGTTTACAGAAGGGGGGCTAAAAAGACACACACATACACACACACCAGTGTTACAAAACCTTGTATTAATCATTTCCCTTCGCTCTCAATATAACCATAGGAAATATAGCCGTGAGTCTTAATTCCGGAGAGGAAATGAATAATAAATACATGGTAGCAAGTTTAGACCATGAGGGTGTTGTCACCATAACAACAGTTGGAAACTGTACACTTGCAAAGAACAGCATCACCAACCATTAGGATATCTGTATATCAGTAAAGCTTTTACATGTAACAAACATGCTCTTTCCATATATGACAAATTTAAAAAATATGCATTGCTTGGCAACATGAACTAGGCAAAAATATTTCTTTGTTCACTAATTTTATACAGGAAAACAGGACAAAAGGCATGCATGTACAATACAGACGCCTGCACAGGGCATGCGACGCAAGAAAGCCTTTTGAAGGTCAGCTTACGTTAGGCATAAATACGTGAGGGTTATATATTAATAAAAGAGGAAGTCTTCTGTTTGCCATTACTAACATTCCTGCTTTCTTCTTGCTCTTCCCAGAGGGATACACATTCACCTTTAAGTCAAGATAAAGGAATTAAAAATAAAAGTCACTTTGCAAACATCTCTGATGAGTTGTAAAAAAGAAAAAAAAACCCAACATTAGTGTTATCCCAGCTCCGGGTACAACTTATCCTTCTGCAGGTTCTGTTTGTAATAGGCACACCTGAGTACCTGGGCAGGATGCTTCCCCCACTCAGGCTGCAGTGGAAAGACATCCTACGGAACCCACTTTCCACTCTTCTCTAGCTCAGCCCTCAGCCCAGGCTCTGGGGTGCACACATCTACAAACCTTGCATCAGCACTAGCTACAAGAGGCACAGAAGAACAAAAGGCCCGGAGGAGACTCCCATCCTAAAAAGGCAGCCGACGACACCTCAAAAGAAAATCTGGTTTCCTCAGTGTCGCCTCGGAAGGATGGGAGGTGAGGCCCAGCCGCAGCTCCCATCCCGGGTAGCAGAGAAAGACCTTCAGTTCAACCCAGGATTGAGAGCTTGGTGCAAACAGCAGCCCTTGGCAGGCAGACCCAGCAGCATCTACTCTGCTCACTGGGTTTGTGTTTAAAAATGTGAAACTCAAAAGCGTGTGGCTGGGAGGGAGAAAAAAAAAAAAAACAAAACAAAAACCATCAGCAGCAATGTTTCGTGTCTTGTACACAGTTCGTGTGTTTCTTCCTACTGTTTTCTGGTAAGAAAACACTATGAGTAAAAAGCACCAATAAAACATCACCCATGATATTGTAAAACAGCACTGTGCTTCAGACAGCGCAGCGACACACTGCTTAAATCAGAGCAAGGTGGGGGGGGGGCTATGCAGTGAAATAGATTTTATTCTGAAAGTTTCAAACCTTTACTATTTAATATAAAACAGCTGCGTGGGGATGTCAATGGGTAAATACAAAAAAAGGCACTGCAGCTTATCCCGACAGGTCCAACCTCACAGTCCCAGGCACGCGACTGTTGCGGTCTTTTTATAAATAAGATTTTTTTGCTTTAGGATTTTTAAATTGAGCTGTATACCTGCAGTCAACACAGGACTCAAAACTAGGTGGGGAGAGGCTCTCAAAATCATCAGAAAATTAAAAAAAAAAATGAAAACATTAACATAGCAAACCACAACTAAGTAGATAAATCTATACAATCGATGAAAAATAAGCTTTCCTTTTTTCTTTTTTTTTTAAAAAAAGAATTATATTGTTACTAATAACAGACTTTATCATGGTTACCAGCCATAGCGAGTTAATAAGTAACATATCCAAAATAATATCTCTAATAATCAGATAACCATTGTTTCTGTATTCAATGAAGGAATAAATAGAAATTCAGATTTGCAAATACTCTATGGTCTTCTTTGTAAAAGGTTCACGCTCATGCGATTGTGGTCGCAGTCTGGTTTCCGAGTAGCCTGTGTCCTTATGGATACGTGGCAGATCCGAACCCCTTTTCCTTTCTACGAGACGAGGAATCCCATTGTTCCTCTCTGTTTATCTCAACATTCCTCCAAACACATCCTCAGACCCTCTGGCCTTACCTTTGTCCTTCGACATTTTGAGCTATTCTGCCTTACCTGTGATCCTCCATCCCAGCTCCTTCCCCAACATTGACATTGTATGGAAAAGGGACATGAGGGATGAGTGTTAATGGCACTTGGTTAAAAAAATTTATATATATATATATAAACATTCTGCCTTCTTCTGCACATGAATTTGCATCTCCGAGACCTGGTTCTCCGAGGAGTGGCCTGAATCTTTTGTGATTGTTGTTGTAATGTGTGCATGGAACAGTGTACCCAAGCCTTCTGTGCTCACTGACAGCTGTCTGTCTACTTCGGTGCCCTTGGCCTTCTGGACTGGAAAAGGACTTTAGGATTTCTGTTGCAGCATGCAAGGCTGGGCTAGGTGGACATTTGTAATCTTGACAGGAAAACAAAGTTGTGTGGATTTTTATTAAGGCCTTTAAAGTCTGAATGCCCTTCATTAACTTGAAAAAATAACCATGGGCAAGGTCCGGCCATTTGCACTGTCCAATCCCTTTAATTTTGACTTAGGCATAACTTTTTTATTTTTTAAAGAGGTATCAGTCTCACCCATTTAATAAACAGGCCTTATATTATCTCCGAGATCACGCCTCTGGCTAGGCATTCACACCATCACATTTGCACAACTAATTTTCCAGTATAGTGCACAATTCCTTATGGATTCTCTCTAATATCCTCCATTGGATCAAATTCTGAAATATTGTCTTTGTTGCCCTTAAGAAATAGAGCGATGACCCCGCAGAGCCACAGCTAAGCTCTCACCGTGTTCATGGGTGCATGTGAGTGTGTTTTCCCTTCCCTGTGTAAGGCTGGATAAATCATCCCATGATACAGCACATCTCTGACTCACGGGCATGGTTAGCACCACCATTTCTCTCATGAGTTTAACCTTTCCTGCCTCTGCTTTCATAGCCTGCCTTGGATGCTGGAGCCTCTGCCTCTCTGCACTGATCTGATGCTACGCTGGACCAGTCTTCTCCAGCAGAGATGAAGTGAAAAGGGATACAGTGCCCAGGCTTAGGCTCCGGCAAAACCTCCATAGCAAATGTTCTGAGTCTGAGCAGGCTAGAGGGACCTGCGTCCTCTTGTGTTTCTGTGGAGTGACACCAGGGGTGGTAGGATGGAGCCTGTAGGGAGGGTGGGATGCAAATCCAGCCCAGAAGGAGGTTGCAAAGTTTATCATTTCTGGGTGACCTATGAGCAAATCCATAACTGATCACAAGGCACCACCATCTTTGTGTCCTTGCCACATCCTCACCTTTCAAGTCCATCCACACGTTCCTCCCACCGTTCCTCCCTCCTCGCGGTGGGAGAAGGCAACTCGAGGCCTACTTGACGGCATCCTTCTTCCCGAGAAGCAGAGCTTGGCAGCCATTTTAAAATACAACCCTGCTACTATTATAAAAATAGATGAAACAAAATGAATCCATAACAATAACCAGTCTTTTACAAAAACCATAGTATGAAGAGAAGTTCTACCCAAACGCTACGCATTATGTACCCTTTAAAATTCTTATGTAAACAATACACAAATCAAAGTTTATCTGAAAGTTTGCTGGAGGGAATTTCGTCCTCTTGCCCTTGTTGCCACACAGCCCTCTGTCGACTGTTTCAAGTCGGGCCGCACGGAAATCCAGTCAGGGGAGACACAAACCGGCCAGCCGCCATCTTGCTCTGGTCGCTATATCCTCCGTCTTCTGCAGCCTGACGACGAAGCCTGGCTTTCGAGAAGGTTCCCCAGGGCAGGGCTGCTACCTCCCTCCTGTGTGTCCTCTTGCAACTCTCTCCCCACCCCATTTCCATCCAGGAAGCCACTAGCGACCCTCCACCCCCTCCCAGTCCCACACGTCCCCTCCCCACCCTGCATACCGTC
The DNA here is from genome assembly GCF_000317375.1 of Microtus ochrogaster. NCBI lineage: Eukaryota > Metazoa > Chordata > Mammalia > Rodentia > Cricetidae > Microtus > Microtus ochrogaster. Next base: position 1,872,456 of record NC_022019.1, read on the forward strand.
CCATCCCATGACAGAAACAAATGACAACATGACCAACCCAGGTCTACTGATATGTTTACAAGGCTGACCTACGCTCTCACAAAATCAAAATGGGCGAGGGACCAGGGGAAAAAGGCTGCAAAGTGTCTTGGAAGAGTCTATGCAACCCTGAAGATGGCTGACACTGGGCCCGCAGCAGTCGGTTTCACGGCCAGCGCGGTCACTCTCATCTTCAGTTTCTAGATTGTGGAGGTCCGGTCAACCCCGTCTGTGAAAAGGAGCCACAGAGGACTAGATGAGCAAAACCAGTTCCGGGTTAGCCCACCGCTGGCAATGCCGCAGCACCTTGAGCATCCTGGGCTCTGATACAATGTCTTCAGTCACCCACCCACGCACCCACGCACCCCCCCCCACTAACCCACTGACATTACTGCCCATCTAACATCTGGTAGTACCTTTTTTTTTTTTTTTATATAGGAACCACATTGAGCCTGGGGCCCAAGATGCAACGGTTCCTACATCCCAAGTACTCACATCTTAGAATGTACACCAGTGACACATAAATCAACAACAATGCTCAAACTGATGATGGTTCTAAGCAACGTGTTCCCAGAAAGAAGGACCATGGAGGGAAGGATGGATGGGTCAGCCTTGAAAGTCAAGGACAGACTCATAAAGACACAAAATGACTTCTTGCCAATGGTGCCGGTAGGAGTGTGCTAAGCAGCAAGGGAGGATGGGTAGGGGACCAGAGAGGTGGAATGACAGGTTATGAAATGCAAGGGCTGGCGGTGACCCTAGGTGTAGGAGGAGGGGCTGGGGACTGAGTGGCAGGAGCATGCCTGTAAGGACAGGGAAGGGGCTTTAATAGGAATGTGAGGGCAGTTGTGGAGCCCAAACCCATTTCTTTGGCATCGTTTCTCTCTTCCTGAAGTTCTTGATGAAAGGCCACAGACAAAGAGACCTGCTCCTGCCCGCAGCTGGGCAATCAGGGGGATGGATATAGCTGATTCAAATTCTCCGCAGCAAGAATAAAGGCCAGAAAAGCAAAGGCAGATGCTGCACACATCCAGATCGGAAGCTTGTGATGATTGCCTCCTTGACATGTTAGAGAATCGGTCACATGGCAAGGTGTGTGTCTGTGGCAGGACATGTGCTTCAGAGACTAGAGGCTATGAGTGACTTAGACAGCGGAGCTGCCTGGCTCTGCCCTGCTGCCCGTTCTCACGAGGGCTGTAGCACGGTCTGCAGAGGCAGACCCAATCATCTGCACACCAAGAGGACCTTGAATGGTACAGGGGAAACTGAAAACTGCAGAACAATGCAATCTCTCTTTAGCTTGGCTTCTCTGGCTGGTGGTCTGATGAAGGGCAAGGGTGGTGGTGGGTGGGGCAGGGAAGAAGTAGCCCTGCTGGTGCATGTTGAGATGATGGGCTACTTACAGTAGGCAGGGAGGCATGGATTGGTCATTACAGAGCAGAAAAGATGGTTTCCCGCGACTGCTGGATGAGGGCAGTAGTGGGCTAGCTACAGAGTACCTCCCTGGCTTTGGCAAGATCTAGAGGCCATCCAGTGTGGCTAGTTCAATCCCCATTATGGCCAGTTAGGCCTAGTGGAGGGAACCTTTTTAGTTACTATGTAGGGCTCAGAGACAAGACAGGAGTGCCTGAGCATTCTAGGGAAAGTTAGGGACCTAGAAGACATGGAAAGGTAGAGAGTGAGTCCCCTGCAGGGGTTTCCTGACCTCCTTGCTGGCAATGTAGCACTGGCAATTCTGCCAGCTTGAACTCGGAGGAGAGTTTTTTGTTGTTGTTGCTGTTGTTGCAAAACCTATTGAGATAATTATAGGTCCACATGCATTTGTAAGAAATGGTCTAGCAAGGTCGTATGGGCACCGTGTCAGGTCCTAGAGCAGTGACAATTTGCACAGGCGTAAGGGGACATTACAGTGAAGACACTGACCTTGACCGAATTCATCAACCTTATTTAGATTTCCCCAATTCTGTTTGCTCTCGTGAGTGCACATGTGCATGTGTACAGACAAGAATGGACAAGCATATGTGTAAGCTAAGCCAATTTAGGGAGGGATTATTTTAAGAGACAGTGGCCTCCGCTGGTTTGGGGTATGGGAGCATCAGCTAGCCCACAGGTATGGACTTCTGATCAACAGCCTGCGCCTGTGCGTAGGGCTCAACGGTCGTAGAACAGGAGTGCGTGCAGAGGTCACTCTGGCATGTGGATGTCTGCAGATATCTCTAAAAGTAGAGCATACTCTTGCTTGGCTCTCCAGCCCACACATTCGTGCTAAATCTTCAGAGTTGTGAAAGTGAGGAGCCGGGAGTGTGAAAATCTCAACTAGCTCAGCTCCAAGGCACATGAACTGTGCCTTTCAACCACAGGCTGTGTCTTCCAAGGAAAGGCAGATTTACTATTTGCACTTGTGAAAACTGCACACTGACAACTTCAGGGAGCGCCTCACCCAAGCAAGCACCATAGGTTTAATACTTAGCACTGCAATAAATGCCATCCCAGTGCCTTGAGAAGATAACCTGCATAGGATTTCTGCATCTGCGACAGTGGGGCTGGTGAGGCTTAGGAAAGAGGGGGGCTGGGAAGGGGAAAAGGAAGAGGGTGAGAACCCCTGAGAAAGGGCCTCGGGCTCTGACAGCAAGCTAGCCTGTAGATCCCGGAACCCCTCTATAAGGGGCTTAGAGGTTCATCTCGCCTGAATACCTCAGGTGACACACCCTAGGCAGAACAGAGTCTGATGAAAGATTTGCAACCCTCTACATGGCAAAGGAAGGCCAAGAGAAAAAGGGCTTAGACAAGAACCCAGAGGGCAGCAGTTGCCAAGGAAACAGAGAAGAGCAGAGACATCAGAGACACTTAAAAGTTGGCACTGTGGACCACAGTGGATGTCATCTAGATACAGACGACTTGACACCATCCTCCTGCATCCCTGCGTCACCTCACAGGGACTTCTTTTCTCTTTTCCTCCCTTCCCTGTTATATGTCTCATTTCTGTCCGTATGTGCACACATGCATAAGTGCAAGGGTCTGTGTGTGTGGAGGTCAGAGTTCAACGCCAGGGATCTTCATTTTTTTCCATCTTATTTTTGAGACAGTCTCTCCTGAATCTAGAGCTCACTCATATGGATAGACCTTGAAAACTCCAGGGATCTGCCTGTCTCTACCTTCCTAGTGCAGGTACTACAGGCACATGTGAAAGCTACCGTGAATAGCTTTTTATATGGATTGTGGGGATCTGAACTCAGATCCTAAGGCTTTTATGGCAAGCACTTTGCCCACTGGACTGTTTCCCCAGCCCCAGAGGAAATTTAATTGTGCTTTCCTCTTGCCATTTGTCTTTCTATAAAATGATTTAATTTGCTGGCGTGAAGTCCCTAGCTGGATTTTCTCCCCTGGCACCTGGAAAGGGCTGACCCCTAGTAATCCTGCCATAGCTGGAGGCCACAGTGCTTCTGTACTGGGCTAAGCCACCTTCAGTTTGATTTACATCCTTTGCCCCTGAGACTGCTTAGGAGGAGGCTGCCTACAAGAAGGGATTGTTGAGAGAAAACAAAAACAAAAACCAAAAACACAGCAATAAAAAGGCTTAGGAGATTAACAAGATGGAAGCATTAGTGAAATCTCATCAGTTCCAAGAGGTATTCCGAGAAAATGGAAGAACTAGCTTATTAAAGACACACACACACACAAAACCAAACACAGGCCTGTTCAATGGAAACTTCTGAATGAAGCATATTTGGCATTTTCACTGCTAATGATAACAGCAGCACTTAACTGTTTGATAAGAGCTTCCAAATGCCAGTTATCCGAGGCCCATCAGGCCCTGCGGGGGAAGGTCAGGTTTTCTTGCTGACTCACAAGGCAGTACCAGGCTCCCCACACAGCCGGGCACCAAGGGGCAGCAGTACACTGGGCTGTGGACTTCCTGCCAGGGAAGCTTTCAAGTTTGTCCATGCTGTGTTTATGGGCACTTCTTCCCTGGTAAGGCTGTTACTGTCCCACTGAACGGCTACACCACAGTTTGTGGATCCTTGTTTGGGTGGTCTCCCATTAGTTATTAGGGGCTGCTGACACAGCAGAGGAGAGGAGCTGGCAACAACTCCCAGAGATGCTGTGGGATGTCCAGGATCAGTGTGACCAGAGAGGTGGAGCAATGGTTTGCAGATAGGGCTCCCTGGATCCTTTCTGTTTCGTCAGGAGCCCTGTAGTGCTGTGGTAGCCTCTGGAGCTCCCTCTTGACATTTAAGTGTGCTGGGGGGAGTTCCAGTTCTTTACGCTGCCCCATGCAAACCATTTAGTTCCTGTATTGTTTTCAGGACAAGATTATATTTTCACACAATCCTTAGCATACATAGATCAAACATCTAAAAGATGGGGGTGGAGGGTCCTGGGAACAAAAGTTTCAGGACGGCAGCCTTTCTACCCACTTCTGTTAGAGGAGGCTCAGCTGGGCCCTAGGTGTGGCAATGGTACAGATCTTAGGTGGCCCACCATCCAGGCAGAAGAGGACAGGAAGGGGAGGCTGGAAGGGTAGACAGAGCTCATCTCTTCTGCTCCTACCAATTCTCCACAAATGTGCAGACCCCTAAGCTTGGGCCCAGAGAGCACTGAAGCCCCCCCAGGACAGGCATAACGGGGAACTGCAGGAGGGACTGATCAGAGTAGGGGCACTGACTTGGGGAGCATGCTCCTGGCTCTAGTTAAGAGGTGTGACTGGACCCAACCCGTGTCTGTCATGTGGCAAAGGGCACCTCAGCAAGTTTGGAGCTCCACCATCATGCAAGCCACTTGCAACAGGGAGATATAAAAACAACCAGGGGTCTTTGTTTCAAAAATTCTATTTTTAGAGCATGTTGGAATATGCTTGGCCCAGACTGGTCGATCCAGTGCCGAGAGGGAACACATCCAATGCTGTGGGAGATGCTCCCATTAGAAGCCATGTCTTGTGTGTGTCTGACGCCTCCAGCTCCTGCATTTGGCTGGAACCACCACTGTGGGGTTCCAGTGTGTGCTGAGGGAGGAGCTTCCAGGGACAGTGTTGCTCTTTCTGGCCTCCAGTTCCCTGACTCATCTCCCCACAGCATGAAGACTGTGCAGGGAAGGGGCACCACAGCAGCCCAAGGCTGCTCTCTTCCCGCCCCGCCCACCCTCAAGCTGCCCCAGGTGTGTGGTGAGGACACACTGACCTCCCAGGGCATGCTCTGTCATACTGAGGCACAAGGACTCCAGCCTGTTGTTGATGTCAGGTTCAGTCACAGGAAGCTGGAATTCTGCAGAAGGAAGGGTACATTGATTACTGGGACTCCTGGGACAAGGAGGAAGTATCCACGATGCCACCTAGTTCCAGGGCAAGTGTCTAGTGTGCCTTCCCTAGGAGGACACAAGGGGACCTTCAGGGCCAGCATGAAGTGGGACCACCTCTGTGGTCTGGTAGATGCCGAGCCCACTACAGACATAGGCAGCTGGAGGCAAACTGATAACTTAAATAGTCAGAGGTACAGGCCATCACTCTTGCTTGGGTCATGTGATGGTTTTCCCACAAAAATAAGAGCCAACGCCAGCAATGGTCTGCAAGGTCTCCTTCCATCCTGTCCTCAAACTGCCCTGCTCCTCCGTTCCATCTCAGTCCCCTTCTACCCCGGGCCTTTGCACTGCTGTTCTCTCTGCTTCTGGGCCAGCCCACAAATGTTCTCCCTGCTCGCTCTTTCCCTGCCTCCATAGCTCGGGGTCTACTGTCTTCCTGAAAGTACCTTTCCCTAACACTCTTTCCCCCTTTTCCTTTCTTTGTGTCATTAAGGCTGGATCTGCCCCTCCTACTTTAGGGCTGGTCTCATTGGAGCAGGGCTGAGCAACAGTCACTGAGTCTGAAACCTGGCCTATGGAATTCTGCTCCATGGGGAGGAGCAGGTCCAATACACTCAGCCCAGCACATTCCCCTCGGAGGGAAGGACCATATCAATGCTTCTACTGCACCGGCTCCTTTATTGCCCAACAAACTCAGTCCAACAGTCGGGCTCATGAAGACTGGTAGCCCATCAAGACTAGGTAGGAAGCATAGGGCTAGGAGAAGAGCCATCTTCCTGCCGGCCGTGGAGACTGCTGTACTCTTCACCACCCTCAGCCTCTGAGCACGTTGATGGAGGAGCTGAGACCCTTACTCCATGGCAGCTCCCACACAGCCACAGACAATCCATGATCCTCCACCATCAGGCCATTCTCCATCTTTCAGGCTCTACTGTCCCCTCCCCACCATGGAAGGCAGCTCTAGGGGCCTTCTCTTGCTGGCTGGGACTCAGTGTCAGCCCCCTTTCCTCCCTTCTCCTGTGGAACCCCGGAATGCCTTTAAGTGCCTAGGACAATCTCACAGACAGCGACAGGGCTCTGACTGCTACCATCCGACTCTCCTAAAACATTAGCTCTCTCTTCTACCACCAGCAGCCAAAACTACGACACCCTATGGGCCGGAGTGGAAAAGAAGTCCTGTAGCATATGCTGGCAATAGGGCGTGTGCAGGTGTCTGGGGCATCCCGACACTGCCACTCCTTTTCTGTGTGACCTCAGGAGATTGTTCCTTTCCCTGGGATTGACTTCCTCCTGGCATGTGGGCCAAAGTTTGGGCGGTTTGCTTGCTGTTCCTCTACTACGCTGGTTTGAGGGACAAGTGTCAGTGGGTTGGTGAGAAACCAAGTTGAAGCCATGGCTAAACCAAAACATCTGTTTTCATCTAATTAGCTGTAGATTAGCATCTTTCTCTGGTAGGCGAGTTGGCTCCGTGTTTAAAGGGACTCTGCACAAAACCTGCATTCCGAGTTTGATCTCCGCAAGGGATCCTCTAGCCCCCACATGCATGCCATGCCATGTGAGCACAAACACAAACATGCACACAACAATAATTTTTTTAAAAAAGGAATTTTAAAGCTCTTCTTTTGCAATTTGCTTTCCCCTCCATCGGCTAATTCAGAGGCAGGTGACAGTTCCGTCTTTCAAATTCTCAGAGAAGGCTGGCAAAACTGGCCAATGTGAAAAGCACCTAGCAGCATCCAGTGACCTTTCTGTGGCAAGTTGCAGCCTTCAAGAGGTTTGTAAGGCAACTGAGCTAACTCCTGAGTGGATGAAGGCCTGGGAGCTTTCTAGAGAAGGTGGGAGCCAGAAAGGACAGGAGGAGTTTCTCCCGAGCTTAGGAGCTGCTGCTAAGAGCAGGGTTGGGGCAATTAGACCATCCCTGGGGGAAGAGTATTTTCGTATTTCATCCATTCATGTGAAAATCATATGCACGCAAAAATTAGCAGCCTTTGGGGTGTGAAACCTATAAAATAGAAACAGAATTTTATATATAGCTAGTTAGCAAATACGGAAGAAAAAAAACAAACTTCAGCAATTATAGCCGTCCATATGCTCAGTGGAAGAGCGCGTTTACTCTCTAGCACTCCCGTTTAAACAAACACTGTGGAGAGATTCAGATAAATAAAGACACTCGACATTTGGCGAGAAGAGTCTCAGCTGCAGGATTTCTTGCCAACATGCAGCAAAATGCCATTTTCCAAGCCTGGGATTGCGTGCTTCCAGGAAAGAGGCTGAGAAACACAGGGCTCTCAGCTCCAGAATCTCCAAGCCGTAGTCCTGGCTGCTCTTTTAGGTGGGAAGTTGGTTTGCTTGCATTGTTTTTTTTGTCCTCACTCCTCATCCTGATGCTCCAGGGAACTGTGATCTCCACCCCTCTCAGAGCAGTACTGAAAAATTCCAAGTCTTGGAGAAGCCCATATGTTCACATTTCAGAGAACCTTAGTGGTGTGGCATTTTAATTGTGTATTTGATGAAAAACAGACCAATGGCATCTTGCCACACACATCAAAGAGGACCAGGTAGATCAAAGCTTCTGACTGGCTGGCACCCTTCAGTCTTGCTCTCCCCCACTCCCTCCTCAAATTTAGCTCTAAGGGACAATCAGATAATACTGTTGGCTGGTGACATGTAGGTGTCATGCCACCCATGAAAAGGCAGGGGCAGATCTAGCCTTAAGTCCTCAGTAAACACAAGCAGGACTTTCTTGACCCTTCTTGCTCTTCTTCCCCAGGAGGTCTGTTCCTTCGCCTGGGACCACAGCTCTGAGCTGCTGGAACATGAAAAGCCCAAATCTGAATCCCTTACATGTGGACTTGATACTACCAAGACTTTGGATCTGGGTGCATATCAGATGTTCAGATTAGGGTAAAGCTTGTGCAAATTTTCTGGAACTTGAAAAACTCTGACATTTGAGACACATTCCTAGATAAGGAATTTTCAACCTATACCAGGAATTCTTCTTTCCCACATGGTTAGGCTAATTCAAGGGGTTGGTGAGGATTCTGAAAGCTAAGAGTTCAGGGGTAGGGTGGACTAAAAAATGAAAAAACAAAAAGGATTTATTATTAAAAGTTTACATGAATGTGTTGTGTATGCCACATGAATGCAGATGCCCAGGGAGACCAGAAGAGGGTGTCAGATGCCCTGGTGCTGGAGACACAGGAGGGTGTGAATGATTGGAAGAGCAGCAATGCGCTCTAATCAGTGAGCCATTTCTCCAGCCCAGCTTCCGATTTAAATTGTGCCTTTTCAGAAGTCCAGCAAGTCCAGAGCACTACAGTCTCAGGCCCTGTGTCAAGAGATCCGGGGAAGATGTTGCTGCCCTTCTTTTCTAGGGCACGGCTGTAGAGTCCACTTCAGAAGTCCACGGCTTACCCCAGGCAGAAATGGCTGCTGGGCCGTGCCACAGGCAGTTTTACAGCACCGTGGGCCAAGTACAATCCCACTGGGACTTGAGATATGCAACAGGCCGGGCGTTCCAAGAGAGCCTGC
>NC_022019.1:1881608-1899180 GCF_000317375.1 Microtus ochrogaster
GATGAACAAGGAAGAAAGGGGGAGGGTGGCGATCCAGCCCAGGTAGGGTACAGAGAGCTGGTGGGATGGGAAGGCTGATCACACAGAAATGTTTATGGGGGGTAGAAGAAGTTGAGTGACAAGCTGCACCTGACACATTGCTGCTGGTGGATGTGGGATGGGGTGGGGTGTGCGTGCTGTGGCCATTCTCTGGGGCCCACACATCTGTGAAAAGTTACAGGATCAGATACTATAGAACAGGACCATCTTACCCAGGTGGCCTCTAGGAGGCAGGAAGCGGGATTTGCCCAGCTGCACTCTTGGCTGGGGTTTCCCTTACCTCTCTAAGCCCCAGCCAAGCTCTTTGCTTAAGCTTATCAGAAGGCGGGGACAACTATTTACCACATACTTTAAATGATCTCTATTCTGGCCTCTGTCTGCAAAGTGGCACTCCTCTAGTGGACTCAGGGCACTAGTGACAGCCTCCCTGCCCTCGTTCTTTCTAAAGGCATCGCACACTGAGGAGTGGATGGAGGACACCAGCCCAGAGGGCTGTGCTCCCAAGTGTGCAAAATCGTCAGCCATTGCATAGGGAGGCTTGATATGCAGGGCAGGTGTCCCCCTGTGAAGCACCGCTTTCGGGAGGAGCAATCTCACCCATCTTGCACATGGGTAGTCTGGTCCAAAAGTGCTTTGCACGTGGTTTTGTGCAAGGGAAGGGTGCCGTTTCCAGAATGCAGGCTTGTGAAGTCTACCTTGCCTGTGTTTTCCTCATGCATCCTGCTCTGGGTTTCTCCGCCCCTTCCTTTTGGTCCTCGTGGGGGATAAGGAGGCTTCATGGCCTCTGAGCATCAGGCCAGAGCTACTCTAAGATCGCCTCTGACTGAAGCCCAAGGGCCACGGGTTCTGGCTCAACAGAAACAGAACTGCTTCCAAAAGGAAGGATCTTTCTCTAGGCAATTTCTGAGTTTGACTTCCAGGTGGAAAAGAACCCCACCTCTGAGCAGCATGGCATTCTTGCTGGGTGCCACCTGTGTGTTTAGCCCCAGGCCACACTGGTGTCAGGCTTGTCAGGCTCAGTCCAGGAGGCCCTGCTAAGTGGTCCTCCTCATTCCAGTGGAACCAAGACACCTGATGCCTGTCCAGGTGGAAACACAGCAGAAAGCCACCACCGGTGGTCTCCAAGAGGGCCTGACTATGTAGTCCGGGAAAGATGGAAGCGCTTGGTAGAACTGAACGAGTTGACCAATCATCAGTAAACACCGGGAGGACTCTCCACACTCTCCAGAGATAGCAGTCCATCAGAAGGCAATTATCTTGAAGTTCACAAAGTCAACTCTTGTTTAGACCTTGTTGTAGCTCCCAGGTGTTAGAGACATGGTTTGAAGTGGAAGCTTTGAAGACGCTCAAAAGCCGGGAGAAACACATACCCTATACCCGAGACAAGTACTTGGTTTGGGAGTTCACCATGCCCAACTGCCAGGAGAAACACATACCCTATACCTGAGACAAGTACCCGGTTTAGGGGTTCACCATGCTCAACTCATTTTATGTTCACACTCACTCCTAGCTGTGTGAAGATGAAACCCACACTCTGCTTTGCTCATCCATGGAGTCCAGTCTCCGCAGACTGGCCATGCTGGGTTCCTCTGACTAGAAAGGCCCACTTCTAGGTCCCACCCCTTAGGTTAAGTCTGGCCTGGAGGTAAGAGGCATTCCTGTGAAGGAAGCTGAGAACCCAGTTCTCACGGTCACTGTCTGATTGGCAAAGGCCAGGATGTGCACTTAGCAGAGATTCTCCTCAGCTTCTTTTCTCTTCAGTGAGGGATTCTGGGTCTTGGCTGTGGCTACCTCACCCTTTGGCCATCATGAAGGATTTAAGACCTTCAGGAGGGGTTTGCAACGTCCAAGGAAAAACCTTTAAAAAAAGCCCAAGAGGTTCTAGAGTTCTAATACTCAAAATAAATTTAACTAAGATTTGTGGGAACACGGAAATCAAAGTCTTCTAAACAATTGCTTCTGGGACATGGTACTCCAGGCTGTCAGGTGGGGTAAGGTTACCCAAAGGCAGGGTGCATCTCTTGTTTGTGCCTGGCGGGGCATCCAGATAGGTGTAGCCATGGCTTCGGTGGTTTGGTGCAGCTCTGAAGCCTAGAGGTCAGAGGGTTCAGGGATCTGCTTGCTGTATGGAATTCAGGCTACTTGTTTTAGGAAGCATGCTCACTGACACCATGTCTCCCCATCTGGCCTTGATCAGTAAGCGAGGGTTCCACTTTTCCAAGGCAGTTCCACAGCGACAGGGACATTCCTGTGTTCTCTTCCATTGTCTTATTTTCTCTCCACCCCATCCCCAGCCACACGGAACTCTTACAGGGATACCTATCTCTGATTTAATCAATCTAGGAATCTAGATATCTGACAAGTATCAAAAATATCCCCGTCAGATTGCATCCAGTGCTGGGACTCCAGGCGCTGGCTCCCGGCCAGGCAGCCTTGCTCTCGCAGCCAGCAAGGCACAGTTTAAAAAAGGAAAGAGTTTTGGGCAGCTCGAAGGAATGTGTGGTGACAGTTGAGGCTCAGCACTTTCCGGCTGGGTCATCAGGGCATCCTGGCCTCCCTCCTGTGTCTGGGAGAAAGAGGAAAGGGATCGTGTGCTAGCCAGGCCTACCTGGTTGCTGAAACAGCAGCATGTTTCGTGGGGAAGTGTGCACGGGCAGCGAGCGGGTCTTCTGGACAGAGCTGTGGGTCCGGCTGGGCATGCTGTTGCTGCCCCCGGGGTTGGCAAACCAGAGGTTCTAGGGAGGGACATACAAGAGGTGTGCATTAGTCCAGACCCCCTGGGGAAGGGTGGGGGAAACAGAGCTCCAGCCAGAACGCAGGAGACAGCCATCCCAGGAGAGTTTTGGAAAGGGCCATTGTCACCTATTTGTGGGTTGACAGAGATGGTTTAAACCCCTTGAGTGTTCATGCCAGGGCCTTGCTTTAAGCTCAGTTTACCCTGGCCGTCCATTCTCTCTCACTATCTCCAAAAGTCTTTTCAACCCATTTGTCACCTTTTCTTTTAAAAGGGGGGTGGGGGCTGTCTTAGAAAAGCTCCTAGAAAAGACTGTAATGACTTCAGCGCTCTTGTTGGGTTTTCTCTACGAGAGTCCCCAGTTTAGTCCACATAGAGGGGAAAAGATGACTTGGTGCTGGCGGCAGGCCTGCTCCACGCAGGTCCTGTGGCTGAGGAGGTTCTCTCTCCTAGACCTGATAAGGGGCTCTTCAGACGAACCCCTCCCTTTGGGAGGGAGTGCCACCAGCATCTCCTGGTGCAGCCTTTCTGTTCTGAAGTCACCCTCTCATGAGAACTCAAGCCTCACACCTACTTGTATATCCCCTGTCCTAAGATCACCCTCTATAGCCTCATGGGGCCAAGAGAACGTTGGGGAAAGGCAGCACTGGGCTCCTGGGACAGAGAAGTCATTGTCTATCCCACAGCAAGGGGCAGCCTCTCAAACTTAATCCTGTGGACTCTCCATTGCAGCTGGGAATGTGGCAAAAACAGCTATTTGTCACATTAAAAAAAAGTCAAAGAAAGCTTATTAAATGCCAAGGTCTTCCTGGAAGGTGGTGAGGTATGTTGGGGTGGGTAAAGATCAAGCAGAAATAGCCGTTGCATGGCTATCTATGAGGGTCCCTGAGATTAACGTGGCACTAGGCCTCCCAAGCAGCAGCCAAGGGTTGTTCAGTTCCCAGGGAAACCACACAAACAAGTGCCGGTTACCTGGGAGGCATGGGCTCAACCAACCTCCTCGGTTTAGATCCCCTGGGGGGGGGCATTGGTTTCCACTTTGGAGATTGTCTGGGTTGGGGTCATCCTAAAGCCTCAGACCCCGAGCTTGGTCAACCTCCCTGATCCCCAGAGCAGAACCAACCTGTCTTCCTTGTTTCATGACGGTGGGGTTGGCAGCGGTGTGGCGCTGGTTGGAGCTAACAAATCCACTGGTGCCCAAGAGACCAAGGCGAGCAGAAGGGACATTCCGAGAGGCAATCTGGTACTGTCGTGGGTTCCGTCTGCCCATGCCGCCGCCCACAGAGCTGGCTGTCGGAAGAGAGTTGGACTGCCCAAAGCCACGACTGTGAGAGCAAAAAGAAAGGACCCAGAGCCTCAGTCAAGTTCCACGAGACACAGCACAGGCTGCCAAGGGGCCTCCTTGGGGCTGACAGTCAAGAGGTCTTGGTGGGGGATGCCAATAATTGTCTAAGATTAAAGCTGCATCTAGTATCTAAAAACAACCGTACATGCTGGATGTTAGAGCTCACACATTACTGTTAACCGGCGAGACAGCCCTGTGAAGTAGGCTCCCTAACCTTTAAGGCTAGGAAAAAGTCAGAAAGCTTGAGAATTTTGCAATTTTGATACATCCAGAAGGGGGCAGCACCCAAATAGGAGCCCAGAAGGGAAACTCATGTATTCTCTCCAGCCTTCTCTCATTCTGGTCTTGTCCAACATGTGGGTCTGCGCACGAGGGCATGGTGCCTTTCAAGAAGCCACAAAGCAAAATAGCAGAATCAGTATCATAATGGGATCTGACTCCGTTCTGGGGCTCCTTCATTAGGGCACGGTTTGTTTCCCATCAGGTTGTCTGTAGGCAGTCTTGAATGGAGGACACCATTGAAATACAAGCTCTTTACAGAAAGAAAGGACGGCATGTGTCTTCCACAGTCCAAGTCAAGGAGTCAGCTTTCTCCACAGTAAATGCTGGGTTGAAAGTGGGCAAAAGTGAATGAATGAGCCGTGATGCTCTCCAGCCCTGAGAGCCGGGGCATGAGACGGCAAGAGCTCTGGACCTAAGACTGTCCTGTCTCTTCACTCCCCAGGCCCTTTCTGCACAACGTGCCTCAAGCTGCAAAGGCTCCGCTCTTCGGATCCACGCAGGGGACTGCTCCCAGTGGGTCGGATGAGCTCAGCAGGAAAGCACTCATCTCCTCCACCAATCCTGGTTCTGGGAGGCTTCAAGGAATCGGCACATTCTTTCCAAGGGAGTCAGTCAGCTTTATTAGGGAGGGTGTCGTGGACGTGCGTTGCAGGAAACGGCCACTAGGTGGAGCAGAGTTGCTCGGTTGCTAAACCGGGGAGTTTTCGCCAAGCTTGTGCTTCTTGAGCCAGAGGCAATCCAGGGGGGCGGGGCCTTCACAATACTCACTTCCTAAACCCGAGATGGTTGCGCGTTAATGTGGGGGTGATAGTATCTGAGACAGCAGTGCAAAAGCTTTCAGACTTCCTAAATTTCCGAGGCAGAGAAGGGGCAGGAAAGAAATCGAGGCAGTCCGTCTTCTTCCAGGCTTTTGAGGACAAGAAGAGTGTTTTAGATTCCATTCAGAAGAGAAGTCACTCTTGGGTCCTTGGTCTTTATCTCATCGTCTCTTCCCTCACCCCCTCAAAAGTGTAAGGTTTTTAAATTGAAAATTAGGGGGATTTCACACAGAGACCCCCTTTTGTAGGGGAGACAGTGAAGTAAATGGAGAAAGTGTGAGTGAGGGGGGATTTTGGTTCTCAGCTCGAAGAACTCCTTTGGCTTCTGAAGTCAGAATCTGGGCCACCTGGTGGAGAGATGATCAGTATTCTGCTAAGATTCCCCCACACCCCTTATTTAGTGTGACTAGATTTTTCTCACTTCCCTTTTTGGCTGGATTTTTAAAAAGTTATTTCATATGCAAAACAGTAGTAGATGAGTGTTACTAAAATGATTTGCTCTTCCATGAAAGCAATATTGTAGCTTTTATTTAAAAAAAAAATCTTTGTCTCAAAAAAAAAAAAAAAGACAGAGTCTCACTATGTAGCTAGCACAAGCTGGCCTCAAACTCTTGACTTTCTGCCTCAGCCGCCCAAGTGCTGGGACTACCTAGGGACAGACCTGGTTCAAGACAGCATCAGCACTGCAGGCTGTCAGGGACAGTTGCTGGAGAAATGGAGAACCTGAAGACTCCTATGAGCTGGAACTCAGCAGTTTGGGGGAGGGGAAAGAATGTTACCCCACAGTGGGGCGTGTCCTCGAAAGGTTATTTTTACAGAGCCAGGTTTGCTGAGAGTTGCTGCTGCCGACAGCTGGAGTGAACTCTCGGGTCACTTACGACCACTCCACTTAAGGCAATAATTTTGTTTTCTGAGAAAGAACAAAGAACAAACTAAACTCTCCACTCTTGTGTCTGCGCTCTGAGCGTCTAGGTCTGGCCTTCTCTGCTGTTCTGAGCCTAACTGATTTCCTTTCCTTGGGATACATGAAAAGTCTTTGATAAAAATAACAATAAGAAGCAATTAATTTGGGATTTGTGAGATAATTTAAGCAGGGGCTTGCCTGCAGTTTCTTTTGTATGGGAGAAACAGTTTTTCAAAACAAATTAACAGTGTAAAAATATCCCAGAGGTAATATGGAGAGCAGGCTGAGCTTCACGGATTTGGCACCATCCTTCTGGACATCCATAATTGGTGAATGAATTCGGTTTTATCTAGTCGATAAAAGAGGCCCCTGAGAACTCCGACCTGGCAGGCCTCAGGCTGACCCTGACCAGGGGTGCTGGTGGCAATACGGAGAAGCCGAGCTCTGTCCATGTTCCTCCGTCAGCGCCGTGCTCCTATGTGGATCAAGGATACACCCGGCAAACAGCGGCACGGCACGGCACGGCACGGCACGGCACGGCACGGCACGGCACGGCACGGCACGGCACGGCACGCCACGCCACGCCACGCCACGCCACGCCACGCCACGCCTGAGTTAGTGATGAGAGGAGCAAAGCGCCTGTAAGCCGTCTCTTCAGCCCCTCCTTCAGAATGACTTCCTCTAGGACTGGGGCTCCACAGGGTACGGCCACAGGGCCTGGAGTCTCCTCATCTGGGAAATGGAGCACTGCTTGTAGAAGCAGACGGCTTGGCAGCAGCACAAGGCAGTGGAGGAGCAGGCCTGACCGAGCATCCGGGCCATTGAGCAGCCTCGGAGCAGGAGTGATCTGGCAACCCCCAAGGGCCAGCGGCTGGTGAGCTGGCAGTAGTATTAATTTGCAGGCACATCCTTTCTGTGCATAAGTCTGAAACCAGGTCGGCCGCCTGGCTCTGCAGTGGCTGGAAGCACTCATCTGGGGCCCAGCACTGGCTAACTTGATCCAATCCTGGGTGCCTCTGCCTGTCAATTCATCTGTAAACGGAGGTTAATAATAGCGGTTCTACGTCATAGGGTTGTTGTGAGAACAGAATGAATTCATGTGTGTTTTCGTGCTCAGACACCACGGGGCACGTGCTGAAGAAACGTCGGCTTAGTAAATAACAGTGTCGTATGGTGGAATGTGATTGCACCTTAATTTTTAGGTAAATCCGTCCTTGAACACGTTTCACACACTCCAGTTGGCCCTATTTCCTTTAAGTGAGCAGGCGTACTTGTGCAAATGAGCGCTCCCTAAATTTAACAACTTAACTTCTGTGTGCGTACTGAGAAATGAATTCAGAACCTGTTAGGTGCAAGTGAAGAAACAAACGTTTGTATTTTTATGTTTGGAAATCCACACAAAATGCTGATTCTCTCTAGGATAGTGGCGTGGTTGCTCTGATTTCCAAATCCTCGCCATCACTGCTCGTGTGTAAGTCACCCCTCCTTCACCCTTCGCTTCTACAGCAAACCTCCCCTTTGCGTCACATCGCCCATGCTCCTGGTTTCTCACTTTACAGTCAGACTAAGGTAACATGCTCTGAAGTGTGACCAGGCTTATTTTTAAACTGCATCCCGGAGGCTGAGCTACTATGAAACATCAAGAATGGTGCTGCTCGCTATTAGACTGAAGCTCAGACCAAAATAGACGAGCGCCGGGCTCTTCACCCTGCCACAACTATAATTAGCTCGTCTGCAGCCAGGAGGGAGACAAGCATTGCACTTCCACTTACGGACAGAAGATTCTACACAGGTCTTTCCAGAGCCCCACTTTGTGGTTCGACCTCCCATGCTTTGCTACATTTATTGAATCATGAGCCTATGCTTCTAAACACATATCAGTATTCCAACCGTGGAAATTGAGTTACAGCTGCCCAAACTCGGCTCTTCCTCTGGGAATGTCCCTCCTAACAGCCTTTCTGCCACCACAGCCTGCTTAGGAGATGTGTTTGTGATTTGGGTATCCTCATGAATGAGGAGCAAGGACCTGCCATGTTCCCACCTGGACCCGAGGCAGGCAGTGAGGCGCCAGGGAACCACCATGCCTTACAAAGAACAAAATCCCAACGTACTTTCTTTGCTGTCGATATCCTGATATGTCTAGAAGGGTTTTCCGAGGGAAAGACCGAAAGAGCTTCTGCACCTGCTGTTTCCATGACAACAATCTTTTTTTCTGTGTCTCGGTAAATGCCTGCAAAAACAAACAGGACATTTAAATGGTTGATGCAGCCTGACACTAGAGGGGAAACATACAATTAATAAAGGAAAACGCCAGCGTCGCCACAGTAGCCTCTCCTCCCACCTGTTTCCAACCTGGTCCAAACAGCAGTCAGCTTAAATTGGAGCCATCTGTGCTGAAGATTCCAGCTCTTTGGCATTGGGAGCACCTGGTTCAGGCATTAAGCTCTTGACAACCGTGTTTTCTGGCTGTATATCTGGAAGACCCCTGCCTGTCTTCTTGTCCAATGACTCCTTCCTGGACCCTATTTGTTAACCAAGGATGAGCTGCAAAATTTATTAGGTATTCTAGCTTTGCAGACTCCCTGCATTTTCATAATCAATGGAAATTCTAAGCCACTCCAAAAATCAATCGACTTGATAGTGTATGGTCACTCTGAAGTGGTCTTCAGGGCTTTAGAGGATGGCCGCATTCTGCGTGTGGGGCTTTTCTCCTGAGAGTTCTAATTAAATAGCCCTGTGAGCTGTGAAGAACTTCAGTACACCAGTCCTAACCTGAACTTCGCTTAGAGCTGAGGGAAGACAGTAGGCCTGATGGCTTCTTGAGTCTTTTAGTAAAATTTGGAGTGTGGGGAGACATCTTGCCCATTGTCTATAATACAAGTCTACCTCATCATCACCACACAACACACATCTATATTGTTTATAGCAAGCAGCACAAATCTATATCACGTTCCCCGTGATGGTCTTGGCACTCACCATAGCCCAGCATCCCAAGTCTCTAATGCAGGGACTCTCAAATTCAAGTACATTAAAATCGCCCAAGGCAACTGTTGTTTGTAGGTAATAGGGTCCTCTCCGATACCCCAATGCACAACTGAATGAATAATCCAGAAGGTTTCCAGAAAACAGTTTATAGAAAGTAGCCTGGCAACTGTGCAGGTAGAGCATGGTGGACTCATAGTGTCTCGGAAGGATCCCATGTCATAGATGAGTCCTCTGCTAAGTTCCAGATCCGAGACTTGGAGCGTAAGTGTGGGAAACTATTTGGTTGGATTGGTTAGCATTAGGAGCGACAGAGAACACTCCCAAGGGTTTTGTCAATAAGCCATGGAATCCTATAAGTGGTCATAAAATATCACTTAGAGTAACAGACTATGTTATTGCTTTCTAGAAAGGTTTCTTGAAGATTGAAAAAAGGAACAATGCCTTAATTTTCTCCTGAGAATGTTTAATCTTTCAGGGATTGTAAACCCCAGGGACCTCTGAGTGTAGAAGCGAAAGGATTCTACTCAGCGGTGGAAACGCTGTCCTCAGCATACAGAGCCCTTCTTCCTGGGTGACTTCAGGCACATGCCGCTGAGGATTTTCAAGGGGGTTTGCCCAACTCAAGGCCACAATAAGTCCCTGTGGTTGTGTGGCAGAGGCTCTGATGGGAGGTGAGCGTGTGGCTCTCCTCCATGGTAGTAAGGCCCCTGTGGTTGTGTGGCAGAGGCTCTGGTGGAAGGTGAGCGTGTGGCTCTCCTCATGGTCCTCCTCATTTGTTGCTGATGCTCATTGACTGCCCATTGGTGCACAGATACTTAGGACTGGACTCAAGGCTGAGAGTGATGCTTCATCAACAAAGGCAGGAATTGGCCTCTCTGATTTTGTTAGCTTATCTAGCTAAACGCAGAGGACACAAAATACAGATTTGCTGGCCAAGAAGACTTGGTGAGGGAGGTTCACCCCAGTGAGTCTTAGGAAGGCAGATGGGTAGGGCTCAAATACGTGAATATGTTCTTGTAAGTCCGCTCACCAAAGACTTAGTGCTTTCTGGAAATGTGGGTGACACTCACACAAAAGAGCTCTGTGAGGATGAAATTCATCGGAAGTGGATACTAAAGATGTGCTTAAGCAAACAGTTCCATGCATGCTTCTTCCTAATGCCCTAACCAGGGGGCCTTGGTCACACAGATGCACCCTGCAGAGTGGTCCATGTAAGTTCCTCAGTGATGCCTTCAATAGCCCTGATAGTCCTGATAGCCCAAATCAAATGGTTTCATTGTCTTAGAACCACAAAACCTAGTTGCACTGGAGCTTGAAGAACAACTGAGTGTCCAAGTCACAAAGGAGTAAGAGGCTAGATGCCTTCCCAAGGATCACATTATTTTGATGACATCTCTCATGGTGGCACATAGCATCTAAGTAGATACGGTGTGGACATCCTCATCCCCAGGACATCACCACATCCTTTCATGGGTACCAAGTGTGCAACTTTTCCCAGCTGGGAGGCATACAGCAAGTAAGCTGAAGGTAGTTACCTTCACCTGCTTTCAGGGGCCTCTGAAAATGGAATGCTAGCTCTTCAAGGTAGCACCCCTTTGTAAGGAGCCTGTTAATGGCCACTGTCTCATCCCAACCGCCTCCCAGGCAGGGAAGGAAGATTCCCAGCCTGTAGACTTTCCGGACACTACCAGCTCAAGTCCTCTGCCCATGGTAGGCCCAGGCCAACTGTCTGGAAAGGAATGGCCACTCTGAGTCCTGTACTTTACCACTGGGTGAAAAGTCTCAACAGGGAAAACAGCCCATGGCTGCAACACCACTTCACTACAGTGGAACAGGGAAGCGTAGTCTGCCTACTCAGGAAGCGTAGTCTGAGGACTCAGGAATCAAAGCGAATTGGCACCAGAGGGAAAAGGCAGAACTTCCCTGTTCTTGCCTTTACATTAAGCACGTGGGCACTGCCAGAAAGGAAAAAGGGAAAAAACAAAAAAGAAAAAAACACAAGGCAGGGAGGGCACAAGGGTCGGGAGAAGGGCCAGGGTGGCACTCCAGGGCCAGGTTAGACCAATCAGGAGGCATGTGCGCAGTTCCATGGAGGCAGATAGACTCATTATTTGGTCTCATGGGTCTGAGTAACATGGGCTGAGGTGCAAAGCACCTTTTCTCCTCAACTTTAGAGGCCTCAGTGCTGAGAGTGGACACAGGGAAGAAAGACAAGTCCCCAGTTTGCTTTTACACAGCCTAGCTCTTCTCCTGACCCACTTACCCAGTCCACCCACAAATGTCCTCCTCCAGGCAGAGCGTGGGATCCATCTGAACACACATTGGTGTCAGTAGAAGTTGTGTCTTTTTTCTTAAAGATTTTTTTATTTTTAATTATGTGTAAGTATCTGTGCGCAGGCATGTGTGCATGGGGGATCTGCATGTTAGCACGTACACGTTAGTGTGGGTGCCCATGGAGGCCAGGAGAGGGTTTGAGATTCTCTGGAATTGGAATTGCAGGCAATTGTGGACTGCCTAATGTGAGTATTGGGAATCCAGCTCAGATGCACTGCTTTTAAGCACTGAGCCATCTCTCCTGATTTAGAAGTCTCCATCACAGTGGTAGGGCGGGACTTCTGGTCTATCACAGTGCTGGGACTGGACTTCTGGTTTATCACAGAGATAGGACTGGACTTCTGATGTACCACATTGCTAAGACTGGACTTCTGGTCTACCACATTGCTAGAACTGGACTTCTGGTTTATCACAGTGATAGGGCTGGACTTCTGGTCTACCACATTGCTAGGGCTGGACTTCTGTTTTTCCACCATATTAGGGCTGGACTTCTGGTTTCAGCTTTGAGACAGTCCTTTCCGTTGCTTGATAGGAAGTGCCCCGGGTTCCAGTTCACCACTTTGAGTTCTGAGGCATGGAAGGGAACCTCACCAGAGGTCTTATCATCATGTATAATGAATGATATAATGACCTTATAATGTCTAATGTCACCATAGGCTCATGTATTTGATAGAACTTTTGGTGCCAGCTGTGATGCTGCTTTGGAAAGTTGTAGAACCTTTATAAAGCATGATCTCCTTGGTTCAAGTGAGAGCTGGGGACAGGCTTTATGGGTCATAGACCCATGCCAGTTTTTACCCAACTTGCCTCTGCTTCCTGGTGTAGTACTGAGATAGAAAGGGGGCATCTCAGGCTCCTCACCTCCACCAACAGAAGCTGTTCTTACCTCACATACTTTTCCCACATAAGAAATGAAGTCTGGAAGTGTTTTTCTCACAGGAAGAGAAAAGTAACTTGTATACCTATTTCCCACTTATTTTCCCTAGTGCCCTCATGTCATAAGCCTCTTTGGCCAGTGGCTGTGCCTCGCTGCTTCCTAAAAGTGTACAGAATTCTTGCCTTCTCTTTTTTCTGTCTTTTTTTTTCCCCCAAGACAAAAACAAGTGTGACATCAGGATTGCAAGAAGCAAAGGGTTAGTTGGGGCCCACAGGGTATACTCTTGTCTTTTCCTGAAGGAAGGCCTTCCATATGAGCTTCAGTCATTGTCAGTCAGGCCTTGGTTGCTCTGGAGTTATTAGAGAAATTGTTTTTGTTCAGCTAAAAGTCTAGGACTTTGGACTAATTCTTTCAGAGACTGCCGTGCCTGAGTGCACAGCCTAGACAGCTGATCACTGTGCTCACAGTGGCTGAGGGCTCTGGCCGGGGCAAGGGGCTACAGGAGTTCATCTGCTTAGAAAAGGTTCTATTAAGATGAGCACCCGAGAGAGCAGAGGTGATGGCTGGGGTGGACGTGAAGTCAATATGATGGTTCGGCAGCATCAGACCACAAGAAGGAAGCCTCCAAAAATGGCAAGAGACACTTGTGCCTCTCGGAGATTGAGTGTGAAGTCAGCATGAAGCCAGACCTTTAGGCTGGACATCTATCATCCTAAGGGGTTCTGATCACCTACAAGTGAATGTGAGGGGCTCTAGCCATCTCGTTCTCACATCAAACCCCAACAAAAGACTTCACTATCCTATTTATTTGGCATGGTATTTCCCCTAATCTAGGTTTGGCATCTATCACTCTTGGAGGCAGGGCACACACAGAGTCAGTGATGGCTTGGGTTTGAGTCCCAGCTGCCTTTCCCTGTGTATTACTGAGGAATTGCTACCATCCTGCTCACAGCCAGGATTCAGTCAGGCTTTTACATGAGTCTGTACCCTACCTGCCTCCATCTCCTTCCAAAGGTCAGACTGCAAATACAGCTCCTCTAACAACCACAGATCAGACGGTCCCAGTGGTTGTCAGTATCTGCCCTGGTCACTTTCTTTTGTGTGCTCTCTCTCCCTATCTCCCCCAGTTTCCCTCATTAAAAGACACAATGTGCGATCACACAGTGGGAAGAGATTCTACGCCATGAAGCTGGGTAGCAGTGCTGTGAGTTAGTCACCCCGGGCACGGTCACTTATTATTCTTCTGGAGTTTGAAGTTCTTCCCAGGCATCCCCAGACATCGGTGTTCTCTGTCTGGTGAATTCTGATGCCACAAGAACACACATGCATTGTTTTAGTCAGAGGTGGCCACAGCCGAGTTCTGGTTGAAGCTGTTATTAATGGCCACACACTTGTCAAGAACCAAGTTGCTGCAGACCAAAATGATCACATCATGGAAACACTGACAAACCTCTCTAAGCAAGGAGTGAAACAAGTTTCAGTGAGTTGCTACTCACCTCATGAACGAGACACTTGTCTAAGAGCTGTAGATAGGAACTTATATTTTCCTCATCGGGTCTGGAGACCAGGAGCTGTGTGCACACTGTGGATTAAGAAAAGATGAATCAGAACAATTCATACTGTCCCAGCTTCGGGGCCCTGCCTCTTTCAGGACCAAGGCCTTCTGAGGAATGCATGCCCGTGATATTACATAAGGCTCACAGAAAACATAGGAGGCTCATCATTCCATTGAAGTCAAACACTCGGTTGCCACGGGAGCCCTCACCCCAGGAACCCCTTGGGTTTGTTCCTGTCATACCATTCTATATTAAGCCCTCAGACACAGGCCTGAAGACAGACACTCTGGGAGAAGAAACAGAGGTCTCAGGCTCTGCTTTTGTAGGTGGTTCTGAGTGATGGAACTTCAAAAGCCTTCTGAGCCCTCTGCCACAGCGGGAAAGCAATCCCATTTTATGAATGAGCCCCACGGCCCTCTCCAGGTGGGAAGGCAGTGGCGTTCGTGTGTAGAAGAAGGAGGCTGGTGCCACATTGTGGCTGTGAAGCATGTAGGTGTGCAAGCAGCAGAATAAACCTGCCACTCAGTCATTTGCAGGGATATTTCCCCATGCAACACACACATTCATCCACATATGCCTTCACCTACACACTCAAGCCTGTGCCAGCAAAGACGGGGCAGTGTTCGTCTGTGGGGAGAGGACACGGATATACTAGGCTTCTTTCTTTTCTTTTCTTTCATTTTATTTCATCGTATTGGTTTTTCAATGGGGTTTCTCTGTGTAGCTCTGGCTATCCTGGAACTCGCTTTGTAGATTTGAGACCTCAACCTCAGAGATCCACCTTTGCCTTTCAAGTGCCAGGATTAAAAGCATGTGTTACCACACCTGGCAATGTACTAGGTTTCTTATGGTTCATGGCCCACTCTGCCCTTGCCATAAAGGACACCTGCAAAAGGAGTCAGAGAGTTGGGTGTCTGTCAATCAAAGCACACCAAGCTTGAAAGCCAGGGATCAGACCTCACCCCTTTCCCACTCCAACCATCCTGACACAGATCCGCACCAATTCTGTGTCACCACACACAGGCTTTCAGATCAACAGTGTGTGAATGTGTGCAAGAGGAACCTGGAAACAGTCTCAAGGGCTGCCCATGGGGGAGCTTGTTAACTAACTTGGGATTTAGATACACAGCGGGACACCGTGCAGCCTTAAAAAAAGAGCAGGGCTTTCCATATTGACAGAAATATGCAAATACATAATGTTTATGGAAATCCTACCAAGCTTCAGGAGAGAATCTTAAAGCCTGTGTAAGAATGGGCAATTATAGGCCTGGAGAGATGGCTCAGTGGTTAAGAGCTCTGACTGCTCTTCCAAAGGTCCTGAGTTCAATTCCCAGCAACCACATGGTGGCTCACAACCATCTGTAATAAGATCTGGCACCTTCTTCTGGCCTACAGGCATATATGCAGACAGAACATTGTATACATAATAAATAACTCTTAAAAAAAGAATGGACATGCACACAGATTCTAAAGGTTCTGCAAGGACAACCCCACATTCAACAGGAGCCACCACCCCTGTATCACAGATTGACTGTTTATTATATGGTGTATGCCGAGCGTCAGTTGGGTTGTGGCTTCTCACATAGGAGTTACAATGTCAGTTGAGATCGTGTGAGGAGGTCATGTGAGGAGTTACATCTCCTAGGGCTGAGCCCCACAGTGATCCCCTATGTGCAGGGATAGGAGGATGGAGCTCCTTCAGGTAGATTTGCTGTGCAGGTCTTTCCCAGGACCCAGCAGAGCTGAGGGACGGGAAGGCTGAAAAGGCCTACTCTGGCCACCAGCTCATCCCCAGAGTTCAAAGGATTTAGGTCTCCCTAGAAGAGTTGTACCATAGGCAGGGGTCCATTTATCTACAAGGCCCAGGGATCCACTTCTGTGGGTGAAAAGGGTGGGGGTAAGGCTCCCTCTTTATTTAAAGGAAAGTGCTGGCATCCGCCACACATTTCCACATGTCTTCTCAATAACGAGAATGTCTTGTGAGGATCTCAGAAGCCCCCTTCCAAAGCTGTGGCTGGAAAGGCCTAACCGCAGGGAAAGCAAAGAGTAGCGCAGGCAGGAACGGTGGTGTGACTCACAGGGCCCACTTAGCTCTGTCCTTCGCTGAGGAGGCCACAGTCTGGCCACGGCTACCAATGCCGCAAAGGGGAGCATGGTATGGAATTCAGCCATGCTTGGTCTCCTGATAACCATGGGGCTGGAAGGTGGAGAAGCTGAGGGTTTCAAGTCCCTAACTCACTCATCTTGGATTCCTTTTCTGTGAAATGTGGCATTTGGGGTTCACCTAAGTCACCTAGGAGAACCACTGATATACACGTCTCTGGTACACAGGAATTATCAAGTAACCCCAAGCCAACAGTCTAAGGCCACCAGAGTATCCTTTGAGGTGGATGAAAGGGGAAGGGAGGATGTAAACTCGGGAGGCAGAATAAAACAGTTTTGTACTAAGAGTTGTCCGAGGCATGACCACTCTCTGACTGAATTACCAGGTCACTGGGAAGCCCCAGGGCCTGGGGACTCGGTAGGTTGTGCTCCTGGGCTCTGGACCCAAGCTCTGGGGCTTCACCAATTCCCAGCCACCGCTGCCTTGGGGAAGGGGTCAGTGAGGGTTTTGTATCCTGAAGCATCTTTTTCCGTGTCTGTCCCATCTTCTTTCCTGAAGGTTCAAGGCTCAATAGGTGCCGTACTGTGAGGGCTTAGCATGTCTAGAGAGGATCACAGGCTGGAGCTGAGACCGCCCATAGGAAAACCCCCTGTTTTCTCTAAGGGAGGAGGGTTAATGCTGCTTACGGGGACAGAAAGCTCTTTTAGCTCCCCCGAACCCTGTTCCATCTCCCAGGACTCTTGGTTTTGGCTAGGGCTCCCTAGAGAGAACAGTACCTTTTCCCATGACTCTTGTGAACTGCCCAGGGAGGTCCCCCTCCGGCAGAGGGGCGACAGCCAGCTCCCCATCGCAGCTGCTGAGCTGGGGTGGTTGCAGCCCCCCGCTGGCGCCGGCTGAAGCACTGGCGGTGACACTGTTGGCCCCTGCGGCACCATCTTTGCCATCGGTGCTGGGGTTCTCCGGGCCCATCAGTGAAGGCTCATGGCGGCGCGCCTCCGGAGTGGTACTGGGAGAGCTGTAGGCCTTGATGGGTGTCAGAATCATCTGATGCAGCTCCTGGAGGGGGATGCGCAGGCTGCCCCCTTCGATGATGTCCTGGGTTAGAGAGGGGACGGAAGTGAGTTCAGGCCCTCATCTACACTCTCTGCTCCCACAGAACATGTATGTGATGTGGGTGTGTCTAAGTGCACACCTGTAATCCCAGTGTTGGTGAGAGACAGGCTCCCTAAGTGTCTGACCTAGCAGAACCAGTTAGCTCCGGGCTCAGTGAAAGATCCCATTTTTAAAAATGAGTAAAATAGAAGCCAGGCAGCGGTGGCACACACCTTTAATCCCAGCACTCGGCAGAGAGAGGGGCAGGCGGATCTCTGTGAGTTTGAGGCCAGCCTGGTCTACAAGAGCTAATTTCAGGACAGGCTCCAAAGCCACAAAGAAACCCTGTCTTGAAAAACCAAAAGGAAAAAAAAAATGAATAAAATAGAGTGAGGAAAACACCTGATGTCAACTATCAACCTCTGCCCCAGCATGCACACACACACGCACGCACGCACACACACACACACACACACACACACACACACACACACACACACAC
>NC_022019.1:1899280-1902724 GCF_000317375.1 Microtus ochrogaster
AATAGAGTGAGGAAAACACCTGATGTCAACTATCAACCTCTGCCCCAGCGTGCACACACACACACACACACACACACACACACACACACACACACACGGCTTGAGTACATACCCATGCATACACCACAAACATTGGCTACTTTATGCAAACATTTCTATATTCTGAACATTACTTATTAGAAGAAGAAATGAAAGTGGGTTCTGGTAGGGATGACGGAATTTGGACAAGTCCAGGTGGCTTGGGTACTGGCTGGGGTCATCCTGGTGTGAAGGGTATGATGGTTCCTTGTCACCATGTAGCTCCCAGTGCTTATCAGTTCGATTGGTTCTCTCCGGGACCTAGGAAGGACACTGCCTACCAGGGCCCTGACCACAGCGAAGCACTTACAGTCGTGAGAGCCCAGATGAACAAGAATGTGATTTAAAAAGCTTGACACACAAAAGCCCAAAGCATTTCTAAAGTCCTCTTGTGCAGGAAAATGGCTTGATGGTATTTAATGAACGCAGACTTGAGGAACAAGAGCACTTCTGACCCCAACCTCTCCAGTCGGTGGACCGGACAAAGGAAAGCTGATGGACACAGGCGTGGGGTGCTCCTCAGCTCTGAAAGGCAGCAGACATTGGCAAGCCAAACTCTTTCACTGGGGGAAGGCCGCTCTTTGGGTGGACTGTGTGTGTAGAAGTGAAGTGAGAATTGCCATTTGGCCTAGTTGCCACAAGTTTTACTTATGGAAGGAAGTGATATTCTAATTAGCTACTAGAAATATCCTAACCCTGCTCAGAGCCATGTATAGTCTAAATTGAAGAGAAAGTCTACCTGTCTCTGCTCCTCAACGCTTAGATTTCGGAAATGTGGCTCTGTAAAGGGGAATCAGGTGGGGCAAGCCAGGGGTCACATATGATCTTGCCACGATGCCCCCAGTGGCCAGTGTCACCCAGGTTAGCAAATGTGTCTGAGACACTGTCAATTGCCAAAGAGCTCTTTCTGGCTTGTATCACATGATTCTGGACTTCATGGCATACGTGGGAGCTTTTGGTTACACTCAGAGCTAAACTGATGCAGATACACCCTAACTTTAGCTCCTATGTTCATCTTCTGCAGGGGCGGGGAAACAACCATAGCAAGAAATGAAACCATGGAGATGGCTCAGTTGGTAAAGTGCTGGTTTTGTAAGCTAAAGACCTGTGTGCAATCCCCAGAACTTACATTAAAAAATAAAATTGATTACTAATTTTCTGCTAAATCACCATACTCATTTCCATAGCGGTTGATGAAGAAAATGTGGTACATTTACACAATGGAGCACTACTCGGCGGTAAAAAACAATGACATCTTTAAACTTGTAGGCAAATGGATGGAATTAGAAAAAAAAAAAAAAAACATCCTGAGTGAGGTAACCCAGACCCAGAAGTCTGGTACTCAAAAGTGGGTACCAGACATAAAACAATGACCAGTCTACAGTTCCACAACCTCAGAGCATCTAGAACCCTCTTGCAGAAGCAGATGGAAGCAGATGCAGAGATCCACTACTAACCACTGGGCCAAGCTCCCGGAGCACAATCCAAGTGAGGGAGGAGCAATTATATGAACAAGGGGTCAAGACCATGATGGGGAACCATAAAAACAGCTGCCCTGATCTAGTGGGAGATCATTGACTCTGGACTAACTGGGGAACCTGCACAGAACCGAATAGGCCCCCTAAAAACAGCTGTCAGTGGTGTGACCTGGGCAGTATATAGGGCCGCTGGCGTGGGACCAGGATCTAATGTGTGAATTGACTTTGTGGAGCCCATTCTCTATGGAGAGTCATCTCACTCAGCCTAGGCAAGGCGGGGATGGGGTGGGGGGAGAGGCTTGGTCCTCCCTTGATGAGGTCATGGGACAGACCTAGGTGGCTTCCCTAGGGGAGGCCTTACCCTCTCTTTTGAGGTCATGGGGTTTGGGGTGGAGGTGGGGGAAAGTTGGGGGAGAGGGAGAAGAGGTGGGAGGGAGAACTGGGATTGATATGTTAAAAAAAAGTATGGGGACAGACACAAAGGACAGCCTTGAGGGGCCATCGGGAATTACAGAGAATCAGCTGGAGAGATGGCTCAGTGGTTAAATACAGTAAAATGGCTTCTTTATTAAAAAAAAAAAGCCAGGTGTGGTAGTGTGTGCTCGTGATCCCAGACCTGAGGTGACAGGGACAGAAGCCAGGTGTGGTAGTGCATGCCTGTGATCACAGACCTGAGGCGACAGAGACAGGTGGGTCCTTATGGCTCACTGGCCAGCTAGCCTAGCCTATTCCATGAGTTGTAGACAGTGACAGACCCTGTCTCAATAAACTGTGACCATCAGGTTACATTCCTGATCTCAGCTGAGTGTCCACAGTGAGCAGCAAGCCAGGAGGCAGTCTGAAGGGAACCCGATCTAGTGTTCTCCTTTAGCTGTGGGAATTAATTTTCCACATTGACAAGTCTCTATTGATCCTTCATGCCTCAAATGTAATCCTACATTATAAATACAAAGGCAAAATGAAGCTGTTCAATGACCCTGCCTTAAAGCTTCCCAGCAAGGACTTGTCTGAAGGCAGGTGACAGGAAGTCAGGCTCGTCGGGTGGCACTTCTGAGGAGATATTTCAGGGGACAAATGGGAGGGAAATTATAGTAACATCAGCCTAGCGCTGGCTTATAAGGCCTTGGAAGGGTGCTTGTTTGGCGCCTTTCCTGAGCATGGTTAAAACCATGTATAAACCATCTGAAAGAGAGCTTGGGGGCAGCCACAGTGCTCCCAGAGTGCTCCTGGAATGTCCCTGGCCCCATCCTTCCCTCCAGGTGGTGATAATTTGAAGGTTTCCTGTTTCTACCTAAATCTGTACCCTCTCTTCCTCCATCCACCAGCCAGCAGCTGAGCTCGCCAGCAGCAAGGAACTGTGCTACGTGGGAATATAAAGGCAAGTCCTCATCCCTACCCTGAGAGACTTGACATTCCCAAGACTTCGATGGCAAGATAGCATGTGGACAGGAGCTCGGGGACAGAATGGGTGATGCGTGATTAATGAAAGCTCAGATAGAGAAATTGGGGTTCAACCTGAAGACCAGAGAAGCAAAACAACCAGCCACTGGCTCTTACCTCTACCTCAGTCAGAAATGGTGACTCTACCTCAGTCAGAATGAGACTGAGACCGAGAGCCGTCTCCTCCTGTTTTATAATCCTCTCTAGTTGCGGGATTAAGGGCGTGCACCACCACACTTCTATGGCAAACTAGTGTGGCTCCTAGGATTAAAGGTGTGTGTTACCATATCCTGGTCTGTAAGGTTGGCCAGTGTGACTGCTTTACTTTTCTGATCATCAGGCAAGCTTTATTTATTAACATACAAATGAAATACCACTACAAATGGGCTTGCTGGTTTTCGAGTTCACAATCTCTCTTCTCTCTCTCTCTCTCTCTCTCTCTCTCTCT
>NC_022019.1:1902824-1923302 GCF_000317375.1 Microtus ochrogaster
TCTCTCTCTCTCTCTCTCTCTCTCTCTCTCTCTCCCCCTCTCGTTGTCTGTCTCCCCTCTCCCCCACCCTCATGTGTTTTGCATTACTGGACAAGACAAACAACTACATGAGATACCAAGAGATGAAGGGAAGGTGATTTTGCAGGGCTCACCATGAATCCACTTGCTAGGGCAGGTGAACTCCTCTGAGTTCCGTTTTCTCAAAAGAGGCCTCTGTCCTGAATGCTTTGTGAGGAGACTGTGGGGCAGATGTGCACAAGACCTCCCTTGGCTGTATCCACCAAAGGTGCCTTGCTAGTAAAAGGCATTGTTCCCTGGAGACATTTATCACACAATGATATTGAGTTGAGCTACTGTTGCTCTGCAGTAGTTGCTAAAAGCAGGGTCACAGATGTAACCTCAAAAGGCCAAGGTCTGGAATGTCTGAAGAAAAGGCATAGACATCTAGAGAAGCAGCTTTCTTTCTCTGAGCAGGAATCAACAGAACGTTGATTGTGTGTGTGTGTGTGTGTGTGTGTGTGTGCACACGCGCGTGCGCACACACACGCATCTCCTAGCTCCTTGCTCAGCATCAAGGTTACAGGCCCAGAGAATGATTCTGTTTCAGAACCCAGAAGTGTGTTGAAAAGGAGAGACAATGTATAACAGCACATGGGGACATCTATCCTTGTTAAATATTAATATTGAGAAAAAGCTCTTCTGAATTTCCTTTTCCTCTTCTCTCAGGCAGCTCATGAAGCCCACAACCCGGCGCTTATACGTCACCACACAGCCACACTCGTGCTGCCAGGCTTTCTGCTCTGGATCTCTAACAATCTCTGGAAACCTCTCTCCATGGCCGCAGTGCCCGCCGATCGCCAGTGCAGAGGCCATGCCCAGTCTTTACAGTCTATGACACATTCACGGACCTTGTTGGGATTTTTCGCCCTCCCTGGTCCCTCGAGGCAGGGCTCTTAGATCAGCCTCTGTTAACACAGGTCCTCTCTGATGGCACTCCTTCAGCCCTTGTCACTCAGACACGCTCTTGGGGACACTCACTCACAGTTGGGTCATTCGTGGCCTGCCATGCCTAGGACTCAAATTTGCTTTGTGGCTACCAACCTGCCATTTCCGCTTTGGTGTCTCACAGGTGCCGCAGCAAGCTCAACCCCCTTTCTCCCCAGGCCCCCAGTAAGGCCTATGATTCTGTCCCCAAATGCCACTTCATCTAACCCAAACCAAGTGGGGCAGAGGTGGTGGCGTATCCCTTTAATCCCAGCACTATGGACCCAGAGGCAGGCAGATCTCTGTGAGTTCGAGGCCAGCCTGGTCTACAAGAGCAGGTTCTAGGACAGGATCCAAAGCTACAGAGAAACCCTGTCTCAAAAAACTAAAACCCAAAAGCCAAACCAAAACCCAAACCATCTGATCCAAACCTTTTAACAATTTCTGGGCTCCTTTCACACGAGTTCTCCATTTCCACCATTTTATCTGTGCTACAGGGGTCCACAAGACCCCAACAGCATCTGGCATCGACCAAGGTGTTTAGGGAAGTTCTCCCTCTGCCCTCAATGATGACACAAATCACCATGGGGTGTGAGCTCAGCAGCTACCATATCTTTGTCACAGTGCACATTCCAAGATGCCCAGGGGCAGGAAACACGTACCACTCACAGTTACCCTGCAAGGATGAGCAAAGTGTGTCCAAACATCTGCTTAGCAAGCGTTCGGTAACTGAATGGAAGGGCTTGGAACATGCAGCCAGCAGCTTCTACTGATTATGAACTAGCTACGGGCGGGGTCCCAGCTATCTCCTTAGAAATGTGGGTTCTATGTGAGGTAAGAATGCCAGAGGCAGGCAGGGGTGGTGACATTTCCAACAGTGTCATCAGCCAGGGTTGTGAGAATGCCTCAGCTGAGTCCCTGAGCCACCAGCAGTGGCAGGTGACTAAGAGTTCCCTGCCTTAAACAGCAGGAAAGTTTCGTGGGCACCAAAGGAGCGAGTCGGGACTCAGCCCTCAAGGATGTATTCCCCTGGGGGGACGGCCCGGCACTCAGGCTCCCAACACACCCTGGGTTAGCTTACTGCGGCCATCTGACAGGCATGGCTTTCCGGTCTCCGGGAAGGCAAAGAGAATGAACTCGCTTTCCTATTGCTCAGCTGCAGTCATGGTACATTTGGCCTCTTTTTATCTTTTCTACTTCAGGAGATCATGGAGGAAGCATTTTTGTATAGTCAATGTAATTCTAGATATAACTCTACGACACAGAATATCACTGACTTAACTGATCCCAAGTCAAAGGAACATGACCCCTTTAACACACACACACACACGTGCACACACACACGCACGCGTGCGAGCACACACACACACACACACGCACACACACACGATACATGGATGTCAGCTCAAGGGTGAAGGCAAGAGAGAGCCCTGCTTCTGCATTCACAGAAGCTATTAATACATTCCTAAAGGATGTTCCAGAAATGAGAGGGAACAGGCTTACAATTTAATCTTCATTCAAAACACTTTGTGTAGTTTCCAATGGACAATGAGTAAATTGGCTTTTTGAATGTTCTCCAAAAGAGAACAGTTTCTTAGATTAAAAATAGCCATAATCACTCTGTTAGACAAGCTGCTTGGCAGAGAAGTTAGCATAACATTAAGAACAACACCCAAACCTCAGGTTTAGGTGGAGAGCTTGCATGTCATGTCTAATTCCCTTTGTTTAAGAGCATGCTTTACCCAGGGATGTGCATGTGAGTAGTTCCTACCTATCTGCCCATGAAGGGATTTTAAAAAGAAATTTTCTGATGCATTTTTGTATGTCTGTTTATCAAATATAAATGATGTCTCTTGGTACATACTAAATGCAACTTAACATGCTATACATAACACTAAGCACACACATATCTTTGTGAATAGCTTTTTAAAAAAATTCTCACTCCATTAAAACACTTGCTTTAGGAACTTGCTGGAGCCCTGCCTTGTTTCTTTCCAAAGGCTTCCTGAGTTTGCTAAGAGATTCACAGTCTACACTTGTGCTGGAAGCTAGTGGGATGCCAGGCATCTGAAAACTGCTCAACTCCAGAACCAATAGACAACATCACAAACAAGGAACTTCTAGTCCGCAGGCATCTTCCTGAGGAAAATGAGCAAAGAAAGGAACTTGGAGCCCGTGAGTCACTCATCACCCCAGCATGGTGTCGGGGATCACGGTTGCAGATTGCTGTTGGTGTGGCACTGTTTTGTGGTGGTTCCTGGCTGAGTCGTGGAGATGTCACCTGCTGTTAAGTTGAAGTCTGAAGCCAACTCTAGCTGTGCCAATACTTTTGACCCTCTCCCCACTGGATCCTAAAGTCTACTTGCTAATGTTTGGCACCCCTGGGTGGCTTTCTCTAAACCAGATGCTCAGGGTAGACAGCTGGAACAGGCATGCTGGCATTTCCTGTGCTGCTCTGTCCGTGCCATCCCTTGCTGTGTGTAGGTTATCTCATCATGCTCTATGGTGGCCTACAAGGCAGGTGTTATAGACCCATGGAGGGAGCATTAGTCTCACTTCACCCAAGGCAAGCATGGTAGGTCACTAGCAGCTTGGACCCAGAGGGATTAGTTCACACAACATCCGGATCTAAGGAAGCATGAATAACCAGGAAGTCACACGGACTCCAAGACCTAATAAATTACACCCTTAGCTGGGTCTCTTTGCTCTCTTCCCAGGAAGCAGGTGGAAATGTCCCCTGGGCTAATTGCTCACTTACCCTTTCCAAAGACTTCAGGAGATTTTGTCTTTCTTTGAGCTTCTGAATACTGATTACAATTTTGTGTCTTGCGCCTTTGGTAACATTCTGTAATTAAATGCAAAAAATATATTAGAATATCTCATTTTCAAGAATCAGCTTAGAGACTCTCAGAGGCTATGTATAACTTTGTCTTTTTTGTTCCTACATGTTCACAAATTGGCCAATATGTGTTTCTTCTTGTTGACATCACTGTCCTAAACCTCTCCTGACTCCTCTCCTGACTCCGTCTGGCTATAAGCTTGACCATGACCTTCAAGATAGAGAGGTGTACAACAGCTGATTATCCCATGCAACATGAGATTTTTTTCACCATCTTAAATTATATATATTATTATATAAATTATATATGTATATTTTATATTATTACAATATAAATTATATATATATATATTAGTTCAGAGACTCCTGTCCTCAGGTGGTGCTACTTCAGTCCCTCTTGTTTCCCTGAGACCCCTCTTTGGTCTTTGTGTGCTCAAGGCCTTCCTGCAGCTGCGATCTGCAGAAGCCATGAAGCCCAGTGCTGCCTGTGTGCACCAGCACACAGGGAATTCCTGTAAATCTGCAACCTTCCTTTTCCTTTCCACTATGAAAAGTGGAATTCATTTCACTCCAGGTAACTGTGCAGAGTTGTGGATGTTATTTTAAACTGGCTACAGCAGTAAGTGAGAGGATTTCATCAGAGCCTTGTGGTGGTCGAGTCTGCACATTTCCCAGTAAAGGATCCTTTTTCTGACCAGGTCCCTAAGGCAAATTTTTGTTCAGGTGCCACTATTCCAAAATTCCTCTTAACCAGGGAGGAGACAAGAGTGACAGTGGCATCTCGTCTGGAAACACTGGGATGTATTTCTGTTTAGCTGTAATTTTCAGAACAAAATGAATTCAATTATTTTGAAAAGTTTGTGTCAGGCTCTAGCACTGCCCTCTATTATGTCTTTTCTTTCTTTCTTTCTTTCTTTCTTTCTTTCTTTCTTTCTTTCTTTCTTTCTTTCTTTCTCTCTCTCTCTCTCTTTCTATTTGAACAACTGATGACTTAGATTCTCTCTCAGCTTTGACCTAAACACAAATTGCTCTTTGAAATAGTTCCCATCAACCCCTGGGATCTCAGGCAGCAGCGGGAGAAATATTAGGAAGTTGACATTGGTGCTTTTGAGTCTCTGAGAATGTTCAGTGACTTTGGGCTTTGTCTGGCTCTCAATACTGGTATTTTGCCAGACCTGCAGAGGGGGAACGGAGGGTACCGAATATGAGGAAAGCAGATGTCGGCAGGGAGGCATGCGACTGGACAAGCCATGCCCACATGCTACAATCTCTCTTTCCTGCAGGAGAAATATCAACTCATTTAGAGCACCGTTTTCTTCAAATCATTGCTCAAAGGAGCTGGGGTCAGTTTGAGACACACAAACAGCATTTTCAACAGGGAGACAAAAGCATCCATTAGCTCTGTTGGCTAGAGCCTGGCATGGCAGAAACATTTCTAGTTTCAGGAGCACTGTTGCCTGGTCTTTGGCATTCACACTTGAGGAATTCTGCCCTTTTAGGACTTCGGAAGGGAGTAAATTCTGAGAGCTGGATACCTCATTCCCAGTCACTGTCCCATACTATTTGAGCTGATTAGAAGGAAATATTTTAAACAATTCACTCCAATCTCAACTAAGAGCAGCAGGATAAATTTTGGAAAAGTGTCATGGAGTGCTGCTCTCCGGACTGTCATGGAGTGTGCTCGGCTCATGGAGTGCTGCTCTCCGGACTGTCATGGAGTGTGCTCGGCTCTCCCGGCTGTCATGGAGTGTGTGGTGCTCTTCCGACTGTCATCATGGAGTGTGTGCCGCTTTCCCGACTGTCGTGAAGTTTGTGCTGCTATCCCGACTGTCATGGAATGTGTGGTGTTCTCCCGATTGGCCCAGTTAGAAGTTAGTGGATATGTAAGCAGATTGTATAAACAGACAAGGAATCTGTCCCTACCCAAACAAGTCCTGGCTCGGTAGAGGGGCGAAAAGAGCTAGGGAGCAACGCTCTTTGGAACATTGAGGCAAGGTCACTTCTAGGCAGTGCTGCAGGTTCTTTCTTAGCACCCAGAACTTTTTCTGGTGTATTTGGATCTGTCTTTTCCTAATGTGCTCTCCCTTCCACTGGCCCATGAGTGCCTACTGATCTTTGTCTTCCACTGAGCTGTCAAGGCAAGAACTTAGGCTTACTTATCATGGGGCCCAGCTAGTACCAGGCAGGTCCTAGATCCAGGCAAGCTACTGAGTGGCTAGGTAAGTTATGGGTCTAAACAAGTTCTGTTTGGGGCAGAACCTCAAGACCCTGTCTCAGGGAAGGGTTCCCTCGAGCATGCACATACCTGAGCCTCCAGTTGACACTCAGTGAGGGCCATCATCTCCTCGTAAGTCATCTGCGAGAACAGAGCAGCGTATTTGTGCAGGCGGAGGCTTTTCAACCAAGCTGGAACATCTGTAGTGCAAGATGTGCAAGAAATGGGGAGAGAAATGAAAGGAACAAGAAGAGGTGACAAAAGATGGGACAAAGGGGTGTCAAAAGGTGACAAAAGGGGGAGAGGGTGATGGTCAGAGGAAAGAAAAAAGAAAAGAAAGTTATTACTTCATTTGGGCAGCAAATGATGCCTCAGAAAGCTTTGGGCTGACCTGACAACCCCACTGGGTCCCTTTATTCTACCTCAGAACAGGCATTGCTAACTCGGCGCTAAACATTTCAGGGCAAACAGGAATATATATATACACACACAGGTTTTTATGTAGGCTCTTCCGGAGTACCTTTAAAGTTATCAAAGGAATTCACCATAATAAAAAAAATGCAAAGGGCCACTGTCTTAGCTGGGCTGTTTTAGTGTTGTCTTGGGAGGAACTAACTTAGAACACAGAAAATAGACACGACAGTCTATATATACCTCCAAGACACTTTCTCTTTTTCTTGGCTTTCTTTTTTGGAGGCTCAACACAAATCTCCATACGCTATGCCAGCCTCTTCTAGAAGCAGGAAATATATGCAACAGTTGCACTTCATAAATGCCCTGCCTGATGCTTCCTCTGCCTCCTTAGCCCCCCGTGGGATAAAGGGCATCCTTGACTACTGCATTGCCATTTTGGGGGGAGAGTTGCTAGACACTTTTCCAACCTTTGGGATGCATTTGAATGTGTCTTTGACTTCTTTTCATACCAACCCAATAGATATCACAACACCAAGAATCCAAATGCTACCTGGACCATAGGATGATGGACAATTCAAGGCACAACTGAAGCAAATCTCAAGTTCAGTGTTTTAGAGTTAAGAAAATTTCTGGAGGGAAAAGCTGCTGAGCCATTGTTTTGCTAATTACAACTAAAATAAATCAT
This sequence comes from Microtus ochrogaster, assembly GCF_000317375.1. Taxonomy (NCBI): domain Eukaryota; kingdom Metazoa; phylum Chordata; class Mammalia; order Rodentia; family Cricetidae; genus Microtus; species Microtus ochrogaster. Next base: position 1,909,962 of record NC_022019.1, read on the forward strand.
TTGCCCAAAGATTCTCAAGTCAGAATTTTTGAGCTGAGATGATCTTCAAAAATGTTTCCAGAATTGTCTTTCCCTACCCCTAGTCACTGTACAGATGGCAACATTTGTGCCATTAAATCTAGATCACAGGATAAGAATATGGTCAAGAGGGGACTAGAACCTAGGTCTCCCGAGTATCAGCCCATTCCTACATTGTACCAAATCCTCACAAGAGCTTCGGAGATTGCCAGCAGGAAGTTAAGTAAATAGAGATTGCAAGTCTTCTGAGATTCTAAGGCACTGGATAAGTGTCATTCATGCTTTCTATGAGGTATTATTGTAGAATATTATTTTAAGAGGTGTCACATTTGTACACAATGTGGAATACTAGTTTAATGTTGCAAAGATGTGCTGCATTCTTTTATGTTGCATTTGTTTAACTCTGTGAAGCTGTGTTACTTTGCCTGCCTAAAACACCTGATTGGGCTAATAAAGAGCTGAATGGCCAATAGCAAGGCAGGAGAAAGGATAGGCAGAGTTGGCAGGCAGAGAGAATAAGTAGGAGAAAACGAAAGAAGAAAGCTCATGGAGCAAGCAAAGGAGGGGGACTGAAGGGACCAGCCACCCAGCTACACAGCAAGCCTTGGAGTAAGAAGTAAGGAAAGGTATACATAAATAGAGAAAGATGGGGCTGGAGAGTTAAGAGCATTGCCTGCTCTTCCAAAGGTTCTGAGTTCAATTCCCAGCAACCACATGGTGGCTCACAACCATCTGTAATGACGTCAGGTGTCCTCTTCTGGCCTGCAGACATACACACAGACAGAATATTGTATACATAATAAATAAATAAATATTTAAAAAAAGAAATAGAGAAATATAAAAGCCCAGAAGCAAAAGATAGATGGGATAATTTAAGAAAAGTTGGCAAGAAACAAGCCAAACTAAGGCCAGATATTCATTAGTAATAATAAGCCTCCGTTTATTTATTTGGGAGCTGGGTGGCAGGCCTCCCCCCAAAGCAAAAGAGCCAAAAGAGTAAAAAACAACACATCATCCCATCCCTACTCAAATTGGTCACAAGATTTTGTACCATTGATTACAAAGTGTTTCATTGTGAGGCAGTGATGAGCTACCACAGGCATTCAAAGACGGGAGATCTTCCCCTTTTTTCAAGGTTTAGAATAGATAACTAGGGCTGATGGAAGCCAGTCACCTCTGACTTCAGGCTTTGCCCCCTGGGAAAACCATACCAAGGCTCAGGATTGTGGACACAGCAGGTGGCCACCAGCCTGCTGAGGGTACTTGCAGTGTGTGAGGAGCACAGATGGAGGATCTCTGAGAACTGAACATCCAGCTCTGTTGTTTCAGACTAGAAATTACTTGATGCCATGCTTGGAAGTCCTTCCATCTACGATGATACAAGAGAGTTCCCCTGGGACCATCATGAACTGCGCTCAGACAAACCTTCTCCAGGTGACAGTGCTAACGCCTCACATTCCTTAGTGCGAACCACTAAGGAATGGTTTCAGGTGTCATGATTTCAGGACACGCCAGGTTGGAAGTCTTGTACCTGTCGTGATAGAACATCCTAGAGTCTTTTACCAGGCTTCATTCTATGTCACCGAGTTGCTTTTGTTGGACCAGCACTAACACGTCTGCAGACGGGGTAAGCCTGGGTTGCCATGTTGGCCATGTTAACTGCATCTCCAGGCTTCTGCCATCACTTTGTCCCCAGGCTTTGTGAATGCCATTCACACTTTTGAAAAGTTCCAAGTCATTGCTCAGAAAACACAACCGTCATGATTCAGAGAAGTCTGAGGAAGCCAGTGTTAACTTGGACACAATTCTTTTCAAGTGAAGATGGAACAATTCCATGGACCATTTAAAAAAAAAAAAAAAAAAACCAAGCTCCCTAAAGTTCAGCCATGCAAAATCCGTAACTTTAAAGACGTGCTGTAACCTGGGTGCTTTATAAGCCCCAGCGACAATAGGGTATCTTGAGTCGGGAAGCATGAGGGGCAACTCTCAGCTCATTAACTGCTAGTTCTTTTCTAGAAAGCAGTTCGGACAGCTAGAATCCCCTGGGATAGGCAGGGCTGGGCAAGCTCGCCTCACTCATTTCTTCAAAAGGCAGGTCGCTGCATGTAGTTTTCCTGGGAAAGGTTCCTATCCAACTTCACAACGGGATGAGCTAGGCCTTCCCGATGAGCTATTTCCAGGCATATTCATGGGAAATGCAGGCTCCTTTGACCTCATATTCCTTAAGGCAGTCAGCGTGCTTGTAGAGCGCCTAGCTCAGCGCCATGTGCCTGAGGAGGTCTCTTTCCTTCCTGCAGCAAGGATGGGTGAACAAAGAGGAGGAAAGCTCAGTTCTTAAGAACACAGCCTCCCTGCTCTACAGTAAGAGCCTGTCTCGACAACAACAATGAATCCCAAAAGAACAACAGAAAAGAACATAGCCTACCAACTACTCTCTCTCTGATTGGTGGGGAGTGACTTTCCCTTGGCAGAGATGAAAACAGAACTCATTAGAAGGGAAACAAGCAAAAGAACCGAGAGCCTTGACTTTCATTCCCACAAGCAGGAACTCAGTGACTGTGCTGCCGCGTTCTCTAAGAAGTCAGCCAGGCATGAGCTCCAACCAAAGCCTAGACACCATCTTGCGGGATGCAGTGTTGAGAACCATTTTTATTTCTTAGCTTGGATCCCATTCCTACGTGTGAAGCTGTGGCTATGGTTGGAAGATTCAGATACATGAAAGTCACAGAGGGTGTTTTTCAGAGAAGTGAACTATAAATTTGGAATATATTTGTCTTCAGGGTACTACTGTTTAGCTTCATCTATCTAGTTTGCTTCCGTCGGACGTAGCAATGCAGGTCCCAAGCTAGACAGACACCTTCTCATGCAGTGTGAGAAAGAAAAAGATGCTCCTGCTCCACGTGAGGCCGACTTACTTCCCTGCCGGCTGAGGCAATACTGTTTGTTCAGTGTTTGCTAGGTACCGTTAGCAGAAGTCAGATTCTGTAAAGACATGCCATTGTCATCAAGGAACTTGTGATCCAGAGAGTGCAATTGAGTCCCATGCGAAAACTAGACCAGCTTCAGTATAAGCGCTGGGAATACCCAAATCCGGGGATAGCACAGAACAGTGAACACTCGGGGTTGCAAGGCTGGGAGGGAAGCTCCTTGCATCCCGCTGCTAAGAGGATGGGCAGCTTGGAGTCCGTTGAGCAAACCATCGGGTAGAGGCCATCTCACATAGTAGGAACATCAGCAGCGAAAGTCAGGGCCACACAATATTTAGGGTAGAGAAAATGCTTGGTATGTGGTGGAGATACTCAGGCAGTGAGTCAGGTGCCTCAGATATGAAACGTCAAAACAAGGAAAGTAGTTTTTGTCCCGTGGATGAAGAAAAACCATAGAAATATGCACCCTGGAAGCACGGGTTACATCAGAAAGACGGTGGTGATCATGGGAAAATGGCTGAACATGGTGAGAAAAGGCCGGGGCATGAGTTGTGCTTGAGAAGCGGGGAGGGGAATGACCGGCTGGCAGCTGAGGGACCTGGGCTGTCAGGAAGTATAGCGAAGAAAGATGGTTCCTTTGGTTTGTGTTTGGTGAGAGGGAAAACAAGAGGAAAAGCCAACACACCAAGACCACGGGAGAAGGCTGAGCTGGAAAATGGCTCGCCTTGCCAATATCCATGCTTGCTGGTTCTGCCACGGAAGTCGGTGCAACTACACAGACAAAGGACACTGAGTGAGACTAGAAGAGAGCCATGGGGAAGCCGTCGGGTGGCAGGCGTTGTGGGCATGGGGTTTCCAGCCTTCCTGAAGCTCCTTCCAGCTCTGGTTGCAGGCCATGTCGGTTTATCTTGGATATTTTGGATATATTATCCTGGTTATTTTGGATAATGAGACTATGCATCTATCTTGTACACGTTCTATGGACACTTACAGGTCTTTAGCAATGGGATCAAATTTTAAACCATGTTTGTTTCTCTACCCTTTAGGGTTTGGATACCTTGACCATGGAGAAGCTTTGTGCTGTGTCCTCAGCTCACACGGAAGCTGGGCTCTAGTGAGAATGTGGGCTACTTTCCCCTTATGCCTGCTGCAGATGCCAGCCAGATCAACAAGCCACACGGTACCCAACCTCAAACGAGGACAAACAAGCTGATAAGGGAAGCAACAGGAAGGGGAGAAGTTAAGGCAGCTCTTTGTCTAGAAGAGAGAAATGTGAATGAAAAGTTCCCCATGAGAGAGGTTATTTGTTGGTACTCTAGGTTCCTGACGACAGAAATTGACTTATTCCTCACAGAGAGCTAGGCTGATAGCACACAGCCTTCTCTCTAAGATGTGGGCTGCATCCTTGCCCTCTGAGAAAGAGAAGAAACACAAAGGATGGGCATGAAGGGACTAATAATTCACTGTTGAAGTCAGAAAGAAAGCAAATCCTTCAAGATCAGAGAGTAGCAGCTTAGTGACATTGTAAAGTTTGTCTTTATTTTCCGCCAGAACAGAATGAACAATTTAGTTCTTCCAGGCCCTGAGCAGAAGGAAGATGCGCCTGCCAGGTCCTCAGGAGCTAGATCTTCTTGAGGGGAACTCCTGGATCCTAAGGAGGACAGAGGCGCCCCTCTCATGGGGACATACCACGAATCTTTGAACAAATAAATCTGGGGTAAACGACTTCAAAGAATTAGATGCAAATAGAGAACTAGATTTCTTCCGGGTGCTCCCAAATCCCACAATGTTCCTTGGTGCTGTTTTTTCAATGTTTTGTACTGTTAAAGGGAAGTGGAGGGAAGGGTCTTAAAGCCCTCTAGCTGAACATGATACGCCCTGGGCGAGGAGTGGAGGTTAACAGTCTTGAGACCCTTGGATCTAGGAGGAGTCCTGGAATGCACTTTTCAAAGACTTCAGAGCTCTCACCTTATCAGAATTAGCACAATTCCAAGCCCATGAGGACATTTGTGCAGTGCAGGTCACATGGCGATGTCAGGGAGTCTCTCTCTCTCACACACACACACACACACACACACACACACACACACACACACACTCCACAAAAATGGTGAATTCATTCAAGTTAACTACATTCAAGACAATACCAGGAAAGGCAACGGCCCAAATCTAAGCCATTCTCCACGACAGCTGAACCAAAAAGTGTTCCACTCATGTGCCACACCACGTCCATGCCACCACTCAGACTTTTAAGACCCACAGGGGCGCTGCATTCAAAACGCTTTTCCTACCAAGTTTTCTCAGTTTCCTTTTTAAAAAAAGAGTTCACCTCTAAATAATTTCTCTCATTTCCCCTCTGAGAGAGGCCAAGGATCAAGTCTACATTTCAAAAACAACTACAAGTCCCAAGCCAGCTGTTTGCTAGGGGACAACATATTTTATTTGCTACAGGGAGAAAAGGTTTACTCAAGTTTCAGCTGAGAGACTCCCTCAAAAAAGACAAACAATTTTCATAGTCAGTGGCTGTCCTCATTCATAGCTACCACGTGTCATTCAAGGTTACTCCCAGGCAGGAGTTCCCTCTTCTGTCCCTATTGTGTCCATACACACATAGTAACCACGTTCTATTACGTCTGCATCTTTGCTAATGGGAAGCAGCCTGCTGCAAGCCTACCAAGTTGATGTCCTGTGATGAGCTGCCGCTCCCACTGGGAGCCTACAGCGCCAGTCTCCACCCCCTCATCCAGGCAACTGCTCTTCCTCCAGCCAAGCTTTTCTACTCCAGGGGAACGTCCAACACCCTTCACTATGCCTGACACAGAACCTGCTCAACTGGGCCAAGGTCGAGCATGGAGCCCGCGGGTCCACTGAGCAAACCTCCATGGGACTGCTGAAAGTTCCCACGTTACTGTGGTCCCTCCTTAAGTCCCAGAGGCCCTGCACTGTAGAGGACTTCTCTGCTAGCCCAGGCAGAAACCTAGGTGTCATCCCGAGTGTCACTGGCTCATCACCTTTCATGTCAGTTGTCACCGAGTCCTCTCCATTCTGTTTCTCATGGGGAAATTGAGCTACACTCCTCCGTCTCCATTCACATGGCCACTTGTCCTGACCCAGGTTCGCTTCCCCTGTTGCTGAGAAATCCTCCTCCTCTGCACCGGCTCTCAACACTCCCCCTTCCCCCTTTACTTCCCAGACTGCCATGCAGGTTCCACTTTCTAATGCGAATCTAGGCAGGCGGTTCTTTCTGTTGCAGAAATTCCCTCAGCAGTTTCAGAATAAAAGGCACAATCCTTTTCCAGGTCAAGGATCTGGTTCCTCCACAGCAAATCAGATTCCTGACTGCCTTTAACACCCTAGCCGTAGGTTATGCCCGTACTGCATACAAGTTCACAGTGCTGTTCTCTCAGCACAGAGAACCTTCCCTCCATCTGTACTGCTGGCCTGCAACCACGTCTTTGAGGCTCTGCTGCAGGCCTCGCCTCCTTGCCTTCTCTAGAGACTCTTGTCCTGTTTGCAACAGGGTCCATCTTGGTGCTCACCTCAAATGGAGACAAACGTCTGAGAGACCGTACATCCACAGCAGCGTCCCCACATCCGGTATCTGGGGCTAACATGAGTCTCTGGAGGCTAGAGGAACCCTTACCTCTGCCTCCCACAGCTCAGTAGGTACAGAGATGTCCAATGGTTTAAGTGAAGACAAAACTGAATCAGATTGTCCCCTATCCCAAAGCCACGCCAGGAACCCTGGCCCTCTGATAGAATCAGATTGTCTCCTATCCCAAAGCCACACCAGGAACCCTGGCCCTCTGATAGAATCAGATTGTCCCCTATCCCAAAGCCACGCCAGGAACCCTGGCCTTCTGATAGATCTCTGGATTTTGGATTCATCGGCGCAGAGAGCTCATCATGCTACTCTGAGGGGCAGATACGTTCCTTCCCCCACCAGGCTGCCTTCTTTCTAGGAAAGCAATAATTTAGTGCTATGAGACTTCCTTCTCTCTCCTACCTGAGATGAGCGCTAAGCAAGTACATTCACTTCATCTGCTACCTGGAAATGACGGATATTATAACTGAGTACCAACTCAGAATCAAGAGTCCTTCTGGGATAAGTCACAGTGATGTTTTTGTAAAGAACACAGAGACCTGAATTTAAAACATAGCCAGCACAGTTAGTCCAAACATTTCTAAGTAGCCAAGTCCCAAGGGATTGGTAACAGAAAAATGTCATATTCTGGCTCAAGTTGCTGCTTGAGGTTCCAAGCACAGTACTCCAGCCCATGCATGGTTTATCTTTAGCCTTGGGCCCTACATAGTCCATACAGTCCACCTAAACCAGCTGGATGAGGGTTTGCTAGAGAAAGCAAAACACAGAGATTCAGGAGGAAGCAATTAATCCTCTGAGGACTTATTCTGCATGCTTGACCCAAGAGGTACATTCCCAAAGGAGGATGGTGGCCAAGCTGGCTATTCTGCCCAGTTGAGAATGTAGGTAAGAGCAAACCCAAGATTTCAGCCCTGTACATCAGTTGGCTAGAAAGATGAATGCAATTATAGTGGCTTTTATTTTTTTTTCCCAATACGTGAGGCGAGAGTGATATGTGTTCCCAAAGGATACGGGAACTCTTCAAAACTTCTACTCCAGTTTCCTTGTTCTTGCAGATCAGACATTTGAAATCTAGAAAAGGAGCTGTTTGGTGATATCTGAGTGCCTCTGCCCCTGCCACAGATCCTGGGCACAAGAAAGCACACATGGGGTTCCACAGGAAGAACCAGCTCTTCTTAGATACACATCACTTGATTTCATAGTCCATTAAGAAAGTGGGCAATAATTTGGAAATTTACACGATCGTCTGCTCTTAGGCCTGGAGATCAAATGACAAACCCTTGGGATGGGTGTATTAAGGGTTGCTTCTTAGGTGTAATTTTAGAAGGCCATGTTGAGTAATCTTGATAAGAGGAGTTCTTGATGGTCACCTCACAATAGGGCTGGGTAAAGAATATTTGTGCTCAACAAATACTGGCCCTCTGCCACGTCAGAATGTGTTTGGGTGTTTGGACATTTCTACTATCCGATATTATCAGCTGAATTGAAAATATTTCCCCTATAAATAGAATTTATCATCTATTATGTTCCTTCTCTTGATTTCCCCCCTGTTACTTGCTAGCATCCTTATCCATTGATTTCTCCATCCACTTTCTTTAAGAAAAGCAAGTTCGATAGATCCAAGCAGGCAGAAACACAGGGCTTCTTTATTCCAACCAGTCACCAAAGAGCTTCTTTTTCCTTGATACCCATGTGTTCACAATGAAAATCTTGGATGTGACATTTTGTCTGTGACTAAGCTTGAGAAGACAATTCTCACCTATTCTAGAGAAAGGAGCCAAGTGAGCTTATCTACGGGTGCCCCTTGAGTTCTGGAAGGCATCTGACTTTTATCCAGAAAGCAACAACAACCTCCCTGTCCTCCAAACCAAGCCTATGGAATACTCATTCAATTTCCCCTTTTGTTCACATTTCTTTAGAAATAAATGCATTATCTCTATTTACTTCTTACCTTAGAAGCTTCAAACATACATTTGCCCACCCTGGGAGAATGGGTAAGTGCGCAAGCCCACAAAACAAGTAAAGAAACAACAAGAAAGAAAGAAAATAAAGTAAAAAAGAATGAAGAAGTAAGCATATTCAGACACCAGACAGTGAAGCAGGCATTCTCCCCTGCAAACAGCTTATTCCTGAGCTCACCATGTGGGTCTACATGCAAACAGAATGGAGCCCTGTCCCGGCTGTCCAGATACTGAGCTTCACCAGGACATAGCATCACTTGGGTTTTGGTTTTGCCCATCCTCTGGCACTATGGTGCAGTCCCCTAAGCCCTGTGAAAGAGGGTTAGCCACCCTGTATGCCAAATGACCCATTCCATTCAGCTGATCTTAATCCATTTCTATCCCCAGAGGAAAATTTGAAGACACACCCTACTTCCACAGGTCTCTCATCACATGACCATCATGGGAAGGGGCTGGGACAGAGGAAGACTGGAGGTCAGCCTAAATGGGCTCCACTTTTCAGCCTCGCTCTCTCTTATATCCGGCACCTGGGAAGATGAGAACATACTCTCTGTGCTAGGTTCCCATGTTGGCAGGGATGAGGTCAAGAGCCTCCTTTTGTATAAGGGGAGGGTTAGCAACAGCAAACATGTCAGGAGTGTGGATTAACAGCAGCACAGAGGCCCCACTCAGATCCTGTCTTCAGCATTGTCCCAGAAGCCTGCCTGGCTATTGTCTCAGTGGCTAACATTGTTATCAGCATGTCTCTGATGAGGCTCTTTCCCTAGGGACTTCTAGCCCTCCAACCACTGGTGTCTAAAAATACAGAACACATTCTTTATGAACCCACTGTTGGTAATTGGAAATCTCTGTCTCCCAAGGAGGATCTGTAGGAGAGGGTACCTTGACAGGCGATGTAGGAACATTTATTTAGGTTGCACAATATTTAGGTTTCTCATCAATATGCAAGTCTACTATCGGACTCAAAACACTGAAGGTTTTCACATCAATGAAGCAGATACAGAGAAATGGGCTTTAAGGTTTCTTTGGCCTTCAAACAAAAAAGTAATAAAAAGAAATATTACTGCAGTTCTTCATTGAGAGAAAATAAAGTAATCAAAGATCTTTAGTTTGTTTTTCTCAATTAGTGACAGGTCCCTGGCCACAGCAAGGAAGAGGGTAGAGCATCTTGGCGTCTTCTAAGATGGTTCTATCCAGGCTAGTAGGAGCCCTCACTGTCTGAGAGTCAGTGCACAGAAAGCAGACGGAAGGATGCTGACCTTCCTCACTCTGGCTTCTGGGTAGGGGCAAATGATCATTGATCAGTGATCAAGAATCAGAAATACCAGACCTCAGGACTGTATTAATGGCAGCTCCATGGTACTTTCAGAGCCTGCCCTTGGCATTGTCCCAAAAGTCTGCCTGGCTAACTCCCCAGCTAACATCTTTATCAACTGGACAGGGGCTCCAAGCCCTTTTCTCCAGAGCCAGCTCCGGAGTTCTGGAGGGTGTGGCTCGAGTGCACGGGCCTAAGGGGAGGAGCTGGGCTCCATCTCTCCTACTGACCACCTCTCTTTCCCCTTGGACTCCAGATCAAGGGAGGGAGGGCTTCCTGGTTCCTCGTGTGGTCACTCACCTTTCATACCACTACCTTCTTCTTGGAATGTGTTACGAGCAGTGGTCTGATCTTCTAAGTGTTCACTCCCACCACTTCCTGAAGAGGCTACACTGCTTTGTGGAGACAGGGGGGCATGATCGGATGGGAGGCACTGGGGTCCTCTAGCTCGTAAGTCCTCATGAGACATCCATCCATGTCCTAGAGGCTGGTTTGGCACATTCATGGGTGGGGTAAGGGAAACAGATCGTTTCAAAGGGCTGTGGTGTGCCTGGCCTGAGAGAACTGGAAAAAAAAATAAAATGAAATAGGTTATTCTCCCCATGTTAGCCTGGGACGCAGAATAACCCACAATACCTTTGCACCCTCAGAGAGACCGTGACTAACTCTTACACTCCATGGGTGGTCACAGCGGGTTGACTCAAGTCTGGGGCTGTCCTTCCCTGCTAAAAAAAGGAGGCTGCCTGAACCTGCATGTAGGCTAGGTTGTACCCTGGAGCCCAGACTTATGATGCCCACACACTGGGTCTTCATGTTTGTGAGTTTGGAACTAGTATTATTCTAATCTTATGAATCAGACTTTGAAGCAGCTGGGCAAAGCTGACAGCCTGAAAGTGGCCATTCGACCAAGGTGAACAAAGCGTGTGCTGGACCATGGTTTTTTAAAGAGCAAGAGTGCTATGCCCCACATTGGTGTGGAGGACTTGCAGGGCAGGCAGGCTGCTCACCATCTGGGATCCTTGCAGCGCAGATCTAGCCGCTGAAATTGTTATTCTACACAGAAGTTGGGGAAATGTCACCTCTGAATGGTGGTAGGAGCCCAAGGAGGGAATCCAGCACGAACATGACCTCAGGGTATGGGACAGTGGCAGTCGTGCTGAAAAGGCTAATTCTTTCCCTTGTCCTCAGGGTTAATGTCAAACTTTATCTGGCAAACACCTTCAGGTAACAAGGCTTTCATTCAGAAGTCAGCAAGGCCCGCCCACTGAGCATGTTCAGTCCTTCCACACAGTGGGCAACATCTGCATAGCTCCTTTTTTATTTTCCACGAAGCTAGGAAAAAGCAACAAAATGCATGTAGCTGGCCAAATTAAATGGAAGGCACTCAAAGGAGGGATTTGAGCAACATCAGTGCTGAGGGAGCCCATGTTACCCTTGGTTGGTTCTGCTGGGTGCGGAAAGCGACTTTACAAAATAAGTCTATTCATAACTTTTCTCTCGGTCTACTTTGATTGCTGCTGTATTAATGTGGAACTGAGCCACGTGCATCTTAAACAGTTTCCAGGGAAGCCATTGAATTTCATCTGCAGCTCTAACCCCTCCAATGCGGCATTTTCTGTTCCTAGTTTTAGTCATATATTTCTTTGCTGGCAAGAATGGTGTATTTTTCAGTAGGTAGACCAGATGTCCCAAATAATGGAAGGCATTACCTTTAGACTGTAGATGGGTGTTGTCTACATAAAGACCAGAGCAGGTGATTACCATGACCTCATCTACAAAATAAAGACCAGAGCCAAAAGGCAGACTGCTGCCATCAAGCATGTTTGGTATGATCTCATGTTTAGCTGGCGTCATTTTAAGCTTTAGAGTCTTTAGAGTCTAAGGACAACAAGGCTCAATAGGACTAAAAACTTCTTTTTAACAAAAAGTGTAGGTGGGGGCGCTGCTGAGTTTAACATTTGTAATCTACTTAGGAAATTTCTGGTTTGAATAGATTCTGTTGAAGGCACGAGAGTTTTTTATCTGCCTTAAAGAAATGTGAATGGGACTTTAAAGAAATGGCCTTATCATGTTTGTATTTTTACTAGAATAAATAATAAACTATTTTGAAAAAGCTTTCTGGAAAATGCATTACTTCCCAATTGGATGAAATTAGCAAAAAAAAAAAAAAAAAAAAAAACAAAAAAAAAAACCAAAAACCAAAAAAAAAAAACCCCACCAAAACAAATAAATAGGAAACAGCAACAAAAATGAAAAGAGAAACAAATATAAAGAAAAGTTGGACATCCAAGAACTTCATGTCATGCCTATCTAGCTCTATAGTATTTATATAAAATTGGGCCGACTTGTCTGGAGCCTCCCTGAGTGCTGTGACATTCTGGCTCAGCTCTGAGTTTTTGAAGCTCTGGTGAGGACTTCAAATGCTGGTAGCCAGGTATGACCACATTTCCACCTGGGGCCTCTTCCACATAGCCAAGATTCAAATGAGTTTAAAACCACAGAACAGGACTTGCCCAAAAGGTTTTCAACCAGAGTACTGGGGCCTGTGGTCGCTAGAATGTTTAGATGCAATAATAAAGTTGAGAATTATTCAAGATCTATGTCTCATGGTTCATGGCTGCTGTTAGTCTGGTATTTGTGTGTGTGTGTGTGTGTGTGTGTGTGTGTGTGTGTGTGTGTACAAATGCTCCACTGCGTGTGTGTAGAGGTAATAAGACAACTTGTGGGAGCTGGTTCTCTCCTCCTACCTTATGGCTTCAGGGATTGAACTCAGGTCGTCAGGTTTCCCAACAAGTGCCTTTACCCCCTGAGCCATCTCGTCAGACCCTCGTTTTAATGCTTAGAATAGTAAAATGCATCTGGAGTGGATGGATTACATTGTTGAATGGAGCCGATTTGTTTTCTTGTACCTAAAATCTCTCCGAATCCATGTTGCCGCTCACTCCTGGGGCAATGGCACACTTGGGGGAAGCTGCCATTGTCCCAGAATGCCAGCAGTGAAAGGGTTAGCTGGAGATGCTGCGCTCCCTGAACTGGTTTACACAGATTTGCACTGATACTTACACAACTGTGTTTGTTTTCCTGAGTTTAAGTGAAGACAGAAGGGGGAGGGCGTGAACGTGGCCTTTGCTTTTGTCTAATCAGTCCCTTATAGTTAAGAGGTCAGAGACTATTCCTGGTGACTTCCCATCGAAGGCCACCTCCTGTCTATCACAGAGGTAACCCTCTTATGATTCTTTGGGCTGCCCACATTCAGATCCCTCTGAAGTCATCCGGCTGGGGCAGCCAAACAGAACCTCAACACAAAACTTCTGACATTTAGAGAAGGTGAGGAGTTTCCAGCCATGCTGAACATCACCCGAAGCCAACGGAAGGCTGTGCAGGACAAATGTCCTCCTCTTCACAGGAAAGCTGAGTCAGGTGGACAGTGTAGGCCTGTTTCTTCACTCTTTTAAGATTTATTTTTATTTTACATGTATGAGTTTTGCCTGTCTGTATGTCTGTGTGCCATTCCTG
>NC_022019.1:1923545-1931271 GCF_000317375.1 Microtus ochrogaster
TGGTTGCTGGGACCTGAACCTGAGTTCTGTGCAAGAGGAGCTTGCGCTCTCCACCCCTGAGGCATCTCTCCAGACCCCAGCCCTGGGTTCTGATGTGGAGGAGATGGGAGATGGTGGCAGATAACTTTGAGATTAAGATTAACCTGTAGGGGGCCGGACTGTGGTGGCACACACCTTTAATCCCAGCACTCGGGAGGCAGAGGCAGGTGGATCTCTGTGAGTTCGAGGCTAGCCTGGTACACAGAGCTAGTTCCAGGACAGCTAGGGCTGTTACTAAAACGAACCCTGTCTCGAAAACAAAACAAAGCAAAACAACAACAACAACAACACCCCCAAAATTAGAAGGAAAAGCAAAAGCTAAACCCGTAGGTTTTTATATGCTGTCGTATGAGAGTGGGTCCGGAAAGGTACAAGCACTAAGACAGAGAGCTGTGGGACCAAAGAGGTGGCTGGGGCCGATCACCAGCGGTGTCGGCCCTATGGGTGTATTTGTCTTAAGAACTCCTCTTAAGCAGCGGCCCAGAGGGAGAGAAGATACGGACATTCAGGAAAAAAAAATAATGAAATCAAGTTTTTGTTAGTTTCCTTCTGATTCAGGGTGGGAGAACAGTAAACCAGACATCCGAGAAGTTTTTCAGGCCGGCTGGTGGTGGCTGCCTCAGAATGACTCCAGCAGAGTCCTTGAACGCATTTGCTAGTGGCGGCTGCGCTGCGCAGCGCAGCAGTTAATGCTTGCTTCAGAGGGCGGTCCCAGAGTCCTCTTCAAATGCTACAGAATGAAGTGTGCCTGACCAAACCTCCACAAGGATCAGGAACCGGCAAGTTCTACTTGAGCGGAGGCCCCACATTTCTGCAGCATTTATTACTTTCACAACAGCGTGGGGAGGGTCAGCCTGCTAGGGGACGGTTCCCCTCTAGGAAAACTCACGCTGAAATTTGCCCAGGGGAGCGCGGTTGTCACTCTTTTGCATCAAACATTGTACATCGTATGGATTGAATTCTGCTTTAGTTTCAGAAGCTCTACAAGAAATGTCAGGTCTGTACTCATCTGTGTAAGTAGCTCCACAAACACATGTCTTTGGGTTGGCATAACCTGGGGAATTTATATATTCGAGTGACCCGAAAAAAGCAGTAAGCACTGAGTATGTCTACTTGAAATATGGAGAACGAGAAGCAGCTAAGAAGAATATTGCCCTAGAGCAGTCAGGCAGCATGGCAGTGCTAAGGGCGTTCTGACCCCATGGTAAACTCCGTTTTGTCACTTGGGGGCAGCCAGCTACTCCAGCCTCTTCTCACCCCACGGTCTCCTCACCTTCTAGCATCTGGGGTGCGGCCCTATCAACACCCTGGAAAGGAGATACACAACAGCTGTCCATGAGTTATGCTCTAATCATTTTCCTGAAAGCCTGGAATTCAGATTTATTTCTCATTTTTTAAGCAAGTTTGACTTTGCCTTCATTTTTAATTATTGATATAACATTTAGGCAGAAAAATTTTAGATGATTTAGGACTCTTTGGAGAATACTAAGTAAAACTACTGTTTCTGCCTTCCAGAGGAAGAAATAAGAAGGCTTGTGGGGGGAAGGAAGCTGTAGGCTACCGGATCACTGTCTCTTTGGTTCGCTGTCAAGGAGATGGAAGTGCACGCACAGTGAGACTCTAACAGGAAACTCTCCCAATGTGAACAGACCTTACACTGTGCATCACACTTACCGGCTCGGTCTCATTCTGTGATGTGTAATTTCAAAGAACATTTTTATGAGGACAGACCCCTAACACTTGAGAGGTAGAGGCCTCCGAGAACACATCACTCGGTAATTTCTATTTGAGAGCCGCGAGGCCCTGAAAATCTGTCAGCGGTGAAATACTGCGCTGTGAATTTTATGAGCATATGAACAATTTTGGAATTAATTTGAGATAAATATAAGTGAAAAAGACCAATGCTGGGTTCGTAGCTATTTTTGGTTTTGACTTCATTTGGCTCAGCGGATCTGAAGGACCGTTACTGTTTTAACGGGCAACCTCGGCCTTTACGTAATATTGATGAACTCACCTGGTTCCTTTGCATATTAATCTAGACACTGTCAGTTGACCACTGCTTATGTCTTTATTGACAGGCACTTCCCAGGGTAACCCAGGCCGTGTTAGGAACTATTAAAGAACCTCCTGGGGTTCTGATCCCCTCATGGTCAAACCAGCCCCGACTCCCCTCTGCTCTCACCGGGAGTTTCTATCTCTCTCAGGGTTAGCATTTAGAATCTAGACCGTTGGGGATGTTGGATGCTTATACTCCAAAGAAGGCAGTAAGTATTCCCATCTAACTAGATGGCCCCCTCCCAACTGACCGGGTAACCTGTGCTCTCACCTCAAGGTTGGGTTCTGGAAGTGCAGTGACACAGACAAGACTTTCGAATATTTGGTTCATATATTTTAAACTCAAAATGTTGCCTGTTTATCACAGAATCTTGTTAACTGTAAACTTTCCCCCTTTATTTTTAGTTATGCTTATGGTGCTTTGCTTGCATGTCTGTCTCTGTTTTATGTGTGTGCAGTGCCCAAAGAGGCCAGAAGAGGGCACTGGGTCCTATGGGACTGGGGTTACAGACAGTTGTGAGCTGGGAATTGAACGTGGGTCCTCTGGAAGAGCAGCCAGTGCTTCTAACTGCTAAGCCATCTCAAATTTCTAGATATCCATGTGATAGAATTTAATCCAATAGCATAATTAAACTTCATAAAAATAAGTAATTTTTATAAATGGGGGAATATGGTCGTAAATGTATATAAAAGTCATTGAAACACGTTATTATGTATGATTAACATATTTTAATAAAAACAAAATATAAGTCATTCTAACTTAGGGATTGGAAAGGTTGGATAAGGAGCCCAAATATTTGCATATTGCTTAAAAATATTAATTTACTTCACAAATGAAAGGCCTTGGGGACACCTGGGACTTGGGTGACATACGGTGTGTGCACTTGTGGGTTACAAAGCACCACAGAAGGACACCCACGTAATGATGCTGAGTTCTCCCAAGACCTGCCCTCCCGCCCCATCCAACACCTCAGGGCTCGCAGCACACAGTCTAAGTTCTACTGAAGGAGGCCTGTCAAAACTTGACAAGTTTAAAGCTTAAAAAGCTCAGCCCATATGAAGTTTCAAAACAGTTACTGTTTGAAAGGAACCGGAGTGGGTGGAGCTTCTCTTCCCCCTCTTAAAGATTGACATCTGCTTAGCAAGCATAGTTAGGGTTCTAGCCCATGGGTTTGTCTCGAGAATATGGTTTTAGTGTGTCTGTGAATATTACTAGAAATTTCCAAGTCAAAGAATAAAGTTCTACTAACACTACTTTGTAAATATAATTATAGGTATTTGTTTCTCTCTTTTCCTTTCTTCCTCCTCCTCCTCCTCCTTCTTTTCCTTTTTCTTTTACTGAGACAGGTTCTCACTATGTAGCCCAGGCTCCAGGCTGCTCTCAAATTCATAGAGAGTCACCTGTCTCGGCCTCCTGAGTGCTGGGATTAAAGGCTCCTACCTCCAAGTCAGGCTAAGCACCTTGACCAAGACTCAAGGGTAAGATGATAAGGTGACATTAGACCCTGGATTATTCTTCTTTGTTTGGATTTGTGGTCTGAGGCCCTGTGGTGGGAAGCTTCAGGGAAGAAAACATTCATAATACTTCAAAATTACAGTTTGAAAACTACAAAGGCAGAGAATTTGATCAATGACATCATGCAAAGAGCCTCACTAGAAGTCATATTTATGGTCATGAACAGTTAAGTAGGGGGAGAGGAGAAGGAAAGAGAAGATAATTAATTGTTAGGTAAAACCTCACATGCTTCACCACCACGGTGTTAGAAAAACAGATCACAAGCACATCCGGGCAGTCAGAAGCCTCAACTCTGCATGCTTGCCCTCTGCTCTTGCCCAAATGTTTAGAAAACCAATGCTTAGAATGTGGGAACACCTGAAGAAATTTCCCATCAGGCTTCAGACTCCACTTCCTCTCAGGGGAAGAAAAGAGAACATGCCACAAAGCAGAGGTGGGGGTGGTAGATGGGGTGTTCCCAGCAAGCCAAGGGTGGAAGCTGTATGCTTTCTGTGAAGAGAAAGTGCCTGTGGAGACCAGACCAGACCAACCAGACCAGACCAGACTAGACCAGACCCGACCCGACCAGACCCAACCAGACCAGACCAACCAGACCAGACTAGACCAGACCCGACCAGACCTGACCAGACCCGATCCACCCAGACCAGACCAGACCAGACCCGACAGGACCTGACCAGACCAAACCAGACCAGACCAGACCAAACCAGACCAGACCAAACCAAACCAAACCAAACCAAACCAAACCAAACCAAACCAAACCAAACCAAACCGAGACTCTAGAAGGAAGGAAAGCTGTAGAGAACATTACAACAAGGTTGTCAGGTGCCTATGGCTTAATCTTTTTTGCTCATTAAATCTTTTTTTCCACACACTATTGAAATGAAAGTGTCCCATGCAAGCACGGCTTCTGGAGGAGTTTTTTCACATCATGAGTCCTTGTCACCATGTCGGTTCTGATTACTGCCAGACGGTTTAGCCCTTGGGTAGAGCAGAGACGTATGCTCCTGCCTTCATGCTATCACTTAAATATTTGGTTCCTAAGGACTAAATTAGAGTGTTTCTGGCAGATTTTCATTACAGTCTTCATCTTCAGAACATTTCATCTGTCCCCTTGTCAGTTTCTGTAGTGGCAAAGCTGGGTGCCATCCAGGAGAGCAAGCCATCTTAGACAACTGCTGCTTGACATCTCAGCATCGTTACTTGTGGAATAACTTAAACCCCAAACTAACACAGACATTTTATAAAAATCAGGAGATTCACATTTGCAATTTTAGTCTCAAGCCAAGAGGATCTGACAGGAGTCGTCTCGGGGCCTGTCACATGGCTCCATCAAAACCAGACAGCAGCTGTAAGGTGACATCACTTAAGTAGGTGTCCTAGCACATGCAAGGGGCCATGGCAGGGTCTGCACTGGGCTCACATACTCTTCTGCATTTTCTTTTTCATTTCTACATGTCTAACTATACAAGCCACCCTCAGGTCTGCCCAAGAGTTTCTGTTCACATAAAGTGATGTCCAGAAATGAGTTCAGACAGAACAATAGACTCTGGCTTGTTTTGTTTATGATGCCGGGCAAAGAAAACAATGACAATAAACAGGAGCAAATTTAACCAGACATTTCCCTTCTAGCTTCCTCACCTACGCATTTCAAAAACCGCTGTTTAGAGAAGAGAGTAACTCGGACAGATCCTTTATGGCAACATTTTCCTTTAAACGCTTTCTCAGAGGACGACTCTCAAAATGTACCTGCCGCTCCCTAGCACACCTGTCCGGGCAGTGCACCATTGATATCTATCGTACAGCATTCATCTGTGCTTAACAGCTCTTCGACCACGGCCGAGTGTGAGACCAGCAAGGCGATCCATGTTTGTTACAGCAAGTAGTCAGGACTTCATGATTGAGTATCTGTCCCAAGGACGTGCATGGCCAGAATTGCTGAACACATTATCAGGACCTCTTTTAACACCTTGTGACCACCACCACTTGTTAAGAAAAGCCAGCTCACTGCTTGAAAGGACCTAACAAAGAACATTTCCAAGCCCTGTCTACTGGCTATTGTCCTGATCTGAACCACAAGAGCCCCACAAATTCCATATAATAGGAACAGGTGGCTCTTGAGAGCGTCATTCAGGTAAGGTAGGACACTTAGAGCTTGCCTACGTCCTACTGCAGCCAGGGCAGCCGAGCACAGCGTGTGTTCCGGGATGTCGCTGACTCTGAAACACTCAAGTTTGCCGTGACCAATCTGCCAGCCTGTTTTCTTCTTTCTTGCCTTAGAAGAAGGGCTATACATGATTAGAAATGGGTTATGTACTTCTAATTCTTAACTTAGCTTCTCAATAAGAAAATGAGAAAAAGAGTCCCAGCAAGGCACTGGCAGGCCAATTTACTGATTAGGGAATTGGCTCTTGTTTTCATTAAAGCATTCCATCTAAATGTCAAATGCAACAATAACACATAAATGACCATTCAAAAGGACCACAATTGGAGCTTACACTGATAATTAGATGATTTTTTTTGTTAATTAAGAAGAATTGGACGCTTTAGCCTCTCCTGGCTTCTTGATTACATTTGATTGAATCGCCACACGATTTCAGACAAGTTATCAAGCTCTACATCCCAGTGCCCATTCTCTTCACCGCTGTCCTTTCCCTGAATGCCAAGCTGTTGCAGCCTGCCTCTGCGAATGTTGGAACCTGGAGAGAGAGGTGTGGAGTTCGGACAATTGATTTGCTGTGGTCTGCAATCACACATCAGGACTGGGGCTTTTGACTTGGCATTGCGTTTATCCTGTACTGTTCTTCCCTACCCCAGAAAAACGGGGCTTTCATAACTGCTCTTGACACATCTACTTAAATACTGTCAATCTGTCCTGCAATAAGAGATTTCCCCAGGCTCAGGGTTCCTGGCATCACTCAGTCCCCAGGGCAGAGGGAGAATTTGAAGATCCTCATTTCTTGCTGGATAAAGATAGAGAAGGTTGACAAGAGCCTTCAGATCCTGGCAGCAAAGAGAAGAGGCCCTGCAGGCCGTTGGGGCTGGGCTAAGCTCAGGTGCCAGCCCTGATCACGAGATTGAGGGCTCCCTTTCTTCTCCTTCTGTCCCCTTTACCCGTCCTACAAACCATGAAGGCATTTGTTCATTTATTCACTTAACACAGTTTCTTAAACCAGACCACAACATATGAGGTCCTGTAACTGAATGTGGGAGCTGCCAAAATGTTTGGTAGCATTAAAAGTTTTCTCAACATACAAAGGCCAAAACAATTCAAAATCAAGGAGGGAACACATTGGAAGTGTTTCTGGCAACGCTCAGTCATGTCGCGTCAAACAACTTCACTGTGGTCTTGGTTCTGAGGACACAACAGCAGCAACACATCACACACACTACCACACCACACTATACCAACAAACACTGCCCAAAATACCCAGCTCAGATCAGAGCATTTTCACTGTTCACACACGGTTTCCTGCTCTTACAGAGTGTAATGGTTTACAGAAAATAGACTTCTAATATTTCTTCTTCTTTTCTTTCTTTTCTTTTCTTTTCTTTTCTTTTCTTTTCTTTTCTTTTCTTTTCTTTCCTTTCTTCTTCTTCTCCTTCTCCTTCTTCTCCTCCTCCTCCTCTTCCTCCTCCTTCTTCTCCTTCTTCTTCCTTCTCCTTTTCCTTCTTCTTCCTTCTTTTAATGGAGACAGCGTTTCACTGTGTATCCCTGGCTGTCCTGAAACTCACTCTGTAGACCAAGCTGGCCTCAAACTCACAGAGATCCACCTGCCTCTGCCTCCTAAATACTGGGATTAAAGGTGCACACTACCACTGCCCATTTTGGGGAAGGGGAGGAGGGTTAATACAGGCATTCTTAGACAAATGTTTTGAATCCTAAACAACTATACTTTCTCTTGTAATCATTCTCACTCTTCTTAAACAGGGGATGGGGTACAGCCCAGGGCCTTCTCTGAACATAAAACCCATGATATACTTTCCCTTTATCCAGAAACACGGTTGTTGAAAGTACAGTGATTCTCAATCAGAAACCAAAAGCATTCTAGACCCAGGGATCAGCAGTGCTGGCACCTCCCAGGACCTTGATAGAAAGGTTGACTCTTTTTTTGTTTT
>NC_022019.1:1931371-1941063 GCF_000317375.1 Microtus ochrogaster
TTTTTTTTTTTTGGTTTTTCGAGACAGGGTTTCTCTGTGGTTTTGGAGCCTGTCCTGGAACTAGCTTTTGTAGACCAGGCTGGTCTTGTTGTTTTGTTTTTGAGACAGAGTTTCTCTGTAGCTTTAGAGTCTGTCCTGGAACTAGCTCTTGTAGACCAGGCTGGCCTCGAACTCACAGAGATCCGCCTGCATCTGCCTTCTGAGTGCTGGGATTAAAGGCGTACGCCACTACCGCCTGGTGAAAGGTTGACTCTTAAACCTTTCTCAGGCCTACTGAATCAGGATCTGTATCTTCTCAAGGCACGGTGGGTGTGTGCTCACGTTCTAGGTCAAGATAGACTAATTACACACCCAGCTTTGGCTTGCTGTCTTGATACTTTGTTCTGTTGATGTTGGGGTTAGACAGCAAGCAAAGTCAACACATGCTGCTGAAGTGTAAAGAACTTGGGAATTCAACTGGAATTCATGTGGTCCTTTGGTGCCCCCGTCCTCCTCACTAATAGCTATCAAGAGCAACACCATGGGATTTCCTGCAGGGAAATTATTTAATATAAACTGATGTGTTTAGAAATTTTAAGTGCCACAGAACTGTTATACCAGTCAGAGTAAGATTAACCTAGAGAAACCAAAACTGGTTACGGAAGAATAAACTCAAAGTACTCGCTAATCTAACGGCATTCATCCTTAGGGAACATTTTCCACATAGAACATTGGCATGAACAGTAGCTCTGATACTGTGTTTCAAGGGTCACATCAGTGGCAGTTTCCACATTTGGGCTGTGCACTAACAAACTGCCTGTTCTGCTCTGTTTTCTTTGCTAGTCTTTCATCTAGGCCTTTACTTACCTCCAACACGTTTCAGAGGGCTCTGATATTGGGTCTGAACTGTCTCCTGCTTCCTAAACAAAAGCCCTGCCACTGAGTTACATCCCCAAACCAACCTTCCATGTATTTTTAAGTGTTCAGTTTTCATATTTATTTTGGAGGGTTACAGTACATGACTTACTTCCTGTCCCATTAAACATTAGTGTCCAGGACTTACAGAATCGTGTCTGTCCTAGCATTTATAAGCAATTCTGACTGACTAAAGTTCTAATTGCTTCCATTATAGACTGAAATTCAGGTGAGATCCTGTTCCAAATCTGGGTGACATCTGGTTCCTCATAAGCAAAGGAAAGGGTTAGAGAGGATGAATTCACCAGACATTTATTGGATATCCATAAATGTCTCTAAAGGCTCTAAAAGCTGAAGACAGTGTTAACGAGGCCATGCAGATCAGTAGATGGTCTGCCAGCCCCTCCCAGAAATGACCTTTCAGGACGCTCTTAGCACACCGATACAGGGAAGGTTTTTCCAAATGAGTCTAGCTTTTTTTGGACATGGTATTATTTGCCTGGCCATTTTTATTCCTCTGTACCATTGAAAGCTGGCCTGGTAACATGCATAGAATGGCCAAATGGAGAAGGAGAGCAAAGCAGCTTCCGCCCTCACTGGGATGGATGCTGGGAAAGACTAAGTGTACTAACTGTATGTTACTCCTGTTCCTGCTGGTCCCAGTGCTCTCGTTTCTCCAACACATTTCGGCTCCCGTGATGTCACGAATAAAGCCTTTCTGCTCTGTTTCCTCCTCTTGCCCTAGGCTGGGGATATTGTACTATCATTCTTCCAAATGCACAGCCTTTCCCACCTGAAGGCCACTTTTCTTGGGTCTTTAGTCTCTGAAGAACAGGTCACATGGCAGGGAAAATCACAGTATCAGCTCTCATTTGCTATGCTGATTTCAGGTTAGGTACTTAATACGTCTACAGAGTGCTCCATTTAATCTCCATGCACTACCTGACAAGGTAGGTTATATTAACTCTTTCCCTGCACTCCCATTTCACAGATAAGAAATTTGGGAGCAGAGAGGATGAGGAACAAAGATGAGGCAGTGAGGAAGTGACAAGAGTCGGGGTTTAAAGTTCTGTGATTTTCTGGCCTGTGTTCTTAAGCCCACTGCAAACTGTTTCTCATGACACGAAGAACCTTAGGGTTAGACCTTCTGTCCATCCGTCCGTCCGTCCGTCCGCCCACCCGTCCGTCCGTCCACCCATCCGTCCGTCCATCCATCCGTCCATCCATCCGTCCATCCATCCACCCACCCACCCATCCATCCACCCATCCATCCACCCACCCATCCATCCATCCATCCATCCACCCATCCATCCACCCATCCATCCATCCATCCATCCATCCACCCATCCATCCACCCATCCATCCACCCACCCATCCATCCATCCATCCACCCATATTGGCTAAGCATCTGCCTTGTGCTAGTCGGGTGTTAAAAGGGATGTTGGTAAAGGCCCGCTATAATAATATATGAGAAAATGCCTTTTCAAATGGATTAAGTATTAGTTTCCTATAGAATAGTTTAAGTTTAATATTTATTCACTCATTCAACACATAGTATTTTAAATTTTTTTAAAATATATCATTGTGTGTGCACGTGTGTGTGTGTGTGTGTGTGTGTGTGTGTGTGTGTGAGTAGAGGCTTCCTAGAAGCCAGAAGAAGGTATCAGCCCCTCTGGAGCTGGGTTTACAGGCAGAATGGAGCTACCTGTCTGCAGCAGCAACAGGGACTCCGTTGAGCCATGTCCTCAGCCCCACAAACAGCATTTCATATTTTATTAAGTCATCTCCTTCAATCATTTGGGAGCCCACAGTACCTCGGAGCCTTAAGGCAGCATTAATATTCTAAGTGACACTTTGCATGGAGGTTGCTGAAGGAGGTAAAAAAAAAATTGGGTGATTTCAATTTCAATTAATTTGCCACAGCTTCTCAAGAACTAATAAGAATTTCTGAGGAGACAGAAATACACCCTGAATCATGACCCTCCCTTTTAAGGACAATGTATTAGAGAAGTGTGTGAAAGTCAAGTAAACCTGTCTCCTTTGCCTCTGTGATAATGTTCATCTTCGTTTCCTCGGCTGCAAGTGCCCTTCCGTGCAATTCTTTAAAATCTATGGCTACAATGAGCACAGACTCCCGTAATTTGCATTAGGCGTCGCCTACCCAACCACACAGAAAGTCTCTCATTGCACTTGAGTTTTCCCCAAATGGTTCACAAACTTCATGGGTCTGCTCGTGTGGGTGCTGAGGGCTGAGCTAGGCAAGCAGCTATATAGAAGAAGCCAAACCAGGATCTTTTTATTTTAAATTAAATTCCGGAGGAGCACCAGAATTAAGAAACACAACCCTCAAACGATAAGATAACCATAATGTTTCCCTGAAGGAGAAGTCGTGCCTCAGAGATGGTTTCCCTCAAAGTGAACATTCTGACTCACCAGATGGTAGCAGATGGTGTCGGGGTAGAGATTTACATTCCTTGGTCAAGGCCTCAAGAAAATCAGTAGAGAGCCATGTCAAGGCTTTACTGAGAAGTCAATGTTGACGTTTATATGCCCTATGCAGGCAGTACTTGCAGAATTTTAATGATGGCGCTACATTTTATTTAAACGCTTCAGCCAAAAACATTATTTTTAGAAGGCTAGAGGTTGTCAGTAACAGTGTAATCTGCCTCTCTCATTTATTTATTCCTGAGTTGTCACAAATGGTGACCCATAGGCTGGGAGTGGGGCTCAGAGCAGAGCCCTTACCTTACAAGGTTCTAGGTGTGAGTCCCCAACATTAGACAAATATCTGTGGTTAAGTATAGCATCTAATCTGCCCCTTCTAGCCATTTTATCAGTTAAGGCATCAAAGACCTCAGATATTACAATTGTCCAAGGTCACTCAGAAAACTAGACCCTGAAGCCAAGCCAGGGACACCTGTGTTTGGGCCTTCCTCCAAGGTCACCACACACCTTTGGTCAAATCAATGTCATTTAAACAAACAAACAAAACAGGAAACAAAACAGAGAACAGGCTTCTGATCTAACGTGGCTAATCTCTGCCTTGGTGGAGCTGTATCTTGCAGGACCCCCGTGCTGAGGTGTGCACATTGAAACCACGCATGAAGCAGAACCTGAACTGGGATGGTAAAGCTAGCTGTCTGGCCCTGGGATTTCCGGAACCAGTCCTGCCTGGTCTGTATTGCCTGGGATTTCACAGGGGCAGCAGACACTTTGTATCTGTACTGCTCGTGTTAGCTTCCCGCCGCCACCTGGTACCTAACTGGTCAGAGGATCCTCCTACTTTGGACCCCTCGTCAGACTGTCAGTCAGCACTGTCTAGGCACTAACACGGGCGATGCCTTCAGTCAGCTCGCCTCCCACAGGAGACTTCTGCATTGTACTCCATCTATTACCCAGTCGGAATGATATTTATTTAACTTGGATATTTTCTGTGGACGTGCACTCGGTGGCAGTGTATGCTTAGGGCTTCTGTAGGTAGACTAGAATTGGCCACCATTCATCTATATCTTACGGATAGTGAGCTATACCTCACAGAGGCGGTGTTTCCAGAAATAAGCTATAATGAAGTGCAGGCAGGAGGACAACCCTCAGGCCAATGCAGCTCCCCATAGCTGGACTTTCAGTAGCAACTTAGCCTGATTAACAACAGTTTGAGAGGGCGATTCCCGGACGTGTTCAGCTTCTTGCTCTTAAGCCACACAGGGCCATTCAGAAAAACAGAGCCTTGGGTAAGGAGAGAGGCACACGGCTCTTTTCTTGGTCATTTTGAGGCTGCTTTTATGAATGAAAACCTAAATGGAACATGAATACCCTATGTGCTTTATTCTTTCCTTTAAAAAAAATGACAAGCCTTTAAAACAAGCCTTTGTACTGACTGGTTTCAACATCTGTTCAGGAAACTTCGAAGACTGGAAAGAGGCTTGCGTGTGGCCAGGGAGCATGAGGAAGGGAGAACTGGGGCACCCAGAGGACCCCAGAATTGGCTGCTTCCAGGTGAGCGCTTAGAGAGCGTTTTCAGTGGGCAACTGCCCCCCAACAGCCTGCCATTAGTCTGTTCTCTCAGCTCCTTAGAGTGAGCCGTGGGACGAAGGAATGACAGAATCACTCCAGAAGTCAAAATTATGCGGCTCTCTAGGGACAGTGAAGCAAGGACCAGGACAACACAAATCTCTTTACCTTTCTGTCCACAGACACACCTGAACAGAAAGAAAACAGTCAACGAACACAGCATTTGCTTGCAAGATGCCCACTTTCTCTGAGCGTGGGCAGCACTCACTCCCAGAGAACAGGTCAACCAAGAAACCACGCTTACCTTAACTTTGGAATGTATAGCTCAGATCCACATCTCGGTACTGACTGGCCTGACTCACGGTCCATATGTCCCCAAAGGGAGGGCACTCCTGAGAAGCAGGGACTTTTGAAGGTTAGCTACTAATGCTTTGAGCTTCTTCAGTTTGCAGCTATGTTCCCGTAAGTAGCGGTACAATGTGGCCTCCCTTTTCCTTTCTCTTTCTTTCTTCTTTCAGTCTCTCTTTCCTTGCACACGCAACCCCCGCCCCCACGCTTTATTGTTCTTGCAGTGAACTCTGGCTTTCGGGTTAATATTTGTATGTGACATGCAGTTGAGGCGCTAAAAATGATACCACTAAACTTAGCAGAGCTAACGACAGTGTCACGAGCGCAGAATAACGATACGCACGTGGGAGCAGCTTTCTCACAGCCCGGCTCCCGAAGGCCTAGCGACTACAGAAAATCCCTCCAAATGCTGAAGCGCTCTCTGATCTTGAGGAGTCTCCCAGCCCAGCCAGTGGATGCAGATCCATCCAGACCAGGCTGGACCGCTTGTGTGTCAGCACGCTCTCTCTTTCTCTCCCCGGCTCCTGGCCATATTTGGGAAGATCACATTCTATGCATTTACAAGAACAGCCAGGAGAGGCCAGACCAAACCATTATATAATGGAACTTTCTACAACAGAAAAAAAAATTCCCTTCGATTGTCCCAACATATGGAGATCTGCTATACACACTAGGAAAAAAAATCACCGCCAGGAATGCTTTCCATAAATTCTCTCCAACGTGTTCCAGCTTATGAATGAAGAGAGAATCTCAGGAGATGAGGACTGGAATCTCAGATTTTAAGAGTTCCTGCTGGTGAAGATTAACGAGCTAAATCCACACAATCTATACTACAAATCACAAGTTTAGTCAATGGGGAATGATTTGACTCAAACAGATGGTTTCTGGCAGCTTCTTAGGAATGTAAGCACGAAGTGCGACGCCCATCTCGGTGGTATGTTTTCTGTCAGCGTGGAGGCTGACAGCCAACAAGGACAATCAGCTCCATTTCCTCCTAACTCCCATCCGTCCCTTTGAAGGAAGCTGATGTTCCAGCTGTGGCAGTGTTCGTGAGCCTCTGGCATCCACGGAGGCTAATCAGACTGTCTTGGGAACCTAGGACTGAGGGGTAGCTCTTGACTTTGGTGCTGGATGGGGCTTTGTGTTGCTTTATTTTGAGACTGCAGGGGAAAATAGTCCCAGAGTTGCATGCCCCTGCTTCCACTGTGGAAGCATGGCTAAGGCTGGTAATGTGCCTCACAGTTACCAAATCCCTTCAAACAAAGAGGCTTCCAAAAGAATCCCACCAAGCATGAGGAAGCCACAAATGCAGGGAGGATGGTTTTACATGGCCCGGAATCGAGGTGACAGACAGCTGGGCCTGGTGGGCCTCGGACAGTGAGGGGGTGAGTTCGCGCACTGGAGGACGGGTGTGCGTGCCTGAGTGTGTGTGTGTGTGTGTGTGTGTGTGTGTGTGTGTGTGTGCGTGCATGCATATGTCTGCCTGTCTATGTGTGTGTTCAAAGGAAAAAGACTGGATGTGACCTCATGAATCTGTAGCAATCTGTAACTCTAGTAGTTGGGAGGTTGAGATAGACCATAAGAGTTCTAGGGCAGCTTGGGCTACACTGAGAATTTGTCTCACCCCTAACCCCGTGTACATCTCTTATAGCATCTTGTAGAATTCCCCACCTCCCAAGAATTCCACCTTCACTAAGGCCTGGACCAGCGTTTCTTGCCCATATCCTTTTCTTTCTAAAAACTGAGCAGCACGGAGCTATCCTTCCCCTAATAAACCCCAATAGTTTCTAAGTTATCCCAGCGTTCCTTTCCTCAGGACCCCCTCTTCCACCTTTCTGCTAGAGACCCTTCCTTCCCTCCTTCCTCCCACAAGCTCCTCCCTACCTTCTGCTTCTTATGCCTTGTAAAGAGGTTGAGAATGCTGGCCCCGGACTCACTGAGTGACAGAGAGAAAAGTTTCCCTCTCCCAGTCCCAGGCTCACCCCCACCTCCTGCTTCCAGATTCCAGGTAATATTTACTAATTTTCAATCCTTTTTTACAACACGAAGGAGGCCAGAGTCCTTCTGCTCAGAGAGCAGATTCCGGCAAGGAGTTCTCCCTAAAGTGCAGAGTGCAGATTCCAGCAAGGAGTTCTCCCAGCTTTGGCTCACCCCATCTAATCAGCTCACCGGCCTTGCCACCCTCAGGATCACGGTGCTGAGCGCTGATCCTCTTACTCTCTGGGCTGGAGACTTGCCCGCCTTGAAAACAGAACAAAACAGAGAGGATCCTGGGAGAAATCAACCTCTGGCCTTTGGAAATGCTAGGGAGTCCCCGGGAGTCTATGCCTACTCAGAACTACACAGAGAGCGCTAACCCACTGCCCTTTTTAATAAAGATGCATTATTGTTCCTGGGAACACTCTGAACTCTTCGGGCTGGTCACACTTCTGTGCCCCGAACCTGTATGCTAATGGGTGACATCCTGCTTCTTAAGGGCGATTTTGATAAATTTACATAATACTCCTCCACTTACTACTCATTAAACTTTATTCCTGTTTGATAATGGACCTCAAAGTCAAAACATTAACAGCTACCTTTCCTTACTTTTTATTCTTCCTCTAAAAGCCAGATCAAGATTTAATATGTCACTGGAGCAACCCTTGAGGGGATCCTGGTATTTCTGGGTCTTTACTTCTTTTTATTATTATCATTATTATTAATTTATGTGCATGTGTATGCATCTGTGTGCATGACCATTGAGGTCAGAGAGGCACTGGTTCCCGGATGCTGGAGTTCCAGGCAGCTGTGAGCTGCCTGATGTAGGGGCTGGGAATTGAACTCGGGCTGTCTACAAGAGCAACATTTGCTCTTAACCACTGAGCCATTTTTTCCCCAGTCAAATACCGGTCTTTCAAGATCTTATAAGGGACTTCTAATTTTTATTAGAATTGCATATGTGTTTTGATCAAATCTATCCCCCCCCTACACACACACAGGAAAGACTAAATGCAAGCCAGGATGAGGATGGAGCAGATTTGGGAGCATGAGATAGTGACTTGTGTCTTCTATACCTTGCTCCTTAGACAATTTAGTAGAAGGCCCCTCACAGCCAATACGACTTGACTCACTGCAGCAGAGGGTGGAGGCCTGACCCCTCCATAGGCTCATGCTCTGCAGGTGCTGCCTGCTAGCTGGGGTGCTGTCCTCAGCACCATGATGACGTTAAGCAGTGGGATCTATGGCGGAAAGAGGCCATCGGGTGAGGCTGTGGGGGTGACAGCCAGCCTTTGCTGAGTCAGTCCCCTTGCTTCATCCTTGTGCCTTGAACAAGACTCACTCTGTGTTCCCATCACTCCTCCCCACCCTGCCACATGGACTGCACCTTCTGAAACCAGGAGGGCCCCCAATTCCTTTCTTCCTTATGTTTTTGTCACATAGATGAGAAAAGCAATATAATCCTATATGAAAAGACTCTGGGGTCTGGAGAGATGGTTAAGAGCATTAGCTGCTCTTCCAGGGGACCTGGGTTCAATTCCCAGCACCCTCTATAACACCAGTTCTAGGGGATCTAACATCCTCTTCTGGCCTCTGTGGGCATCCATCATGCATCCATGCATCCACATGGTATATTGGCACACATGCAAGCAAAACACCCACACATACAAAATAAAATTTTTTTTAAAGTTTTAATGACTATGGAGGGATGGATATACCCAAGTTTTAAGAGAATGTACTTAAGGTCTTATTCCTATAATTCAATGCTTTAAATGGCTGTCCCAGTGATCACATTTCCATCCTGAGCAGGTCAACTGAAAGATTTTCTAATAAAACTTATCCTATTTTATCTAAGAATAAAGGTGATTTAGTAGTTAAATAATAGCCATGAATATACCTTTAGCTATCAATCAAGAACACCTTGTTGGGGGCTAGAAAGATGGCTCAGCTGTTAAGAACATTGGCTGCTCTTTCAGAGAACAGAGGTTCAAGCCACAACATCCAAATGGCCACTACCTTCGGTGACTGATTCCAAGGGATCCAATGCCCTCTCCTGGCCTCTGTAGGCACTGCACACATGTGGTGTTCAAACACACCCAAGCAGAGCACCCACACACAAAATAAATAACTCTAAAGACAACAGCAAAGCAACACAAACAAACTGTGTTGTTTATATCTAAATCGAATATCTAAGATGCCATGCATATCCTTATGATTCCCTTTATATGACATTGCATGTGGGTTGTCTCTTATCATCTTATTGATGAGTATGGCCCCTAGTGTAGCACAAGAGATGTGCGTGGGCTCTAACAGGGCCACATAGTGGGTCTTTAGGTCACTTGAGGGTGTTCTTCTTGGAAGTGACTAGTGTGGTTTCCATGACGTCCTAGGTATGGTGTGAGATCATGGTCTGTTTATATTTTAAATAAACTCTGATTGGCCAGTAGCCAGGCAGGAAGTAT
>NC_022019.1:1941228-1950656 GCF_000317375.1 Microtus ochrogaster
AATGGGCTAATATATGTTATAAGAGTTAATACGAAGCCTGAGCTAATGGGCCAATCAGTTTATAACTAATGTAGACCTCTGTGTGATTTTCTTTGGGACTTAAGAGCTGTGGGAACTGGACACCCAGAGATACACAGAAAACCTCAGACAACACGAGGTAGTTCCCATTGAAGCTTGTCAGAGAAGCCTGAGCCTGGCCTTGCCCAGTTCCTCTCACTTCCCTACTGTCGTGTGGCTACTTGCTCCCACAGTTCTGAAATGGCATCTGCTATGAGGTGGCAGACAAGTGCTTCCTTCCCACATTTGACCCCATGCAGGTGCCAAGCCCTTGGGCTCCCCAAACTGGAGGTTGAGTGAATCTCCTTCTTTTTATTTAAATAAACTTAGCCTATCTCACATACCTTCACTGGTAATGAAAAACTGACTGGTACCAGGCTGATCAAACCAGATGAGCGCACAAAGCAATCTGTTATAAAAACTTTCAGCTGTGGGAACTGAGCTAGCTCTGGAGGTAGAAGCATTTGCTCACAACTCCGAGGTCCTGATTCCTGAATCCTATGCCTTTCCAGGAATGAATTGTCTCCAGAGAGCTGTACACTGACCTACATTTGTGTATGTCACCAAAAAAAAAAACAACAAACAAACAAAAAAAACAAAAACAAAAACAAAAAAAAAAGTTTAGTTACTTGTGGGTCTTGCTGAGGAGTGTTTCAGCAACGTTGGCTGAAACTTTCAAAGCAGCCCAGTTTGATCATTCGTTCTGCTCCCTGGCTGTCGTGACGGGATCTGTTGATGACAACAGGACCAAACACTTGGACCTCGGGAACCTGTTGGAGGCCTCCCACCATCTTGCTTCTTCTTTAAACACTTAAAAATGGCTGTTCTTCCTCTTTCCAGAGTTTCACTGTGTCCTCGACTGGTCTGAACCCAAAAACCTGGGTTTCATCCCATCCTATTTTTAAAGTATGGTAAGGGACGGGGACATGACTATCTTTCTTGGTAGCTCATCTAGCGTTTAATAATCCTTGCTGTCATTAAAGTCTAAAAAAAATCTTCTCAGATGAGAAGGGATGGCTCACCTTCATGACCAAAGGTATGCGTTGCCCACAGAGGTTTTGGCCTCATTCAGGGCAGCAGGGTCTCTGACACAGGAGCCATTAGAAGACTTCTTGCTTACTATGGTGTTTTTCTGATTGTTCTTCCCCAAGTCCTAACAAACAAACACTAAGTGTTGTGAGGAAAAGCAGGGCCGGGTAAAACCTTTGGACTCTGGCAAAGGAGAGAGATTTGTCAAGGACAGTGCTGGTCCTCTGAGAGATCCCCAGGCCATCTTTACAATGCGGTGTGTGTAGGGAAGACTAGTGCCATACCAAAACAAAAAGTTTCCCCAAAGGGGAAGGAGGCTACAGCTAAAAATACAATTTGGCAGCTGTTACAAATGCCTTTCACAGGAACACACCAATTACTTCATTAGCTATCTCTCTGAAAAACAGATGCGGGGTTAAGGAAATTGTGGGATTTTTCAGTTACTCTAGGCTGGTTAGATTTAGGGGAAGAATTTTTCCATGGACAAAAATTATCTGTTGGTAAAAGACACAAAAATATTAATAAAATAATAATGTACAAGGATTAGGCTTTTCTAAATTTTCTAGTGTCCCACGAGACTTAGGGTGGGGACAACCCACAGCCCATGAGGTGAGCTGGGTCTTAGCTTCTGTCTCCAGCTCACTAGGCCTGGTTCTGAGTGATCTCTCTCCACCTTGCTTCTGGTACATTTTCACAGGTTTGGAGGAATAAGCCCAAAACGCCTTGTAGCTTTGTAGGAAAATGTACAAGACAGTATTTGGGAAAGGAAGGGCTGTGTGAGCCAAGGGGCCATCCTGAGACAGCCGGTCCTGCTGCCTATGGGGTAGATGCTAAGGGGATTTTCCCCTTAGACTTTTGGGGCTTCCAAAGGAACCCTTTACCTTAGACCTTCCCCCGGCCACTGCCTCATTTGCTATCAGTGCTTTATTTGAGATGTTGACTTGACAGACCTAAGAGCCCTTTCATAGATAGAAGGGCTCCCTCCATTCCCCAGGAAGGCAAAGAGCCACACTATGGCACCTGCGCACATGCATGAAAATGCAGGTGCCATCTCTCCCAAGTGAGCATCCTTCTTACCTTTTCCCCGTTTGTTTTCTTAAAACAAAGTTTCACTGTGTAGTTCAGGCTGGCCTTGAGCTCACTAAGGAGTTGAGACTGGCTTCAAACTCACGTTCTTGTTTTCATTGTGCTGTCGCGGATGGCTTATGCCTTTTAGGCGTCAAGCTTGAAATAATTCTAAATTTATAAGAAACTGCGAGCATATTACAGTCAATTCTCATGGACCCATTACTCAGCTTTCCCCAGTCACATATCAGAACCACACCATATCATCAACGGCAGGAGACAGACTAATCCAAGCTAATTAAACAGGCTAACCAGATAACAAGCCTTACTCAGAGCCTGGAAATTTTTATATACACTCTTTTTTTGAATGAATTTGTGAATATCCCATGGCTTTTGATTACACGTATCAATTCATATCAGTATCTCCCTCTCCAGCCAAGATCCCACTTTCTTTTTTTCAAGCCTTCGGTATTGGAACCAATCTGTCAACAGAAGGCACAAAGAAGAAGGAAAAATAAACGTCACCACAAGGACCTGGCAGAAGCTGAGCCATCAGTCTTGCTGCTAAACGCTAGTGTGTTCTGAGGGACATTTTCCTGTTTAGTTTGGAAATTCATCGCTTTCATGAACGTCTGCCTGTGTGTGAGCCTAGAAACTTAAGCCCCACCGTTCTGCAAACATCTTTGCCGAGATGGGCGCAGTCTTTAGGTCTAACGTCATTTCTTATTGAATTATAGTGGCTGCCTAGCAGAGGCATATGGAGGAGGATCCAGAGGCCACATCTGGGCTTAGCGAGAGGCAGCCATTATCTGGGAGGCTCTGCCCTGGGAGAGTGGTGTCCAGAGGCAGGCCAAGAACTTTCCATCTCCAAAATCCCTGTGACTCTTTGAGCCGCACAGTGTTCTGGATGCAGGGAAAGCGGGATAAAGAAACAGGGTCCTTGTTCCTGAGGAATCCCAGGAGCTGACAACCAGGAAGGTCGGAAGTGACCATGCTGACTGAGGGCTGAGCAAGGGTGCGAAGAGCTCACAGCAAGGTGAGGTGCAAACAGCAGGGATCACAGCAGCAGCCCCTCAGCTTTGGGAAATCACAGAGACCAGCAGTGTTGGTGGGGACTTGTGCCTGTGGAGGCGGCCGAGGCCATAGGGTGGCTGGTCCTGGGTGTGCCACGAATCTAGCCATTGTTACTGGTGACTCAGGTGACTGCTGAAGATACGGGTAGAAGGAAGAGGCACAAGCCTCAAGCTAAGAGAGTCCCAGGACCTCCCCCCCTGGGCTGAAATCCTAGCTAAGGCAGTCTGTGCTGTCCATCAAATTACAAATTATTAACCTCTTTGTGGCAGTTCCCTTCTCTGTCAAATGAACACAGCAAACATGTCCACATCATGGAGTTTGGAGGGCTAAATAAATTAATATTTGTGCAAAGTGTTTTAAATACTAAATGCTATGCCACTGAGTGTTAGCATCAATGTACTTATGTATGGGGGGGGGGGCTGCCAATTTTTTTCCAACGTGTTCTTTCTACCAACCAGAAAAACATGAATTAAGATTAATAAGACAAACCCTAAAAATTGAAACCAGACTGTGAATCTGGGGCGGGGGTAACCAAATGGGGCTAGCGGGGCCATTGTGATGTGCAGACTGCCCAGTTTATGCTGGGTTAGCAAAACAGGCCTGTGTATCCAGACGTAAAGAATGCCAGAATAAAGAGTGGTATCGCATACCTTTGATCCCAGCGCTAGGGAGGCAGGCCTAGGCATCTTTCTGAGTTCTGGATCAGCCTGATAGACACAGTAAGCTTCAAGCCAGTCAGAGCTAAATGGTGAGACCCTGTCTCAAAACAAACAAACACCATAATGTCCCAAACAAACAATTACAAGGTAGGACAGTTGACCAGTGCTTGTTATCCCAGGCTGAGGCAGGAGCATCACAAAAGGTGCAGCCTGGGCAACCTAGGAGAGCCCTGTCTCAGAAGGAAACCAGAGGCTACAAGGCATGCTGCTGGCATGGAGCCTTAGGTTCAGCACCCAGCCGTCGCCTCCCACCAACGGGAATCAAGGACTACTGCAATTGACTAGAAATGATTTCATGGCACTCCTAGCTGCTTGTTTTGTTTAAAACCAGGTCTAAACTGACCAGCAAAGGGTAGAAAATGGTCAGACAAATAGTCTGGCGCAGCTGAGGTGATACTGACCCCCACTGGAGGAGGGTAGACGCACCTAAGCTAGGAAATGCTCAGACCTCCGTGGCATGGCTTCTCTGCACCCTAGTCTTGCTCCCCTTTGGCAGCTGAAAGAAAGTTAACCAAACTTTGTGCACGACTGTGACGCCCGATACTTTGAACTTTGCTGCTCCCATCAACTCCCAGTAAAATAACCTGTATGTTCTTTTTTGTTTTGGTTTGTTTTTATTTTTTGACCGAGTTTCTGTGTAGTTCTGGCTGCCCCAAAGTTTAGCTCTGTAGACCAGGCTGACCTCCAACTCAGAGATCCTCCTGCCTCTGCCTCCCAAGTGCTGGGATTAAAGGAGTGTGCCACCAATGCCCGGGTAACATTCTTAGTCATCAGGCTGAACAGACTAACAGAAGGCCACATGGTGGCTTGTCTTAGGCTACGACAACTGATGTCTCATTTGGTCCAGCATCTGTCACTGAATAGGTGAAAATAGGTGGAATAGGACTTAGTCTGGGGCTACCATTTTTGGTCTTTTCCTATTATTTTCCTTTAAAAAACACTGAGTGGCTCTTTTTATCTATTTTTAAATCTCCAACAAATAACATTTTTCTCCATCTCTATGTTACAACATCATCTAGAAGACAGCATCCAATCAAAATCAAGCTTGGGTCTAGTTCATCATCTGCCTCTTTGAAATCGCTGACTCAACCTTCGATATTTGCCATATGCCAAGAGCCCTTGATTTATCTCTATTATCCTTCCTTGATCAGTAGATGATAGCTAATTCCTAGTCCTGTCAATACACCTCACTCAGCTCATCCTTCTCTCTCTCTCTCCTCTCTCTCTCCCTCCCTCCCTCTCTCTCTGTAGTGTTTCCTTCATTGGCCTCATAAGGCTTTCATCTTCTCTAACTAGGCAGCTCCCATTAGATTGATTTGTGACTTTGCCTTCGTTCCTCTGGCCTCCAGGTTCAGCAGCCCAGGCTGTGAGTCCTTGGTTGTCTCCACCCTGTATTATCATTTAGTCTCATTGCTTTAAATGCTACCCAGTCACTATGCCTCCTTTCCAAACTACATATTTAGCACCTCCTACCACCTCCTCAGCATCTGATTCTCCATCATCCAGGCCAAGCACACCAGCTATGCACTGAGTTCTCCCAGATCTCCTCCGCTTGACCAGTTCAGACTTACCCATGTCAGCTGGAAGTACCGCCATCCTTCCAGGAGTGGCGCAGGTAGCCCACCCTACCCCACACCCCCGGGTCACATTGCTGTCGTCTCCTGCATCCCCTTTACTAATTGTAAAACTGAATGAGAGAGAAATAATGAGACAAGAATATTAAGGCAGAGAGCTGGTTGATGTTTTGTCTGCTTTTCACCCATCTAATGTGGTTATCCTGCTTCCAGCCACCATGGTCTCTTGCCTGGATGGTGATGATATCAGCCTCCAAAACGGTCTTTCTGAATCTGTCTTTGCCCTGGTACAGTCTGTCCACAGACATAGCAGCCAATGAATTCCTTTAGAATGTGAGCTGCGCCCCTCACCTGCCAAAAAAAACCCCAGTAGTTTCCTGCTTTGGTGAGAGCTGAAGTGGAAGTCTTTGTAACAACAGTGACCTCAATAGTGCTTCCTGACCGGCAATCTGGCCACTATCTACCACACTCTCCTCTAGGCAACAACCTTGTTTGTCTCTGACTAAATTGGGCATTAAGTCTAGGAATCTTTACCCTAGCTTTGGGGGCTGTAATGCTTCTAATTCCTGCACCTACATCACATCCCAGCAAGGCTTGCCCTGACCAGCTAACTTCATCCGTAGCTACCTTGCCACCTGGACCTAGGCTTCCTCATTTGACTCTCCCTATGACTTACCAAGTCTAATGGACCACATGGCTTACTTTTATACTCGAATTTATACAAACTAGACTGCCCCACAAGCAATGTCAAGGGGGTCTTATCCACTGATGAGTCCAAGATGCCTCAAGCAGCCTAGGCCTACAGGAGTTTCAATAAACATTGTCTACATGAATGAGCAAGTGAGTCATCAATACTGTTCATCCATGCCAACAATGAATCCTAATCTAACAATTTCACCTGGGAACAACTGCTTTCTTTAATTTTTTTAAAATATATTTTGAACACACTTCCCTTATGCCTTTTTACCCACTCTTTCCTCCCCCTCCTACCCTCCTGTTAATCCCCCGGCTCTTCTAGACACCTTTCCTATCCATAGATAACTATGATTTTATATATAACTATGATGTGTGTGTGTGTGTGTGTGTGTGTGTTTGTGTGTGAGTGAGTGAATGACGGAGGAAAGTTTCCTCGTGTGTAGCTACGCATTTTCCTTGTCCATTATTTTACTTCTGGACACCTGTTAGTTCTATAATTTAGCTTCTGTAACTAGTGCTATAACATTCAGGAGTGGTTTAGCTGTATTGCATGAAATATCAATCGTTAGGTTTGTTTAATTAGGATTTTAAATTATGTATCTCTGTGTGTTAGTATGTAGTCTGTGTGTTAGTATGTAGTCTGTGTGTTAGTATGTACGTCTGTATGTTAGTATGTACGTCTCTGTGTTAGTATGTATGCCTGTATGTTAGTATGTATGTCTCTGTGTTAGTGTGTACGTCTGTGTGCACGTGAATGCAAAGCCACAGAGGTCAGAAGAGGGAGTTGGACTCCCTGAAGCTGGAGTTACCGGAAGCTGTGAGCTGCTCAATGTGGGTTCTGGGGACAAAACTCCAGCTTCTACAGGAGCAGCAAGCTCATGGCTACTGAGGCATCTCTCCATCCCCCATCTCTGGTTTTCTGAGAAACCTCCACACTGGTTTCCACAGTGGCTAGACTAGTGTACATTCCTATCAGTCAGCTATAACCACCCAGAATTTTCTTGCCGCTTTGTTTCTTCTGTCGTTCTAATGGTGTTCGTACGATTTCACAGCACAGGCTTTGAAACTCACTGATTTTGTGCCCAATGTTTGTTGCCCACTAATTTGCTTAGAGGTGACCAATCCCAGTACAGCACTGCTCACACTGTTCAGCCTCTTGAGCAGAGCTCACAGCCCTTCCTCCAGTCTGCTTTCACTGCCCTCCACCCCTTCCCTTCACGACTGCCTGTTTCTCCACTCTTTTCCCTGCTCCTGCGCACCCACAACTCCATCCCTCTGCTCAGAGTGAACATTCTTCCCTGAGCTCTCCTCCAGTTTTCCTCTCTATCTCCTCTGCTAAAGCTTGACCCCCTCCACGCCCCCAGATCACAAGAATCTTTCCATGCCAAGCATTCATAGCCCTTACAGCCTACTACAGTCTGAATGTGCGTCCCAGTGTTCATGAGCTGGAAAACTGACCCCAAAGCAACAGGCTTGAGAAGTGGGACCTTGGAGAATTAATAAGGTCATGTGGCTTTGCCATTATGAATGAACTAGTGTTGTTTTGTTACAAAAGTGAGTTCAGTCTTGCTTAGCAGCTCATAGCCATTCCTCTCACCGTGAAATGCCATCGGCCGTGTAATGATGCACAATAGAAGATGCTCACCAGAGATGGTTCCTCCACCTTTGTCTTTCCATCCTCCAGAACCATAAGCCTAACAAACTTCTCTGGTGTGTAACTTACCCAGGCCATTCTGTTATAACAGCTATTCTGTTATAGCTACACAAAATAGGCCACGACAGCCAACCATTCCAGTAACACTGACCCTACAGACCCTGGAGCAGCCTCTACAGATCATCTGACACTTTGCTTCTCTGGAATGTGTCTGAGCACTAAGTCAGACAGAAAGCAGTCTTTAATTTTCAGTTATGACACTGATTGATACAGCCTCTCTCTCCCTGCCATGCAGGAGAAATGCCTTCTGCTTCTGCTTCCCCTGGGTTTCAGCAGTCTCAGCACTGGACAGACAGAAACTGTCTGTAGGAGGATTAGGAACCTACATAGGAAAGAAGCCTCAAAGCCACATTTTGGAAGATATAATGACCTAAGGGATACAAAATTAGTCACTGGATGAAACTAGGTTAAAATTAAAATAAGAGAACAGGAGAGATGTCTCATTGAGAACAGTGCTTGTTGCTCTTCCAAACAGTCTGGGTTCTATTCCCATCACCCACATAGCTGGTCAGAACCATCTGTAGCTCCAGTTCCAGGGTACCTGATGTCTTTTTCTGGCCCCCATGGTTACTAAGCATGCACACAGTACACAGATTTACTTGCAGGAAAAATACTCAAACATAAAACAAAAGCATACATCTTTTTAAAAATTAACAAAACTGGGGGCTGGAGAGATGGCTCAGAGGTTAAGAGCATTGCCTGCTCTTCCAAAGGTCCTGAGTTCAATTCCCAGCAACCACATGGTGGCTCACAACTATCTGTAATGAGGTCTGGTGCCCTCTTCTGGCCTGCAGATATACACACAGACAGACTATTGTATACTAAATAAATAAATATTTTTTAAAAATTAACAAAACTGTAAGTATGTGGCTGTACTGTGAGTTACTCCACACTGATTACCACTAATGTGGCTGTACCATGAATTACTCTGCATTGAATACCACTAAAGTGGCTGATAATTTGAAAATAGGAAGCAGCAATCAATTTAAATTCTTAAATTCATGTTCTTTTGAGCAGCTACCTTTGCCCACTTTGAAAGAAGAAAAGCAGCTCTCCAGTATAGTGGGAAACTATATCCACTGTCTCCTGTGGTTGAGTAGCCAAAGTCAGAGTACGTTCACAGTCCCCTGGCTTCCTATGGTTGAGACTGTGTAAAAGCACATATACACAGACATTCCATTTTCACTTTCTGATACACAATAATAAAAAACACCTTGTTTTAGGTGATGCTCTCCAGTGTAGATTAGATCAATGTAATTATTCTGAACATATTTGAGACAGGACCAGTTATAGTGCTAAGCAGGCTAGGTTTGTCAAAGACATCTTGGCTTATGACATTTTTATTGGAACAAAGGCCATTTGAGTCAATGAGCACCTGTACTGTGTGGCCCTAGAGTTAGGGAAAGATATTTCTGTTCAGCACACTAGGAACTGAAAACAGGGTACAGACTCTGGACATCACCCTTAGCACTTAGCTCCTGTCCATGCTCAGCAGTTTCT
>NC_022019.1:1951616-1957570 GCF_000317375.1 Microtus ochrogaster
TGTGCTGTGCTCCCTGCTACCATGGCCAGGACATGCTCTTCCTACAGACTGAGAGGGTAAGCATCAGGAATGCTCTCATTTTACAAGGGGAGCTTTGTTCCAAGGAGTTAAAAACCCGACCAAGTTGCAATTAGCAAACTAAACTACAGGTTTAGTTTTAGATCATGGAGGGTATTGGCTTTCAAATCCACCAGCTTTCTACTTTTTCAGGCTGTCTCTCAGGACTTGGTGTATATTTCATAGACTCATGACTAAACTAATGACCCAAAGGCTTGCAGTTCTGAGAAACATAACTGAACTACCATGGCCATGCAGGGTAGTAATCCCTGAAATTCAAAGCTGGTGTGGCCTAAGTTCTAGAAGGGAGATCTGAGATCCTTCATAGTTTCTGCTGATGCTCTAAAACTCCTCTTGTCTTCTAG
Organism: Microtus ochrogaster; assembly: GCF_000317375.1. Lineage (NCBI taxonomy): Eukaryota > Metazoa > Chordata > Mammalia > Rodentia > Cricetidae > Microtus > Microtus ochrogaster. The sequence goes on from NC_022019.1 coordinate 1,952,039, forward strand.
ATAGTTACCTGGTGAAACCTCCAGTCCTTTGCCATCCTCAACCTTCTCCATTGGGCTGGGCAGTCACTGCTCAAGTGAGTGGTGGCTGACTATAATCTTATAAGCATGTTCAAATACTGTCGAAACCTGATGCTGAGTAAATCACCTGCAGTATGACATGTGCAATGATCCGAGACTAAATTCGGGATGAATGACAAAGAGCATGCACAGAGAAGATGGTGGGCTGCTAGGAACCTTCATCTCCTCAGTTACCAAGTACTTCTGTAATCATAACTGGATCCCGCCACTCACCCAGGAAACCCAGGCTAAGGGGTCCCAGTCATCACTCTGTTACACAGAGGCTAATAAATGTTGTTCTTGATGGATTACGACTCTGTGAAGGATGCTAACTGCTGCAGACTCTCTTACTCATATGTCAACAGTGCGATTCTCTCCTGTAACTCACAATTTTCCAAGGTACTAAGAGATAAATGTAAAAAAAAAAAAGAAAGAAAGAAAGAAAAAGAAACAAAACAAAAAAACTTACATTGTGCCCAAGGGAGAGCACCACCTTCAGTGTTGATTATTCTAGCAATGTGCTATTTGGACTAACATAGCTATACTTTGACATTTCTAATTATTTGAGAACACTATTTAAAGAGTTCTAACAGCCAAAAGACTCAAGTAGCGGCCAAGGCATTGCTGCTCCTTTGAAAGCCTCCCTTATCTTCTTCCATCTGTTTGTGGTGCTGCGGACTGAGTCCATGCCTCACACACGCTGGGCAAGCACTGTATCACCGAGCTACTTTCTCCGAGCCTCTTTTCATAGAGGGTTTTTCTGCATGTTGACAAGCACATTTGGGTTCAAGCGCAAAACTTTTCCTCCAAGAAAGTTGAGAGTTATCCTGGGAGTGCCACAACAGTCCGCTATGGGCAAATCAGCACCAGGAGTGCTGTTTGGTGGCAGTCACCCTTCCACAGAACCACTGCATACAGGCATGAGTGGAGGTTGGCCATCTCGCTTGGCATAAGCAGGACACCATAGAAAAGACTCCCAGCCCTCATGCCCACTATGGAGTGGCCAAGAGAGGCGAGAGCATCATCAGCTCTCCCTTCTCACAAAGCATCTCCTGAGCCTCCTTTTCTAACATGTTAGACTGAGAGGAAGGCCAGGCCACAGCACAGAGCAGCATTCTGGTCAGCAGACCTGCTCGGGGACCACCCAACAAACTGAGGGTTCAGCCAGAAAATGCAAGGGGAAGAGACATTCCGGTGATTTTGATTTTTAAAAGAGAAACATATATAAGGAAAGAAGGAGGAGGAGAGGGGGAAGAAGGGGGAAAAGGAACAGAATGCACAAAGCCATGAGGCTGGCTGGTCAACCATGGGTTAACATCAGTTTCAGAGAAGCACACAGTAACTCAATGTCTCTGCAGAGCCCCGAGTCCCAGGGTGAAAGGCATTTTTATTTGTGGAAACAGAACGGTTTCCTTCTTTCACCACAGACTCTCTCTTCTCTCATTTCTTTATTTTTGCTCTGTCTAAACCCCAAATTTGGACCATCCATCATTTTAACCTGCCCAGAATTTTTATCTTTCCAGAGCCAAAGAGCAACAGATTCCAGGTCCAAAGAGCCCTCTCCCACAGCCGGCTGCCACCAGCCCTCTCCTCCCAGGGTTACAGGGTGCTCAGAGCAGACCATGTCAGCAGGACGTGCCACACACAGCAAGTCACCAAACCAGAATGCACTAAAGGGGTTCCAGAGGACTTACTCGTACTTGTGCTGGTTCCAATCGTGTTGATTGTGGCGGGGACAGATGACGAAGAGTAGAGGGGCACGTGGCCATTCTCACAGCCCAGGCTTTTGTCCTGCCAGTTGGAGGCGCTGATGCAAATCCCAGAATCCCGAGAGTTCTGCCACCCATTAAGCCTGTCGTCTGAGTTCTGTCTTTGGTGATAGTAGTGCGTCTGTCCGTAATCCACAGAGTCCGAGCGGCCTCGGTTCTGGCTGCCAAAGCTGGTCGATGTACGGTCCTCCAAATGATTTAGCCACATGGCGAGAGCACTTCGGTCTTCTAAGGAAGTGGCCGGGTGGATCAAAGCATAGGACAGCAGCTGTCTGCTCTCCTCAATGTGCTGGTTGTGTTCGATAGAGTGCGCCAGGATCTTGGGCAGCAGTTTCATATACTCTACTTTTGCGTCGAGGTTTCCTGGCTTCAGCAAAGGCAGGTGAGTTAACAGAAGGGAAATCACTTTATCCTTGGATTCCTGTTGCCATTGGTTAATGATTCCTGAAAGGGAAAGTACACAGGACACATAAGCAAATACACCCACAATCACACTAAACAACACACTGTAAATTTCTGTGGTTTAGAGTCTCAACTGAGACACTGTGCCTAAATGTCCTCAAGACTGTCTGTGTATGAGACTGGATAACTGTCTTAAGGTTTTCAGGGGCCAGAGACGTCAAGGAGATATAGTTCACACACTCAGAGTGTGTAGAAAGTAGAATGCGTCCTAGCCCTCACAGGCCCCATCCTTGATCCTTTGCACTGGGTGTAGTGGTGAACACCTGTAATCTTGTACTTGGAAGGTAAAGGCAGGAGAATCAGCTCAACGTTATCCACTACTATTTAGGCAGCATGAACTACATGAGCCTTTGTCTCAAAAAACTAAATTATTGGGACTGGAGAGGTGGCTCATTGTTCGAGAGCACTTGACTTCTTTTCAAGAGGTCCTGGGTTCAATTTCCAGCATGCACAAGGTGGCTTCACAACTGTCAGTTACTCCAGACCCAGAGCATCTGACATCCTCTTCTGGCTTCCTCTGCACACAGACTGTGCACAGACACACACATAGGCAAGTACATATACATCAACTAAAAATTAATATAATCTCCAGTTTTCAAAAAGGTTTAAAAAGTCAACAAATCAATGCTTAGATGTTTTGGGGTCTCTAATTCTCACTCATATCTGCAAAGAGATGACAACTAGTTTGGTCCAACCAAAAAGAATTGTCAGCTGTGTCTTCCTTCTTAGACAAGACCAGGCACAGCCTTAGATAGACAAGGATCAGGCTAAACAAATTTGGAGGAATCCACAGAGTGAAGCAGTCTTCCCGCTCCAAGCGTCTGTTTAAAGTGTCTCAAATGCTGGAGAAGGGACGTGTGTGAAGCTGGTTCAACTTCCTACATAGAAGAACGTCAGGAGAAAAGGACCCAAACACCGTGTCTAAACCCTAACTCTGCCAGCTGCAGCTTTTTTTTTTTTTTATAAGAAAATAGAGCAAAGGAGCCAAGCTCAGCTCCAGGGACACCTTGGATCACACTAGTAAATTATTCATCTTTATATGAAGATGTTCATGGGATTTTTTTATTTAAAAATGATATTGGTATGGTTGCATGCGTGCAGCACATGTTTGCATGTGCATGCTTAAGTGTATGGAGGACGGGGACAACATTGGATGTTATCCTACGGAATATCATCCACATCCTTTGGGACAAGACATCCCCAGAGATCAACAGCTAGGCTAGGCTGGCTGGTCAGTGAGCGCCAGGGATCCTTCTATCTTTGTTTCTCTGGGGCCAGAATTACAAGCATGCATTGCTATATTTGGCATGTTTTACCTGGGTTCCTGGGATTGAACTTGGGTCCTCATACTTACAAGCAAGCACTTAACCAGCTAAGCTATCCTCCCAGAGCCGAGATCTCTTTGTTCTTGCTGTGACAAAATACGCATCCTAGTAAGCATTTTAAACGCACAGTTCAGTGTCGTCAAGGACAGCACAGTGATAAGAAATCTCTCTGGAGACCTTCGTTACTTTCCAGATAGAAAATCTCCCACTCCTTTGCCTAGCCTTTGGAAGCCACCACACCATTTTCTATCCCCAAGAACCCGGTTATTCTAGGGACCTCAGTGATTGTCTTTTTGTTTTTTGAAAGAAGGTCTCTCACTCGGGAGCCCTGGCTTGCCTCAAACTCATGGTGACTCTTGACCTCAACCTCCTCTGTGCTGAGACAGCAGACATGAACCACTCTGCCCAGTTATCCCAAAAAACACCTCGCTTCACAGAACGGTTTCCTCAAGGTTCCTGCATGTGAAGAACTGGTCTTTGCTGCTTCCGTTTCTGCCTCATTCAAATGACAAGTGATGCTTGCTGACTGCTTGTTTTGGAGGAGGACAGTCATCCACAGAGCTGGGCATCCCCACTGGCTTTTACAGTGTCTTCAGGCTGGAAGGAGTTAATTATAAGCTACAAACTCATGGGTCTCGTCACAATAATTTCAAAGGAAACATCTCAGTGTTGTGGCTTCATCTAGAGTCCCCTGAAGGTCCTATGTTAAAGACTTAGTCCCCGGTTTGGGGATATTCACAAGGAGTCTACTGGGAGCTTTACTGGTCACTTTGGGGTATGACCCTGAAGTTGATAGTAGAACCCTACCTCAGCCTCCTCTCTTTTTGCTTCTTGGCTGTCATGAGGGACAGTTTCCTTCACCAGCCATCAAGGACTGGAATCTTCCAAACTGAGAGTCATAATCAACTTTTCCTCTTCTTAAGTGCATTTCTTCCTGGGTGTTGTGATACAATGACAGAAAACTAACCAACCAATCAGCACGGCAGGGATGGTGTCTAATGGAGGAGCATGGTCTTTGGAGTCAGGCATGGGACTTAATCCCAGACTTAATTTGCTGTGGGATTTTGTTACATTGCTTAACCTTTCGGAGCCTCCACTGCATCATCAGTCAGTCATGGGTGGCACCAACAGTTTCTGCCTCCCTTGGATTAAATGGAATGATGCCGCGTGCATTGTTCCCTCCCCTTTCTCTGCATCAGTCAGACCCGTCAGTCAGAGTGATGAGGGAAGTGGCTTTGGAGATTTAGTTTTTTAAACAGAGAAACCAGGGAGGACACAAGGGAAACCATTAAAAGCATCACCAACTTGGAAAACGGAAGGATGAGGGAAGAAAGTGAAGTCTTTGCCCTTCTAACAATAAGAAGTGCTCTTGGACTCTCTTCCCGTGGGGTTTCCTATGATGCTGAAGAGTAGCCGTGTGACGCAGAAGCCACCAACCTGAAGACAGACCAAGGGAGACTACAGAGAAGGGAGTCATGATGGAAGGTTCTAGAATCCCTGTGGGGGAGATGCAACTGAATCCTATCAGGGCTGGGAGAGTACACCACATAGTTTCATAGAAAGATAGCAGCCACATCTAACGCCTGGAACTTTGCAGTACTTAAATTATAGAAGAACAACACACTATTGGATTTAACACAACCCTAAAATATCATTTCAACATGTCATCAGTACAGATCATTGGGGAGAATCCCGGACATGTGCTATCATCAACAACATCCCCACTTGAGTGAGCCATGTTTTCACGCTCAGTCGGTGTGGCCAGCATAGGCCAGAGATCCGGATGGAGAGAGGCAGAGGGAGATGACCTCAGGAGGTCCTTCCTAACTCTCCTGTTAGCTAACTGCAGCGGATACAAGAACTTCCCTGCCCCACTAGGTGAAACCTCCCTTTCAAAGGGGAAGAGGAATACAGCTGCT
>NC_022019.1:1957790-1963548 GCF_000317375.1 Microtus ochrogaster
CTTCCTCCTCCTCCTCCCATCTTACCTGTACTTTGTCAGCAAAGACCAGGCACCATTTCCTGGTTTTTGTTGAAGTTTGCAATATTTTTGTTATTTGTTTTGAGACCATGTCTCATTTTGTGGTTCTTCCTGGCCTCTAGCTCACAGAAATCCCCCTGCTCCAGCCTCCCAAGTGCTGGAACGATAGGCATGAGCCTTGAGTCTGGCACGCTTTGTTTGATGCCAAGATTTAGGAGAAGAAAGATAGTCAGTCTCTCCCAGGCTCTCAAGAGTCATAGGAAAGCCCTAGGGGAAGAACAGAGGGGCCATAAGCCAACAGTGAGCAGGGCAGGCAGGGTGCACACATACACTGAAAATTAAATTTGAGAACAACTTTTAATAAAAAAAAATGAGGCTGAAGAACTTCCTAACTTCCTCCTAAACCACTTCCCTGTTTAAATATTCTGCCCTCCCACAAAAGGTCAATCTTAAAAAAAATCAAGAACAAAAATAAAACATAAACAGGACTCAAAGTGCAAGCGAAAGACATTATCTATCTCCAGTAAGCACTTTCTGCCAGGGATTAACCCGAGACTCGGAGAGAGGAGACACAGCACAGAAAAGAAGGAAATGAGGTCTCCGGCCCTGGTCCCTTCTAGGGCTGAACTAGCACTATTCTCTGGAATCGCTCTCCAATGGTTTGAGGCTGTGGTGTGGCCAGGAAGACAATGGTGGGTTTTGCTTATCCCCCCCCACACCCCTCCCACCAGGAATTTGGTTCTTAGGCAGTTTTCTGAGGCTAACCACACCTACTGGCTCACACTTCTATTGCTATAGCGTCAAGCTGACAGCTAACAGTACTGAGTGGTTTCTGTGGGCCAGGCTCTCTTGTAAGCCCTGCGCATTCAATTACTCATTGAATCCTCCCAAGGAGCTTAGCCAGAGGGGGCGGGGTGGCAGATCTTCTAGCTAACCTTATTTTACTGATGAAGGCAGAACAACTAAGTTGTCATCGGTCCTTGTCTAGTGAAGAGGCAGAAGGGAGGTAGACAAATTAGCTTACGATACAGATGGTTATCACACTAGAATGTCCGTAAGCTAGTTATTTCAGTATCTGTGCTGGGAGGCATTCTATTTACTGTGTATAAATACGTAGCTATAGTGACACGGCTGTGCAAACATAGGAAAAGGAGCTGCAGAGACAAGGGAGAGGACAGGTTTTTTGTTGTGGCTTTAGGGTGCTCCTGATTTCTTTTGACACTGGTCTTTGGAAGGGAACCCCATCCTCTTTCTTGAGGGGGTGGGGTTAGTGAGTCGCCCGCAGTAGATGGAGATGGCAATGTGCGGTTTCAGTACCCCCAAGGATGTCTTAGGGTTACTGTTGCTATGATGAAAGACCATGACCAGAAGCAACTTGAGGAGGAGGGAAAGGGTTTATTTGGTTTCCACTGCCAAACACCGATCTTTTAAGGAAGTCAGGACAGGAACACCCACAAGGCAGGAACCTGGAGGCAGGAGCTGATGAGGGCCTTGGAGGGGAGCTGCTTAGAAGCTGGCTTGCTTGCTTGTTTGTTTATTTGCTTAATTGAGACAGGGTTTCTCTGTGTAACCTTGGCTGCCCCTGAGGCTCACACTGTGGACCAGGGTGGCCTTGAACTCAGAGATCTGCTAGGATCTACCTCCCAAATGCTGGGATTAAACCTGGGCCCTCTCCCATCAATCATGAATTAAGAAAATGCTTTTAACCACAGTTGGATCTTATGGGAGCATTTTCTCCTGGATTTTTTTTTTTTGTTGTTGTTGTTTGGTTTGGATTGATTTTTCAATATGTGTAGTTCTGGCCATCATGGAAATTGCTCTGTAGACCAGGCTAGCCTCAAACCCAGTGATTCGCCTGCCTCTGCCTCCTGAGTGCTGGGATTAAAGGTGTGCGCCACCACCATCCTGTGGGGCATTTTCTCAGGTGAGGTTCCCTCCTCTCTGATGGCTCTAGTTTGTGTCAGATTGGCATAAGATTAGCAAGCACAAAGCCTTCTGGCAATCTCCACCCCCAAGGCCTAGCCAGGTAAAGGGCTTGCAAAGGTGATTGCAGTCTTGTTAGCCTTCAAATGAACAGAGCTCCAGGCAGCGCTCTGAGGGCCCTGAGCTACAGCTTCACATTTCTCCAGCCTCAGAAACAGTGTGTGGTTATGTATACATTGTTCTAAGTGACCAGCTTTGAGTCATTTGTTTCATGGCCCAAAATAACCAATGTGTATCCAAGTGTCTCTAAGGAGAAAGAAGCTTTAGCCTTGTTGCTTTGAATGTGAGGTCCCTCTGGCATCCCTGTCCCGATTCTGAGACAGACACTGGCTTGCTGCTGCTGCATGCCCCCCTCACCTCCTTCACCTGAATTTTCTACTCACCAGCAATGACAGAATATGAGTTAGCTCCCAGCATGCCTTCAGGGAAAGAATGAACTGATCACGGGGATTGGAGCTACGTCACATGAAAGGATGGAGATTTTTCATGGCAACTTAGCAAGTGGTTTCTGATTATAATTTGGTTTCCTGTGGTGGTCTGCCTCCAGGAGAATGTGTGCTGATTATCTCGATTTTCCTTAAATCTCATCAATGATGGTTCCCCAAGTCAAATTACCAAACCAGCATTCAGGCTCTGCCTCCCTGCGTTCTAGACAGCACAAGGCGGTCTCGCAGCATGAGCATCTATAACAATGCTACCAGAGTGAACATGTCTGCCATCAAACAGAAGCCAGATCCTATACGAGGAGACTTGGGGCATGTTGGTCAAATCCCGCCAGATGCCCACTGGCCTTCTTTGCTCTTACCCTGTCCCTTCCAGAGAGCTGAGAATCTGTGCTGAGGTTCGTACTCAACAGATTCTCCCTTCTCGGGGAAGAACCAGGAACCCTGACCATTTTCCAGCACTTGATCACCTCTGAGACTCAGTCTCTCCCTGACTCACCAGCACATCAGCACCTAAAGGAAACAACTCGGGAAGCTACAATCCAAAATCCATGAGTTTTGATGACGCAACTCAATTTCCATCCTCTGAGCACTTTCTCTGAGTAAGGACCCAGGTGTGATGGGCATTTAATACGGGGAAAAGTTCACGGCTTGTAATGTTTACTCCAGTGACGTAAGAGTAAAGGAGAAATTGAGAGAGTTCTCGTTAAAGACCAGAGGATTGGGACGCTTTCCCATGATTCTTAGAGTGACAAGTTCGATATTATCACCACACAATCGTATGTCAGTGTTTAAAAGGCTGCAATTGTTAGTAAATTACCCTTAAATTGCTATTTTATTATACCCTTGTTTTCAGTTTAATAACACTCACCATAAAGAGGCTTTCTCGCAAGTGCATGTAGACTGTCTGTTCACGAGAGAAACGGCTGGGAATTAAGTGCACACTCGCATGAAGAACTGGCTACATAAATGTGCTACGCAGCAACGACACTAGTGGGTTTTTTTTTCACTAGTGGGTTTTTATGGCTCAAAACTCCTGGCTAGAATTTATGTCACAAACCTGATCCTGGACACACCAGGAACAAGAGGCTTCTGACTTTAGTTCTCAAGCATTTGATGGGGATGTGCGCTGACACATCAGGGTAGAAATGGCAAGTGCAGAGGTCAGTGACGAGCCTCTCACGTCGGCACCTGCTATTGTCTCTTGTCTCCCCAATATCCTCTTGAGCTGGGAGAATAATCTGGGTAACGGTGGGGAGGTGGGGGGTCTTCAAACTGTGCTGATACATCAGTTTATCATGGGACATCTGAATATCCAGAATTACCAAGGCCCTGTTGTAAAAGCGGCGCCTCGTGTGAAGGAGTCCGATGCCACGGAGCTTAACCCTCAGTTGTCAAGCGTGCCCACTGGTCATCTCCTGGCATCCACACCCTGTGCACTTTCCTACACTGGCACCCGTCTGTGTGACTAACAGGAGGGGGCGGAGGTGTCTGGATGAGAAGGGTTGCAGTTTCTACCTGCTTTCTTTGTTCCCTTGCTGTGGGGGAAGCCAGCGGACAGCAGCTATGAAGATGGATCAGCCGTCTGCAGGGTTCTCTGAACCTGGGCCTCAGGTTAAGAGTCACAACAGGCTAGCAGTCATGTTGACGAGCCACCTTGAGAGGACTCTCACAGCCCCAGTAAATGTCACGACAGTGATGTGTTCAGAGACTTCGAATCTGAACTACCCAACTAGGCTATTACTATGTTAAGCCATTAATTCGGGGGGGGGGGTATTTTTTTAAAAAAAAAGATTATTTGTTTTACATATATGTTTCACTCACATGTATGTCTGTGCACCACCCGTCGGGTGCCCTCGGGGATGGGAAGAGATTATCTGATTCCCTGGAAGTGGAATTATGGATGGTTGTGAAACATTATGTGGGTGCTGGGAATGGCACCTCAGTCCTTTGGATAGTCAACAAATGCTCTTGAATGCTGAGACATCTCCCCAGCCCCCAGGAGCACCTGCTTACACAGCAATGGTTAACTAACACAAAGGTCAGCCTTTAATCCCAGCACTCGGGAGGCAGAGGCAGGTGGGTCTCTGTGAGTTCAAGGACAGCCTGGTCTACAAGAGCTAGTTCCAGGACAGATTCCAAAGCTACAGAGAAACCCTGTCTCAAAACAAAACAAAACAAAAACAAAAAACTAATACAAACGGCTTCATGATAACTCATAAAAACCAAACAAACAATGCCTGCCAAAGCTCAGGATCTTGTGGAAGAGCTGGGAGGTGGGGAGGAGTGCTGTGAGGGCCTATGCCTGCCAAGGCTCAGGATCTTGTGCTGGGAGCTGAGGAGGAGCCCTGTGAGAGCCTGCCTCTGGACAGGACACTGCTGGCAGCACCAGGCTTCCCTGCACACAATGAAGACAGCAGACACGGGCAGGAGCTCACGAGGCTCCACCCTAAAGGAGGAATAATTGCTGGGAGAGGGAGAATCCGTTCATCTTCGGAAGTGTGGTTCCCGGTAGGGTGGGCTCCCAGTGCTGCGTGTAGCTCTAGTAGATGACCTCATAGATCTGCACAACCACAGTTAGTGGATTTCTTTTTCTAGGAGGACATGAAGTGGGGTGGTGGAACTCTGAGTGAGTCGGAGTGAGGAAAGGCAGGTGGATGTGGCCGTACTTCATGGTCTACACAAGAAAGCCTCAAAGAATACCACTTAAAAATCCTTCTGCTCCTTGAACTCCCCAGAAAAGCCACGAAACATGACAACCTTTTCTGCAAACAGGAGGCCACCAGACACTGGTCACTCACAGGCTCCTGGTCAAGCTCAAAGAGCAGCAATCAGGAATATCTGCAATGGTGCAGTCACCGCTAAAGAGTGGTCTGGAGGGCAGGGTCTCTTCAGCAAGGACCTCCCATCCGTCAGACTTTCCAGCAGGCCTCGGCACAGCTGGATGCTCCGAGAAGCTTCCTGTGCTCCCAAAGGACCCAAGGTCAGCTGGGAACTCATCCTGATGTCTCTCAGACAAGGACTCGAGTTAGGGTTGTGATTCTCTTTTGGTTTCTGACACCTACTGGCTATTTTTGACTTTTGTAGGTGAGGCACCCATTTCCAAAGAGGGTGATAAACAAGCCAGTTTCCCCAGCCACCTGCCTGGCTTCTGACCTCTGGCCTGTGAATATGTAGGAAACCCCCACATTTGTGTTTTTAGTCCAGATGTATCCCTTGACCTCTAGACATACAGGTTCGATTGTACCCTCCACAGCTCCATTCACGGGGTCCCAAAGCTACCCTCTCTCTCCTCTTCTCCTTCTCTCCTCCTC
>NC_022019.1:1963868-1964878 GCF_000317375.1 Microtus ochrogaster
TCCTCTCCTCTCATTGCAGATATTCCTGATTGCTGCTCCCCCCCCTTTCCAGATCTGTAATCATTGGTCTAATGTTAGCATCATCACAATATAACCAGAATCTGAACATACTTTGCCATTTTACACCATCAGTAAATTTGCTGATATGAATCATAACTGTCATTTTGCAATAATGATCTTTTAAGACTAGTTGATAGGTCACTCTCCAGTTAACTCTCCAGAGTAGAAATTCCAAGGCTACCCATCTGCTAGGATTTGGGTCTGGCTTCAAGTTGGCCCAGAGGGTCTCATACCACATGGGTATGATGTGGTAGCCCAGAAGTGGTGTGACTTCTAGAGGGTAGGGCCATGTCCGAATCTAATTAGATAGCAGAGTGTCCCCAGAAGGAACTGATGTAGTTCTTGTGGGAACCTTCTTAGGACCTATGACAGTGGATTGTAAAAGAGCGCGCCTCGTCCCCTGACTTTCTGGCTCTTTGTCTCACACGGATGCTCCCCACTGTGATGCCATTCACCTCGAGTTCTCACGGGGCTCAACACACTGGGCTGGACTGGTCTGTTCTTAGACTTTTAGCTTCCAAATCTGTGAGCCAAATAAGCCTCCTTTCCCTGTAAGGTACCCAGACTCTTGTACTTTGCTAGGGCAGTAAAAAATGGGTCAACACACAATCTCATCATGAGTAGAAGCCGGAGTCCTCCTAGGCCTATAATTCAGTCCCTCCCTGCTTCTGTCCTTGCATTTATTTCATCCTGGCTCCCTTAACACGGCACACACACACTTCCCTGGGAACCTTGTAACACGGCAGACACACGCCTCCCTGGGAACCCTGTAACACGGCACACACACGCCTCCCTGGGAACCCTGTAACACAGCAGAAACTCCTCCCTGGGCCCTCTGTAACATGGCACACACAGGCCTCTCTTAGAACCTTGGTACTTGGTGTTTTCCTTGACTCTTTCCCCGTGACCCACATGGAGCCTCTATCAGCTCACTTTTGTGCAAATATCAC
>NC_022019.1:1965008-1967383 GCF_000317375.1 Microtus ochrogaster
GGCACACACACTCCTCCCTGGGAACCCTGTAACACGGCACACACACTCCTCCCTGGGAACCCTGTAACACGGCACACACACTCCTCCCTGGGAACCCTGTAACACAGCAGAAACTCCTCCCTGGGCCCTCTGTAACACGGCACACACATGCCTCTCTTAGAACCTTGGTACTTGGTGTTTTCCTTGACTCTTTCCCCGTGACCCACATGGAGCCTCTATCAGCTCACTTTTGTGCAAATATCACTTTTCTTATGAAATTTCTTGTTCACACTGACTTTGCCCACCTCTCCATCTCGCCACCTTCTCCCCGATCCCTGGCTCTGCTTTACTTCTCACAGAGCTTAGCCCTGTGTGGCCTCCTGGATGTTTCTATCCGACTTCTGCTCCTCTCCGCTGGAATGCTAGCTCTGTGGGGGTCGTGATGGACTCACATCCACCAGTGTCTTCACAATTCCTTCTTAACCACATCTTAATAGCTGGAGATTATTTCTGGCGTTTGTCTGGTAATATTTTAGACTGTGATGATTTTTAAAATTTATTTACAAGTCTGAGTGTTTTGCTCATATGCACATGTACAACATAGGTGCCTGGTACCCACGGAGGTCAGAAGAGAGTGTCAGATCCCATGGAACCAGAATTAGAAGGGTTGCAAGACAACATGTGGGTAGAGGAACCTGAACCCAAATCCTCTGCAAGAGCAACAAGTGTCAAGCCATTTCTCCAGCCTGACTTGAAGTTTTCACTCAAAATGTTATTTTCTAGAAATTTCTTTCAAATAGTAGACACAATTATATTGCAGTATGCTGATTGGTTTTAGCTTTCAAGTCAAATAAGAATGACATATAAAAGAAAACAAAACGGTTCAGTTTCCAGGTCTTTACTGCACCCCTTCTTAACATTCTGTTTAGGGTGGAAAATTCTACCACAGAACAAAGCAGTCCTTGGTGCTTCCCCTGATTGTCACCAACACCAATTAAAGTAATCCTCACAAGAAAAGATTTGAGAGCCTGAGATAGCAGATTTAAACTTATTTAATACAACTCTTTGTAAATATCTGTTGAAAAAGAGAAGAAAAGCAATCCCAATGGCATTGTGTCAAGATTGTTTTATGTCTGGATGGTGATAGTTTTAATAAACCTTCCTAGGAATGGGTCTCTTAAACACATGGAAATTGCAGATGGAAACGCCATTCCCTTCCTCTTGACAGCCACAGCAAGCAATTTTGTAAATGCCATTCACAGAGCTACTGGTGGCTGCACATTCGGTAAAGACTTGAGCTTCTGCCCTCATCGATCTTCACCCATCCCCACCAAACCCCCTACACCACAAAGTGATGCCCTGAGGCTTTAAAGTAGCGAATCTCATCTCGTGCTGCCCTCATTAAAAAGGCATGCTTAGAGTACTGCAGGGGACTGGGCACTGTTGCATGGGAAGCACAAGAAAGGAGAATTCTGACAGAAGCCTGGGGTGCCCAGACTCTGTGATGTCCACTACAATGTAAGAGACCTTAGAGCACACAAAGACCTGAGTGCTTGGTACCATCCAGCGAGGAGCAGCTGGGACAGCATCTTGGAGGACCTAGCAGTTCTTAAAAGAGCCCTGATATTTCACTCTTGATCATGCTGGTCAACCTGGACAATAGCTAATTCTCACTATAGGGATTAACCTTAGAAAGTATGGGGGACATTGCAGTCAACACGTTCCACCCTGACACTGGGGACCTGCTTTCTAAAATGAACCCAGACTGTCACTTCACTGGGTCCCACACTTTCTAAACCAAACGGAGTTGCTTAACAACAGACAAAATGCCCCATCTGAACAGCTGGGAACCCAATGTGTAAGAGTGAATGTATGAGCCTATGCTACGGTGTGTAACGATATAGAAATTGTCACCAAGGAAAACACATTGATAGCCCCCAAATATGCATATTGAAGCTGTTTATTGTGACCTTTATATATTATGCATTTAGGCATTAAATCTGAAGTACATCGACATATAAGTCACACTATGGAGAAGAAGGGAACAATTTTATCAGATGGGGTATCTGAATCTCTGTCACAAACCAGCTGTGCACTCACTGAGAAAGTCCTGGTCAGCCACAGGAGCAGAGGCCGTTCTGGAACACACCCATCTATGCTCCACAGACACAGCCCTGTAGAGGGAGTGAGAGGCACGCCTCACCTCCCAAGCTGCTACTCTGGGAATGAACACACAGGGAAGCAGAGAAGGGCCAATCACTGTCACTTGTGCCGCAGACTCACCCAGGTTAGTAGGTTTGCTGACATATTCAGACTCAAGTTTCAGAATTTTTATTTTTTTAAGAAGGGGAACCACCTCTAAAAGTTGAAGTTGGGGGCCGAGAGCAGCAAGGACA
>NC_022019.1:1967483-1977724 GCF_000317375.1 Microtus ochrogaster
TAGGAAAGGTGAAGATTGGAAAGGCTGTGGGCCTTTCTCTTTGGGCACAGAGCCGAGTGGAGCTGTAAGTCAACAGCTGGAGCAGAGCTCTTCGGACTGACCAGGTGAGGAACCCTCACCTGAGCTAACTTAGTGAGAAACTGCAGTCAAAACTGAGGCCAAAGGTAGAAGGTCTGTGACTCGTGCACCCCGAATTCAAGGATGCTGTCTACATTCTGCAAGAAATGAAGACACCAAAACAAGGGGAGGGGAAGTCATGGGGAAGGAGAAAGAAGAGCGTGTGGAGAAAAGCAGGCCCAGGCAGCAAGGTCCAGACTTCAGTGAGCTTTGTCTACCCACTTTCAACAGCCCAGGACCAACAGACTCACTCACTGGGCAAAGACAGAGAGGGTAGATTTGAATGGGAGAGGCTCCTTCCAGGAGACAAACATAAATGCTATGGTAGAAGCTAGGAGCAGTGGTGCACTCTTTGTCCGGGGTTTAGAAAGTCTCCTACTGGCCCTCACCCTTACCTCCAGTGCTGGGGACAGGGCCCAGCGAGGAGAAAGATAATGCAAGGCTCTAGCCTCACTGGTCCTGACCCAAGGATGACTGACAGCAGCAGGGAGTCGCTTTGTGTAATGGACCTTTTACATTGCCACCTTTAGAGATGGATGTACCTGTCAACTGGACACCTGGCTTCGGTCTCAGTCACTAGAACCTGTCCCTTTCGATGAGGTTGGGAGAGAGCTAAGAGAACATGCTAGAACCACAGAAGCGACTTCAATGCAGATCATTTGTAGAGAATCAGATCACGGGAGCCGAGAGCCACTCTGAGGCTTCCACATTGAACCTCTGAGGAACCAAGGGCGCGGCTGTAAAAGGCAGTTGTTTTCTGTCGAAAGATCTTCAGCCCTCTAGAAGATCTCCAGTAGCATCCAGCACATTTCTTGCATTTCTTGGCAAGAAGCACAACCCACCAGACCTGGGTCTCTTGTCCCTGTTCTAGTAGAGACGGCCTTCAGCTGTTTAAATCCTATTTTTGACATTAGATTCTCTCTGCTGGAGATGTTCCTTGTATAAATCCATGTTTCCTCCCTTCCACCTTCGCTCCTGCCATCATCCATGGTATCAGGAGAAGATTCTGCTCCCATGAGCAGAATCTCATCTCATTTTCCCATGGTAGCCATCATATATCTGAGCTCCATGACTGACCTGGCCCAATGATTCTCTCTCGTCATCCTGTTTCATGAGAGTGAGGACCTTACTTCCTGCTGTTCTGCTGCTCCCTCCCCTGGGCAACCATGCCGTCTCACTGGACTGGGCAGGTTGAAAGAGATGCACAAGCTTTCCTGTGATAGCTGATGACAACAGTCTGTCCCTTCTCAGGTCCCCGCCCCACGGCAAAGCTAAGAATCAACAGTAGAAACTAAGGCAGAATTGGCAACGGCGTGTGGGGCCCTAGCCAGCAGGACCGGCCTTTCCCTATCAATGTGCCCCAGGCACCTTTCAGCTACATGCAAACAGATCTCCAGACCATGAATGGGTCCTGCCCCTACTCTCACAGAACTGCAGGTGACATGGACGAGCCAGCTGGGGTCTGCATCCAGGACCCTGGTTTTACAAACTACACTCCAGGAGCACCTTTTGAGACATGCATTCCCAAGAGCCATTGAAGATGACTGGCTATTCTAATGACTTGGTGGGATATGGGGTGGACCCCAAAGTATAGTGTTGTCTGGACTTGAATTCCTACTAAGCTGTAGGAACATGATGTACTTCAGTTATTTCCTCTTTGGAAAATGCAGTCTCTTGACCGATGAGATGCCTGAACTACTAAATCTTCTCACCCCCTCCTATTTGCAGTGTTGGGGGCCGAATCTAGGGCTTTACAGATGCTCTTTATGTAAGTAAGTCCTCTTCTAGTGACCTAATGCCTGAGCACAAGCTATTTAATTTTTGTAACTGACTGGACAGTCAATTGAATTATCATAAGGGACTTGTTAGGAACCCACCTCCATGTCCCACCCCAGCTGCGGAAGGAGGACCCTGTTTGACTAGCCTTGCAGATCACTGAGACCATGGCTCATGTTTGCAAACCACTGACGGGGATCAAGAAAAGCAGAGCTCTCCATTCTAGCGCTAAAATCCCCAAGAAAGGCAAATGTGAGGCCGGCTAAGAAAAGGTGATTTTTATTTTATTTTATTTTGGCCAGGAGAAGAGATCAGAGGAATGGCTTCAAGAATGATGTGGACATATTTTTTTTAGAAGTCATGATTTTAAAACAATAAGCAAGTTATCAAAATGCTATACTATTTCTAAGAAAGGGCTGGCCTCCCTGTTTTCCACTCATCACAATCTGTCCAGCGAAAAGGATGGACAGGGAAACTAGGACCGCACCTGTCTGGATTTTAGGGCGCTGTACAGTAAAGTGTGACCCAGCCTGGGGTGGCCCACAAACACAACGAGGCTCAAATGTCAGTGCTGTCATTTTTTTTTTAACCACGGACTCCCACCCTCCAGCCTCCACATAATCCACAGGGTACAGCCTTGCTCCAGGAGGAGGGTGGTGATGGGTCTGTAGGAAGCCACGGCAGCCAGAACATTTTACCTCTAAACAGCTGCTCCGGAGAGCCGTCCGATGAAGAAGGATTAGCTCACTGCTCTGCCGATGAACCAGGAGACACGCAGCGGGAGGAGCGCAGGTCTCTTGATTAGAGGACCATAATACCGTGCTGCGCTTGAGGGGGAGGACACAGACGCTGTCCAGGTTAGACGGAGCTGGAAACATTACACTTGAACCAGATGGTAGGTGAAAACTGGGCGTGCGGATGGAATGATCGATCACATAAGGGATTGCTCCATCTCCTCCCTCTCCACTTCGTCCTCCTCCTCTTCTCCCCTCCTCTGGTGTGTCTGCTGGGCATAGCTCATCATTATTGGGTGACCACTGGGTATTGTGACGTCAGAGGCATGCTGAGAAGGGGCAGGCAGTGAGGTTTGTTCTGGCACAGGGGGCTGTGGTGTGAACTCTCACAACCTTTCTACGCTCCTCGTCTACATGACGACCTGACCCCACTTCTCAACCATCTCCTGAACTTACCCTCCCTATTCCGCGTGAGAAACCAAGGTACAGGGCAAGTTGCTAAGGTCATTGACCAATACCCTGGCACTGCCGCTAACGGTGTCATGGTCCCTGCTCACTAGTCTGTGCCAGTCTGCTGGAGAGCAGGCTGCTATTATAGAAAGTTTCCACACACCTTCTGTCCCTAACGTTGATCACAAGCATCGCTGGCCCTCAGGCTGTGGTGGCTCCAGCGGGCTGTCACACACTTAGTAAGGCGCTCCATTTAGGACCATGACCACGGCTTGTTTGCACTGGGTATCAATTCACGGCTTCCAGATAGTATTGCACTTTCTAACGTCTTATCTCAAATGCAGCTAACGAGGCCTAGCTTAAGACATCTGGAAATGCAACCTGAATTCAAGAAAAATCAGCACTTTAGTTCTTGCAGCTAAACCAGGTGGAAGTCGGAAGGGACTGCTCAGAGCTGGCCACGGTGGTGGTGGTGGTGGTGGTGGTGGTGGTGGTGGGGTGGCGAGGTCTATCTCTTTTTTAATTCAAGCTGGCATTTGCAGCATCAGTGATGAGGGAATGGAAATAAAAAAGGTAATATGGGTTCCCCTCCTTCCCTCCCTCCCTCCCCTCCCTCCCCTCCCCCCATTTCTCCTGTGTGTGTGTTTCCTCCCTCCCTGTCTCTCCTGTGTGTGTTCCCTCCCTCCCTCTCTCCCTCTCCCCCCCTGCCGTGTGTGTGTGTGTGTGTGTGTGTGTGTGTGTGTGTGTGTGTGTTTGATTATCCAGGTACCTTGATCCTGATATGTAAAATGTTTAGGACTTCAGAGAAAAGGGAAGCAAGCCCTTGGAATAAGGCGTGAATGTGGAGAACAGACAAATCATCTTTAGCACATGGGCTGCTCCACTCATCAGGGAACAGATTCCAGGTCCTAAATAAAGCCCCAGAGAGCACACATGGGAAGTTCCAGCTTGTGCATAAAACAACAAAGGCGCCAGGACCTAGAGTCATCAACAGCCACTCAGGTGACTTGGTTTCTGAGTCTGCCATAAGTTCTTTCAACCACGTAGTAAATAAATTAAAACCTCATTGTAAATGAGCCTCGGCTGCCCCCCTTGTGACTGCTTTTGCTGCCTCCTCATGTGACTAGCCTCCCAATTTAGCGTGTACCCAACTCCCAATGACCTGTAATAACACTATTCCCAAATTAGAGCTCTCGATTTGACTTGGCTTCGGTTCCTCCCTCAAAGCAAAATAAAGCATCCATTTTCTTGTTTTCACATTCATAAATGCTTGCCTCGGAGTCGCCAACTCAAACCCTGCTCCAGGCAGATTGAGCCCCCCTTACCCACCCCCACCCGGCCACCTTCTTCTTCTGGTTAGCCAAGAGCCCCATGGAAAAACACCAAGAGACAAAAACAAAAACAAAATCAGACGAAAATTCCAAGTAAGTGACATTCGGCTGGAAAAGTGATGATTCACTTGCAAACAGAAACCTCCCTGAATTCACTGGTCTATGACACAAGGCTCCGGCTGCGACATAAAGGGACACACGAAATCACCCACAATTAAACCTCTGGAAGACTGGAATTCTCTGGCAGGGCCTTCTCAACTAATGATAAGAAACCCCCAACAGTAGCAGAATGAATCTGATTGAGTGGGAACCTAGGGCATCCCCACCTAAGCTAACAAACCATCCTGAAAAACCCAAGGGGAGTCCTGTCTTCACTGTTCCTCATTCATCCCTGGACCTCCCATAGCCTGGGAGGAATTAGGGCCACGGCCTGGCCTCCCTGGAAAGGGTTCTCTTCCCAGTAGACACACGGGCATGAAGGACCGTGCTAAGGAAGTTGGACTCACCATCCTTCCCAGGATGCTACAGTCCAGGGATACTGGCTGCTGTGCTCTGGACAGAGCTCCCTGATGGAGGAGGGTCATCTGTCTATCTGTTGCTTTCATTGGTTAATTAATAAAGAAATCTGCTTGGCCTGATAGGGCAGAATTTAGATAGGTGGAGTAGACCAAACAGAATGCTGGGAAGAAGGGAAGTGAGGCAGACGCTATAGCTCTCCTCTCCAAGATGGACACAGGTTAAAATCCTTCTCAGTAAGCCACCACCTCGTGGTGCTACACAAATTATTAGAAATGGGTTAGAATTAGCCAGTAAGAGGCTAGAGCTAATGGGCCAAGTGGTGTTTAAAAGAATACAGTTTCCGTGTAATTATTTTGGGTAAAGCTAGCCGATGGCTGGGAGCTAGGTGGTGGGAAGCGGCCCACTGTTCCTATCACTACAGCTCCCCAACCCTGTGCAGAATCTCCATCTAAGCTTCACAGTGTATCAGCCCCTGAGTTCAGGCTCAGACTAGAGACAGCAGGAGATTATGCCCTTCATGCTGGAAGAGAAGCGTCATCCTACCCCTGCCCCTCCCACAGGAGACGAAGGCTCAGCTGATATGGGTCCCTTTTCCTCCACTCCCTGATGAGTCCTTTAGGGTATACAAACTCCCTGCATTAAAATTGGGCTCATAGAGGTGGGTGGGACCTCCTTTACTTGATGTAAATATCCCCACCAAAGGATTCTTGCCTAATTGTCACCTGGACCATAGGGATCTCTTCCATTGTCAGACATGGGACTACAAGATCCCATTGGCCTCTGTAATATTTGTCCAGTTAACTGGGGTCCATTTTTCTAAAAGAACAAATCTACGATGCTTATGCGTCAGTGTTCACCATAGTCATAGGACACCCAAGGAAACACTCAAACATCTATCACCCGATAAAGAAAATGTGCGATGCACAATGGGATATTATTCACCCTTAGTAAAGAAGGGAGTTCTAACGCTGGCCGTAACATGGATGAGCTTCAAAGGCATAAACTATGCCCAGTGGATTAAACTAGATTAAGAGGTATAAATAATGTACAATCCCATATACATGCATCAGTTTTCTAGAGACAGAAAGTAGAATGGAAGTTTCTGAGGGTTGGGGCAAGAAGAAGGGGAACTGGGACTCACTATTTAATGGGTACCAAGTTCTTGATTAGGATGGAAAAAGAATTCTAGAGTAGAATAGTACCGGTGACCCCCTCAACTTTGTGAATGTAATTAACCCTGGACCTGCACTTAAAAATGGTTCAAATGGGTGGATTTTATGTTATAGGTATTTTATGACAATAAAAATATAGAAAAATAGGTCGGCTCTCCTTTTTCACCAAAACAGTTATTCCGCCAAATCTGTCACATTAGGCTTAAATTCACCAGCTTTTAAATAGTTATTTTTGCAAATGTAATTTGTAGGAATCCCCTCCCCTTGGCTTCTCTCCTCTCAGTACATTTCATGTCTCTGAAAACTGGGTATCCAGAACTGAACCTTGCCCTTGGCTCAGTTGCCCCCCGCCCCGGACTCTTGTTGAAGGCATCCCCTTTAATCCCCAAGTCGAGAACTTTGCTGAGTAGGTCTCCTGGCTCCCTGCTTTGGCTACTAAGACAAAGGAATAGAAATTAAAAGAAGGAACAACCTCAACACCCCGGGGCCACTGTCCTAGACTTGGCTCTGTCCCCCAGATGGCTGTGGCCAGTTATGGCTGAGAAGCTAACCCTGAGAAGGCAATGGGACACAGGGCTCAGCTCAGCACACACACACTGGCCTTTCAAGAAGTTTTCTGATAGCTTCTGGGTTGTGGGCAAATGGAAATGGCCAGGAGTCTCCATAGCTTCTATACAAGCCCCCAAGACTGAGAAAAGTGCATCCTACTGGATGCAAAGACACACTTTGGACCCCTCGGCCCAGCTGGAAAAGTTATAAAATTTGAGACAGAAAAGCTTCTTTCTGTTCTTTGAAATCTGTTGAAAGAGCAGCCTGGGTGTTGGTCTCATTCCACAGGATTCAGCATTTCCTGAAATGAACTTTGCACCCCTTGGAAGTGGACTGGTGATTTGGGGGTACCATCTGAAGTACAGCTAACTTGGTAAATTCGCAGTGTGCAGCTTTTCTAGAAACACTGTTTGTCAAATGAATGCCCCTTCATGAGTTAGCTTTTAAAAAGTTAATTCCTCCCTAACAGGAGAGTGATTGGTACCTGGGAAAGGCCAGTGTGTGTGTGTGTGTGTGTCTGTGTCTGTGTGTGCGTGTGAGAGTACGTGTGTGCTTGCATACACGTGTGTGCGTGTATGTGTGTGCTTTACCTCCTAGTTGGACAAAGCACATGTCAAAAGGGCTGACCAATTTCTTTGTCTTCATCTCCTTAACGTCTGATTTTCTGTTTATATCAGAGCTAATAATAAGCAGACTTTGGAAAAAATTTTTTCCAATGCTAGTATTTTGCCTGGAGTTTGAAAAGGCAGGATTGAAAACCATTTTTCTAGGAGTCTTTCGGTTTTGGGATTTGCTAGAGAGGTTCCTAAGAACCTGTCCTCTCCTGGAGCCTATGCCTATCAAGACGAGCCAGGGGTGGGCCTCCCCCCGCCCTGTTGGCCACTTGAGGCTACACACCTAGCAAAGCGGAGATTCACTATCTTGTGTGGGACAGTCTAGATAGACTTCAGTCACCTGGCTTGGGAAAGATTCCTCTGCTCTGAAGAATAGAAACTCAACTTCTTCATGGCTCAAAGGGTCACCTTTCCCTTAGAAGAAACTCTTGATTTCCCCGGTCCTCCTCTGTGAAATAGGCGAGCTATAGGAATCTATTTTCTTATGGAAAGTAAAGAGATGAAGGTTTGGGGCGTTCTGTAGGTTAGGTCTGTGTTTGGTGGGCTCTTGGGTAGGGATAAATTAAACCAAGAAGTAGTCTTGGTGAAGATTCACAAAAGACTGACAAAAGTCAGCCAGGCGGTGGTGGCGCACGCCTTTAATCCCAGCACTCGGGAGGCAGAGTCAGCGAATCTCTGTGAGTTCGAGGCCAGCCTGGTCTAGAAGAGCTAGTTCCAGGACAGGAACCAAAAAAAGCTACAGAGAAACACTGTCTCGAAAATCAAAAAAAAAAAAAAAAAAAAAGATTGACAAAAGTCCATCCCAATCCCAGCCTCTCCATCAGTACGGTGTTTTTACCTTTGTTTGAAGTAACCCTTTCAGTAAAGAACATAGGAGTCACAAGTGGTGGCCCTGGGGTCTCCCTGCCATCCACCTGAGACAGAAGTAGGGGCACATGACTCTCTCTGGCCCTGGCTTATTCATACCTGTGTTTTCAGCTTCCTCACAAGGATTACACTAGGATTCCTCTGCCCTCCATTCCAGGCCCTTTAGAGATGTCCTGGAGTACCCACTCTGGGAGGGGACTCTGGGACTCTGGGACTCTGGGACTCTGGGACTCTGGGAGGTGGCTGTCTCTCCCAATCTTCTGCACATAGACCTGTAGTAACAGAGCCTATACCCCCAGAGAGCACCAGCAGGCAGAACATGACTTTCCTGCGGAGGGCCCACCTCTGGCGGTAGTGTGTGGTACCCAAGTGAAAAAGACAACATGCAGGGTCCAGAAAAACCTTGGTTGATTTTCCAGGTACCAGGAATCTTTTCTTTGAAATTTATTTTTATGTGTATGGCTGTTCTGCCTGCAGATAGGTCTGTGTGCCATGTTTGTGTAGAGCCCACAGAGGCCAGGAGAGGGTATCAGATCCCCTGAGACTGGAGTTACGGATTGTCGTCAATCACCATGTGGGTTCTGGGAATCGAACCTGGGTCCCGTGGAAGAGCAGCTAGTGCTCTTAACTACTGTGTTAGACAGGCTTTCTATTGCTGCGAGGACACACAATGGCCATGCCAACTCTTCTAAATGAAAACATTTAATTGAGATAGTGGCTTACAGTTCAGAGGTTCAGTCCATTATCATCATGGCGGGGAGCATGGCAGTGTGCAGGGAGATATGGTGCTGGTTACATCTTGATCAGATGACAGCAGGAAGTGGACAGGGAAACTCAAAGCCCACCCCCAGAGTGACACGTGTCTTTTCACAAGGACACATCTCCTTCGACAAGACCATACCTCCAATAGTGCCTAGGGCACATCTCCTTCAACAAGACCATACCTCCAATAGTGCCTAGGGCACATCTCCTTCAACAAGACCATATCTCCAATAGTGCCTATGAGTTTATGAGGGCCATTTACGTTCAAACTACCACAACCATTGAGCTGTTGTTCCAGTCCTAGACACCAGCAATCTTGTAAACAGTGGGAATCAGTCATTTTTCTTTATGTCCAGCTGGCCTATTACATACAAGGCAGCGCTGGTCAAATATAAGCCACAGAAAACCTCAACACCCTGGCCGACCTCTGTCGCAGTGAAGGGGGACTTTTGTCTCAGTTCGCCTCCGTTTATGCTTTACAGTGCATATTTATCTTTCATGGCATTATTTTTTTAATTTATTATTTTAAAGACTGAATCCATAGCATCTGGATCTAGAGCAGAACATTGTGGAGACCCGACCCTGTAGAAGAACCGGGGTCTGAATAAGCAGGTGTTTAAAATACAGACAGTGAGCATCAGGGGCTGTCAGTAAGGTGGCTGGGACCTGGGACATGCTTGAGATTCACAAAACGAGCCCTCAGTGGCTCTGTGCAAACCGAGGAAGGTTCAGAATCTTAGCTGTTGGTTACTTGGCAATCACAGCCAAGAGAAGACCCTCCATTTTCCTGGAACTCTCTTGTATGCAGGCCCGACAGGGGAAGACACAAAGGCCATGCAGGAGAGAAAAACGGAATGGGATAGCAATGAAAGAGCAGGGGCAAGAAGCTGATGGGAAACTGAGAAAGGCCCAACTGCTTCGGTTGCCTCTTTGGCCGTGGCTCTCGGCACAGCTCAGGACTTTTCCTCTGTGAGCCACCGCAGCAGGTTCTGCATGCACACAGCAGCTCCCCACTCCCCCAGCGTTAAAGGTGGTTCTGTGATGTCCTTCCTTCATGGAGATTTGGGAAACCACACACCCTCCCCTCTCTGTGCGTGTTTGAGCTCTTCACCCCAACAGTCTCCATCAGGCCAGCCCTGTAACCGGAGATCGCATGTTATGGCAACATAACTATTTTGTGGTCTCTCTTCAATAGCCATACACTTCCTACTGAAGTGGGATATCGCGTCCATCATAAATCCTTCCGCCCTCTGGGGCAGTTTGTGTTATAGCTCATTCCTACAGCTTTTCTTCTGGGAGATTGCCAGCTCACGCGCATGCTCTCTCCTCTCTCTCTCTCTCTCTCTCTCT
>NC_022019.1:1977824-1988243 GCF_000317375.1 Microtus ochrogaster
AGCTCTGCCAAACTGGCTTTTGCACATTTTTTATTTGGCACCCCATTTACACTGCATGAAGTCAAACTTTTCTAAAATTACAGGCAGCCCCCAAACCAAATGATGGGTACACCCAGCTATTGTTCACTTCTCAATCCCTCAACGTCTGATATACTAATAACATCTACTAAGGGTGAAGTGGTGTTTTTAAGAGGTTGAAAAATCTCGTTCCAAACATAATTACTTATCATTTTCAAGATGAGTGTGACTGGAGCTGGTGGGGAAACTGAGGCTCACCCTTGTTCCTTAGCAGGACTAGTGTCCACTGCCTTTCCCTGGGGAGGCTTAGCTGCCACAAGGGGTGACCTGAGAGCTTCTTTTACACTTTCTTGGTTTTTCCAACTAAGGAATCTAAACATTGACTGACATTAGGAATCTGCTAACACGAGAAGCACATTGCAGCATGTCTTCACAGCCGTGCAGAATGAAATTCTGAAAACAAGCAAGCCGTTGCTTTCTTCCCCTCTTCCTGGCTCCGCTGGCAGGCTGTGAGGGAACTGGGTGTGTCAGACAAGGACTCTAGAACATACCATTGTGATTATCTAGCCATCATAACAGTCTTGCTGGCACTGTCCTCTGAGAAGATTAAAATCATGAGGCTTCCTTTGCATCTCAGCAAGCTTCTGAGGTAAACAGTAAAGTTAAAACATAAATGACGTCACTAGCTATCAGTGAAACTAATTTCTTTGCATTCTCTCAAAACCTCAACGCTGGAAGCCAGAGAAAATGCTGAACTGGAGATTTCAGGAATTCGTCTCAACTATCATTTTTCACTTTTCTGGAGAAGAATGTTTAACAAATTTGGGTGAATTTAAGTTAGAAAGTTAATCTCCCCCCTTAAAATAACTATATCAAAGAGTAACCACACAGAAAAAAACTTCAATGCAAATAACAAGCATAAACATTATCTTAGCAAACAATCCAGAAATACACACAACACAAGAGCCAGAGGCAGACCTCAGCACTGCACGGCACCATCAGGAGGCCGCTCTGCCACACGACCCGACCCGTGCTTAGAAAGCAATCTTCTGCTGGGTAGGGCTGATGCAAAAGCACTCACAATCTTATTGATTTTTATTTTTTGAGGAGTTGCTTTTGTTCCAAACAGAAAAGCTGGTTGTTTTAATTAAAATCAACACTACTTCTTTCTTGTACAGTTCTTCATCTACAAACTTATAAAGGCTAAAAATGACTTTAGAAAAGCCTGGGAGATTCCTAGCAGATAGAGCACGGGAGGGATGGGGGAGGGGTGGGGATGAGCACACACCATGTATGTACTGAAGAGATGGGATGTGGCCCTAGGGAATTGCAAACCTCTTGTTCCTTCTTGTTTGTACACACGTATTTGGAACACAATTGTTTTACTTCCAAATCCTCCAGGTCACTCCAGGTCTTGTCTGAGACCTTCTTGGCAAACCCTGAAGACTATCAAGTGGAGGGAAACACTGCCCTTCAAATATCCTGAGGTTTTGACTAGATATGGCTCAGGGCATAGAAGGGCAGAAGCCAAGAAGATGGCAGGTGTTTGGTTCTGCTTTGTCTCCTGATTTAATACAGGACCTCAGGGACATAGCAGAAGGTTTTAGTTCTGGAACACACAACGCCCCTCTCTCTCTCTCTCTTTCTCTCTCTCTCTCTCTCTCTCTCTCTCTCTCTCTCTCATGTTCGTGTACATTTCTGTTTGTAGGAGTGTGCAGAAGTTTTTTCCTCAATCACTTTCCACGGTATTTTCTGACACAAGGTCTCTCACTGAACCTCGAGTTGATAGATCTGGCAAGGCTAGCTGGCCAGGGAGCTCTGGGCATGCCCCTATCTCTCCTCAGTGCTAGGATGGCAGGTACATGTCACTGTGTACATGCCACTACCAACACCAATACATGGGTGTTGGGGATCTGAATGCAGGTCCTTCGACCCTGGGGAAGGAGCCATTTTCCTAGACTCTGAAAATGTAATTTCTTATGCCTCAGTGTTCTTGGGTAGAGAAGAAAGGGAGACTTTTTGCCACAAATCACCTCCCGTGACGTTGTGGAAAAGAATGGTTGGTGTGCCCAATGACTCAGTCCTGGTCTAATGACTGACATTCATTCTGAACATCCTCGTCTAGAGTTCATTTTCTATGGGCTAAACCTCCACTCCTACCCAGGTCTCACAGCGTCCATTCATACGGGGCTTTGCCTGACATCTCACATCTGAAATTGGGAGAGCATTCTTAACCATTCTTGGTGGTAGATGGGTATTTTTAGCACTTTTAGAAAAGATTAAACTGTTTCTCATCCAATTCATTCCTCATAATATTAGCACTTGTGTCTTAAGAGCACGCAGAGAGAGCTATTGTCAGAGAGGACAGGAGCAGAATAAAGTGGCGGAGCTATAAGGGATATGTGCATTCTCTTCTGCTGAAAATGTCTTCTACACACCGACCTTCCAATGAGCGACTTCAAAATATCCCTGCTCCAGTGGGCTGTAAATTCACCAAAATCCAACTTTAAATACTTGAGCATTTGTATAAAAGACTAATGGGGAAGTCTTATCTGTGAGTTTCGTCGGAGTCCTGCTGGTGCTGCTACCCTCTGGGTGCAAGTTCAAATGCAGCATAACAAAAGACATGTGTCAGAGTGACCTGTCCTTGCTGCCCTCATTTTTTCCTGCCATTGAACTCCTCTTCTGTCACAAAGAGGAATGACCTTTGGGATAAGTTTGTGGTCCAAGGTGTTGTCACTGTCCAGGGCTTCATGTTTCCCATCGTGTCCCCATGGATCTCCCACAATATGGGTGACGGCACTCCAGCAAACAGCCGAAGCAGGAAGGTCACTCTCATCTACCCCCATCCTTCCCTTCCCCGAAGCAGGTCTTAAACCTCATCCCAAAGGAACTGCTCCACACCAGGGCAAAGAAACACAACCACCCTCGAAGACAGACCAACCTTGTGAAGCTCCCACCCCAACTATTACCACGAAGCCACACCCCTTCTCTCCCAGCTTCCCTTGGCATATTGTCCTCTCTCCAACCCTAGCCATCAAAACAGCAGTTTCTCTGATTCTGTGTATCTTTATTCCTGCATCACCTAAAATAGGTTTACATCAATTTCCATACTTTCCTCTTTTTAAACTATTTTTTAAAAGATTTTATTTGTATGACCATTTTGACTGCATGCACATGTGTGTATCATGTGCATGCCTGACGCCCTGGAAGGTTGGAAGCTTGGACCCATTGGAACAGATACCTTGTAGGTGCTGGGAACTGAACCTGGGTCTGTCTGTAAGAGCAGTCAGTGCTCTTCAACCTTGAGCCATCTCTCGAGCCCAGATTCTATCTGTTGTTATTGGAGTTTCAATTATGAGCCCAGTGATGGGGAAGGAATATGTTTCTTTGTCCCTATATTAGATAGATATGTGTAGGTAAAGATAGATAGATTGATAAGTAGGTAGATGATAGATGATTGATAGATGGATGGATAGATAGACAGATGATTGACAGAACGATAGATTTATTGAATATGAATTGCCTGCAGGACATTAGAGACTACTTTAAAAACATTCAATAGCAGAGTAAACTCCAACAGACTAATTCAATAGACACAAATACTCTTTCAACAAAACATTCCAATCTATGAGAGAATTTCCTCCTTCTACCAAGGACAAATATTTTACAGTGCTTTATAAGTCTAATTAAAACAACATTGTGGTATCAAGCATGTGTGGCTTACAGAAGGGAACAATCCACCCCCAAAAATCTTCCTCCCATCATGCAGACATGGAATCCGAGGTAAGAATTATGCGGGGACCTCGGAGACTTCTGCTTTGTTTCATTAATATTCACATATCCACTTGGTAAGAACGGCAGCTTGGCACCACGATTTCCATTACAAAACCCCAAAACGCCAGGAATGAGTCATGGTATTGTGCAGTCTGGGCAGTGTACTGATTGTCTGCATTAGCCAGGCATACATCCTGACAACTTCCAGGAGAAGAGATGAATGGGTCCGTGTCAGGAACAAGCCACGGTAGCGACTATGGACACGGAGGAGCTAGGGGACCAGGAACTGGGCTTTTATTAATGTTTTGCTGTCTTTAAATAGAAACATTCAAAAATCCATTTCATCACTTAGAGCAAAAGAAATTTTCAACTCAATTACTACTAACTTCTTTATTTACTTGTGGGGCTGGGGTTGGGACCTGGGGTCTTACTGCTGAGCTACCGTCTCGTCCCTGCCCCATTTTCTAACTTTTTGTCTTGAAATAAGGCCTCACAAAGTTGCCCAGGTTAGCCTTGACTGTGTTCTGTAGAGAAGGTGGGATCTGAACTTGGGGGTCCTCCTGCCTCAGCCTCCTGAATAGAATTACAGGATTCTCATGGTTTGGTTTTGTTTTAATCATTACTTAGTTGGAACAGAAGCATAGCTAAGAAATAAATTTAAACCTAGTTGTAAATCAAGGCGCTGGACAATAGAGCCCTTCTTGGCACTCAGTCAACTGCCTTTTTGCATTCTAATTCTGGCAAATTGGATCCATATCTCTTTAGTCTAACACTGTCTTAAGAATTTGCTCAACTATGCATAAACTATGAAGACTTAGAGCATTATATTCCTGGACCACAGAGGAAAGAATTTAGCATATTTTATAGGCCTAGAAATTTCCTGACAAAGCGGAAATATCAAAAGAGTTCCCAGGCATGACGGCACACACTTTTAATCCCTGCACTTTTGAGGCAGAGACAAGAGGATCTCTTGACCTTGAGGCCAGCCTGGTCTACAGAGAAAGTTCTACGGCATCCCGAGCTACACAATGATACCGTTTCAGAAAAGAACAAACAACAACAACAAAGTGTTAACACTTCTAGAGAATTTGTGAGCACATTTGCAGTTTGAAACGAGCATGTTACGATGGTTTTGAAACGGAGCAAATGAACAGGGGTTAAAGCCAGCGGGAGTGAGTGATTAATGCAGATGGCTGCTGGGAGCCTGTCTAGCTCTCTTCCAACACGGACCATGGACCTGCTACAGCATCTTCATCTCAGACAGTTATACTCAAGTGTCTTCTGTCTTTCCTAGAGTTAAGCCACAGCTTTGCTGCCCGCCCCTCTGGAATGAGTCGGGTGGCCTCCCATGCCTAGGCATAATTCAGCATACACAGATGAATAGATCATGTGAGCTAATTTAAGGGACCCTCTCCCAATTCTCTAATCTTTTATGTTGAGATGATGGTCAGTGCCTGTTCAAGACAGTAAAAAACTGGGCTTTCTAAACCTTATAAGCAAGGATTCTCTATCCCGAATTTTCCAAACAGCCACTCACGTTCACTGGACTCTGATGCCCCCCAAACCCCAGAATATCAAAATAGGTACATTAAGATGTCTTCACTTGCACCAAGCATGACTCTAGCCTTCATAAGCACAGGGAGTGCAGGCTGTGACGGTCGCCTGCCTCTGAATATCTCTAGCTGCTGAAACTTGAGAAAATCTTAATTTGGCATGACACCTCTACTAAACTGCTACCAGAATCAGTCATTTGGATTAAATCACAGCACTAGAACTCACATTTGGTGACAAACTAAAAGACCCAAAGCTCCCCACCGCTGAATCACGGGCCCCGTGTTCTCGCATTCTTCCACAGTCAGAAACTCATGGCAAACGAGTAGATTTCAAAGGCTGCCCCCAGCCGAGTGTCACAGAAGTTCTGTGACTGTGGGGCTCATAAAGTACATTGCATGTCTACATCTATGGTAGTGATGCGGCTGCCTTCTAACATCTCTGTCCTGAGTATTAAGCTCAGCTAGGTTGATGTTGCTAGAGTCACCATGGACCCCCAGTCAGAGGGTCAGCCGAGTTCCTTCTCATGTTCTTGACATCTGAAGATATCTATAGAAGACCAGACTCTGTCTGTGCATTCTGTTGGCAGTGACCACATCCCTGTGTCAGGAGCCAGGCTCTAGGCCAATGTGATGGCCAGGAGGAAGGTTATGTTAACTCAGCATCCAAGGGACTTTAGAGAGAACCTATGGCTTTCTCTTTTGCTTCATAAACTTCTGGGCAGGTTTTAGCCAAGGTTAGGTTTTAACCAAGCTTCATTTGTAGTATGAATTTTAAAGAGAAACCCATGTAGGCCTGGAGAAGTGGCTCAGTGGTTAAGAACACTGGCTGCTTTTCCAGAGGACTTGGGTTTGATTCTTAGCACCCACATGGTGGCTCACAATGGTCTGCAATTACAGTTCTAGGGGATCCTATGCCCTCTTCTGGCCACCAAAGGCAGGCATGCATATGGTATACCAACATATGTGCAGGCAAAACACCCATACATGTAAAACAAATATATCTAAATATCTAAAAATAAATATAAATAAAAAATAAAAATAAACACATCCAGAATCTAAAGGGAAGGAAGGAAGGAGAGAAGAAAGGAAGGAGAGAAGAAAGGAAGAAGGGAGGGAGGGAGCCTCTGCAGAAAATGCACAGCAGAAGAGAAACACAACGTAGCAGCAAAGGTCTTGTCCTCTGCCTAAACATGGAATAACTTCCCTTGGCAGCGTGCTTGCTGCTACTGGAAACTGTTTACTCCTCAAAGGAGAGAAGCTTCTTGCCAAGCTTCCTGCGGAGGCTGCAGAGACCCAGCCTTCCTCCGCAGAAACTCTTCCCAAGAAAGAGGAAGCCAGGGCCAGAGTGTCCTATCTTGGCATTTCTTGTAGGATTTCGGTAGGATGTTAAAATGGATTTAGGTCACAGTGGGGAGAAGTGAATGAATCTCCCTCACTCCCCTCCCTTAATTCTATGTCCCCAAGCTGGGCTTTTTTATGACTCAGACAGAAGCTCCATGTTGAGAAGCATCAGATACTTCAAGTAGGAGAGAGTGGCCCTCAGAGCTAAGGTCCCCGAAAGAATCCAATCCAGACCCAGAAGCTAAGGATTAATGTCTGTTAATGTTTACGCAGGCTGAACACAGACATTTGATGAACCTTCAGGTCAGTCAGTGAGATGGTCAAGAGGAAGGTTATGCTAGTTCTTAGACTCTGCTGCCTAAGGGCCCTTTGAACGGGCAGTGCTGAAGGGTGCACATCCCAGGACCTTGATAGAGAGCCACACCCTGTGATTCCCGAGCATCCTGGTAGCGGTAAAGACTGCCTGGATTTCCAGTGTTCTTTCTAGCAGCTGAGAGGTTAACAAAACAAGTCCAGGCTATGAGTGCTAAGCAGCGGGCAGTCTACTTTGTTGACACTAACTCCAAACCTACGGTCAAGTCCAAGATGGCCATTACTTCTTCACTGACCCCGAGATGTTTCTGGTGCCTGTATTGTTTTCTAACTTTGGAAGAAGCCCCAAATAAGGATGACTTTTGGTTCAAGGTAGGAGCCATGACTATTTATATGACCTCACTCCTTCTTACATAATATAACAAACAGGCCTGTTAAGCCTGAAACAGAAAGAGCCAAATTCTGCCTTTAGACAAACATGTGCTGATCCCATTGAAGTCAGGGTGACTTGGCTCTCACACAGCTGAGGGCAAACTCCCTTGAGCAAGGATGCAGTGGGCAAGTCAAGGTTTCCCAGCACAGAATCTGGGACTCTGAAAACAAGCCGCTGGAGGAGTATGAAGAAAAAGTCTTGAAGACCCTAAGCAGCAAATACTTTCCATCGTGGGAGAATTAGCCTGTCTCCTTCTCCTGGTGACAAGGTGACCCTGGAGAAAGCACACCAGCCTCCTCTCTCCAGGATCCTCCTCTTTCTGTAAGCTCTGATGCAGGTGAAATGCATTCTGGATCAGAAGTCCACTCCCCCATTAACACTGCTGTTTCCCTCCTCCACTTTCTGAAAGATGCACAGCCAGCCTCAGAGCGACAAATGACTTTAAACTCGCTCTCGCCGGCTCATTGCCCCCCCACTACATACAGACATTTTATAGTAATTGGTCTTGATTTACGTCATACATAGATTTACTTATGTACTTTCTTGTTCCCAAAAAAATTTTAAATGGCATACATAAGGTCTGAGGGACTGCCCCATTGCCTCATAATGTTTAAAAAAAAAATGTTACTCTTACAAAATAACTTGGATTTTTTTTGTAGCATTTTCTTTCTTTTTTTTATTTTCCATTCAAAAATTTACACTTCCTCCCCTCCTCCCATTCCCCTCCCACTCCCACCCTCCCCCTCCACCCTTCCCCTCCCTCCTTAAGAGGGAAGTCCAAGCCCCCGATTTTTTAAAGTCCATGGTAGCTTTTTTTTTTACAGCTAGAGTTGAAAATGATCAAGTCTATTGCTCAAATTATCCAATTTTTAATTTTCAAATAAATTTGAAGATTCTCAAGGAATCTTCTTGGGGACACTGTGAGCCCGGTCCGGCCTTTGTGATATTCCCCTGAGCCTCATCTACAGATATGCAGAAGGAAACACAAGCCATAGGTCTCCATGTGTGCGGATGATGGTGAAGTCTCCAGTGGTCGAATTCCTCACCTCTGTCTACCCCAGTGCATCCTCCACCTGCTCTGAATAAAGGGTACTGCGTTTAGGTGAGATTTACACTCTCCAAGACTCAGAAAATAAAACAGCAAGTCAGCAAAGCTGAGTGTACTCTGAAGAAAGTCAGTAGTAGCGGGTAGCCATGGGGTAATGTCTTCTACTCCCCACCTCCCTCTTCCTGCCCATCTCCCCACCCTGCCACTTGACCCCTAATACACACATTTGCCCTGCAGTCTAATTTCCAACTTGGACACTGCTGGACCCTTCCTTGAGGTATCCATTCCAGCCTGAGTTCTGAGCCCTGATTGCCCAAGCTTCAATGTCATGCCTGCCGACACCTGGTTCGTAATTACAGCTGCTGGCACTCAGACATAGAGGCTTTCCCTGAGATGGGTTTGGATGCTAGCTTCATTCATAGTGACTGCTGAGTTCTAGATGACTAAGCTCATTTCACATGCTCGGTAAAGTCCAAGACTCCAGTGTTGCTCAGGACCCTACAATCTTGTTCCAGTTTCCTAACCAACCCTCGCCTTCAGTATAGACTCTGCCTTGGCTCATACGAAAGAAATTGTCCATCTCTGCTGCATGCTCGGTAAAGTCCAAGACTCCAGTGTTGCTCAGGACCCTACAATCTTGTTCCAGTTTCCTAACCAACCCTCGCCTTCAGTATAGACTCTGCCTTGGCTCATACGAAGGACATTGTCCATCTCTGCTGCAAGAGCAATCCTCTATCTGACATTTGACAAATTTAACGAACACTAAAAAAAGACTAACAATATGTCTGGTGTGCTCCAAGAACTCTGCGTATCTCGCTGGATCCTCATAACTCTGGATACTGCTATTAGCCCGTTTTGGTTTCATTCACTTATGTTTATTTACGGTGTTGTATGTTTGTGTGTGTCTCTGCACTGGAGCGCACTGACTGCCACAGCATATGTAGAAGTCAGAGGACAACTTGCAGGAGTCAGTTCTCTCCCACTGTGTGGGTCCTAGGGATCAAAACTCAGGTCATCAGGCGTGGTCGCAAGTGCCTGACCCTGCCGAGCAGTCTTGCCAGCCCTCGTCCAGCTTGAAAGATGAGGAGGGAGAAGCCTAGAGATGAGCCCTAGCTTGCTCATTGATTTCTTCTTCTCCATGAGTTCCATGCCTTAGTTGTAGCTCTTTTATGTTCTCAGTATTTTGATCTTTGTAGGCTTTTCTTCTTTCCTGATAGGTGTGAGGCTCATAAGAATCAGAATCCACACCAGATTCTATTTTGACGTTTATGGTTCACCTACTTTGCTCACGCTGGGTGCCAGCCTGTCAATATTAGTGTGTAGAAAGAAGGAAACAAGAAAGGGAGCCAGAGTCCCTTCAGCTAAGGGACTTCAACTGGAATGAGGAGACCCTTTGTTCTTACCCCTGTGTGGTTGCTGGGTTTGCACCCCCATTCATAGGGAGTATGTCTTCGGAGATGAGCGGGACTGTGCTCAGTCTCCCTGTGCTCTGTCCACATTCAGGAGTAGTGGCAATGACAGACTGGCAGGGCTGGAAACCGCAGCGGTGACAGCTGCAATTATTGTACAGCATGGACCAGTCACTTTTATCCTGTACTGAAATCCTGCACACTTGACCTTAGCACTCTTACTTTATAGAAGGGAAGTAGATTCAGCGAGGCTCAGTCATTTGGCCAAGGTTAAAAGCTGTTAGAACACAGTAAGGAGTCTTGAACTGAGCTCTGCCACGCCAGGATCAGTCTGGCTACATCCACTATACAGCAGCAGGTCTTTCGGCTCCTGTGGGGCCAAAAAAAGGCTAGTCAGCTGAAACCATTCATTCTGCGCTTCCTGGATGCTCTTTGTGGCTGGCCTTTTAAGTGGAAAGAGACATTCTCTCTCTCTCTCTCTCTCTCTCTCTCTCTCTCTCTCTCTCTCTCTCTCTCCTCTCCTCTCCT
>NC_022019.1:1988360-1993737 GCF_000317375.1 Microtus ochrogaster
TCTAGGAACACAATGGATGGTGAATATAGAAAAAGTGCCAAGGCAAGAGTATAAGAGGTGACTCAGTTGGTAAAGTGTTTGCTTCAGGAGGATGAGGACCTGCATTTTGGGTCCCTAACATGCATATTAAAAAAAACTGGGTGCTTTAGCATGGGCCTGCCTGTGATCTCAGTACTGGGTGCAAGCAGACCTTGCTGGGAGCTTGCTGGCTAGTATAGCTGATTCAATGTGTTTTAGGTTTGGTGAGAGAACTTGTCTCAAAAACAAGACAGAGAGTGATGAAGGAAGACATCAGACAGACAGCCTCCTCGTGGGTGTACTCAAAGACGTGTATGTACCCCACACACATGCAGACACACAGTAAGACCATCATGAGATGACGGAGCCCGTGGGGGTGGGGAGGCCCTCAGAGACTTGCTTGGAGTCAAACAAGCAGAGAGAGACAAATGTTTTGTCAAAAAGACAAAGCTCACTGTACTTCATCAGCCCATGAAGCTGCTTGGCTGGATCACAACCCTCAAGGCACACAACATGGCCACAAAATGAAGTCCGTGGTCTGGGTGTGATCTGCACACTTTTCCGTACACAGGAAAGTGATTCCCGTTACACCTAGGGAGGAAACAGGCAGGGAATCCCTCAAAATGCCACCTACTTCCTCGCGCCCCAGCTCTGACTCATCAAGCCTGGAGTGTAATTCTGCTCTCGCCTGAAGTCTTGGTGCAGCGCTCTGCATGCGCTAGCAAAATCATCTTTCATTGCTGCTAGGTGACAGCCCCGTTCTCTGCCTCTTTCCACGGCTACCATCAAGACCGACAGAGGCCTACGGCTGGGAACCAGTGCTGGCACAGGATTAAATGCAGACCAGAGGCCCCATTAGGTGTTCTTTGTCAGCAGACTTCAGCCCAGCCTGACCCTGAGAACCCAGTCTGGTCAGGACGACCGCGAGGGCGTGACAGCTTTCCTTGAGAGCCCGATGTTCTAGATGGCCCTCTTGGAACAGCAACAAGGCGACTTCTCTGAGGAACGCTATTTGGGGACATGCTGACTATTTAGCAGTCCTTTTGCTGAGGCTCCTGTCATGAATGGATGTGTGCAGGGGAAAATGTGGGTGAAGGGTTCGGGGAGCACCCTGTTTGTTCCATTCTGACAGATACCCGGGTAGTTACCATAACTACCATGCAGCCCTGCCAGATCCCGCTTCCCCTCAGAAGATTTGTAACTATTCTCTTCAAATTAACAGAAGTCAGAACATGACAACCTAACCAAAATCTATGCTCAAAGCCCGAGGAGACAACTCGATTGGCAAAGGGCGTGCCAGGCTACCATGAAGAGCTGAGGTCCAGCCCCATGTGAAGATGCCCAGCTTGGCTCATCATACCCATAATCTCCGTGCGGGGAGGAAGGAACATCTAGATCCAGAGGTTCACTGGCCAGCCAGCCTTGCTGAATAGGCTACTTCCTAGCATCTTAGCGGGCATGAGGGAAGAGGGGTGGTTCAGAGAATAAACTGAGTGCCCTAAAATGCCAGCCGGTCTCACTGCATTTCCCTTCCTACAAACATCTATCCAATATTACAAGACACAGTTTGGAGACAGAAAGGGGCAAACACTGCAGGAGGAAAACAATTACTGGTCTGGAAGTTGTGGGGAAACTCAGACTCTGGTCCCATACCCTTCTTAAACACAGTGACCAGGATGGGCAGTAGATGTGCCCAGGTCCCTAGGGCAGCTGATGGAGGAACAACAGAAGGCTCCAACATCTCCCTGATGACTGATGGTTTGGGTAATGGCTCCTTGGAACTCCTCTATCTTGCTGTCGCCTGCTGTTAAAGGATGTCACCAGCATTTTTAGGAATTTGGGCCATCTCAGAGGCATCATAGCCTTCTCCTCATCCCTAAAGCAAGTAGGTCAAGTGTTGTAGGTGACAAGAAGTGCTTCAAGAGGAGGCAGGATCCTATCCAAAGGCTGATGGAGTATGTGGGAACTGGCAAACAGAACATCTTAGCTTTACCCGGGGGAAGGAGCTAGGAGAGTGGGAGGGAAACACACATCAGTTTGCAGACGACGGGTATGTGATAAAATAATGGGCGGTCCTTGAATCCACTCGTATCAGAATAGCATCATGCGGAGATGAATCTGGTGGTGGTCCGGGGGGGGGGGGCTGGGTAGCAGGAAGGATGAGAGAAGACAGCATCTCTCGTAAGGAATGAGGAGCAGAAGATGAGAGGCAGGGACCAGATAGACCTGGTTAAGGCTCCTCTCTGATGCAGTTGTCTCAGTTTCAAAGGATGGGCACCGAAGCTCCACAGAGCACAGTGCCCACCACATGCTAAGGCACCTGCCAGCTTGACCTGGAAGGCAAAGCCACAGTTCTTTTCAACGGTGACAGAAGAAAGTCAGCTAGTTACTGGTGAGGCGAACAGCAGATGACGGCTAAGAGGCACAATCGAGCCTTAGCAGTCCTAGGAAAGAGGTGACAGAGAAAGTTTCTCCTGGTTCCTCAGTCAGATCTTCATTCTGGTCACTGTGCTTACGGAAGGCATGGACGGGGCTGAGGGGGACATAAAACCAATGGTCTCTTTGTACCCAGAACTTGGACATACAAACATGAGTTCTCAGAGGAAGAAGCCTCGTTTCTAAGCTCTACCTGCTGTCGTGTCAGAGCTGGGGTCTGCTACAGCAGCCAGCGGGCAGCCAGAGGGCACCACCAGGCCACCTTCAAGATAAGGAATCGGGGCCAAGGTCATTTGGTCAGCGACAGCTGAGCTCAGAGTTAAGAACTTCTTGGAATTGAAAACCTGTCTAGCACCCTAAATGTTCCCTGGGATGTTTCGCCGCAAGTGATTTTTAATAGCTTGATCTAAAATTTCATTTCAAAATAAAGAGCATAAAACTAGAAATAAAATAGGCCTTCATACCTGTGCTATTCATCATCATCATCATCATCATCATTAGTATTATCATTATTACGTATGTATATGCAGGCGGCACCCGTGCATGAGATTGATGCTAGGTTTTATTCTATACCACTTTCCTGTTTATTTTTGGCCATAGGTCCCTTACTGCACCTGGAGCTTGCTAATGAGCTAGGCTGAGTAGCCGCTAAGCCCTGCACATCTGCCTGTCACCACATCCCAGCACTGGGGTTACAGGAACTCACCTCTACACTCATTTGTTCTTTGGGTCCTGGAGATCTGAACCCAGGCCCTCATGCTTACAACATCAAGCACTTTCCCCATGACGTCATCTCCCAAAGCTGGAAATCCAGCTCGTTGGTGAGAAGTACTGAAGTTGGGCCTTTCATGAAAGCCGAAAAGTTGGCTTAGTCTTGATCTCTTAGCTAACTTGTAAAATGTCATTCTGCACAAGGAAAGAATAGGACCACTAAAAAATGTCACACTTGCCAGGCAGTGTTGGCGCACGCCTTCAATCCCAGCACTCGGGAGGCAGAGGCAGGTCAGTCTCTGAGTTCGAGGCCAGCCTGATCTACAGAGCTAGTTTCAGGACAGCCAAGGCTACACAGAAGAAACCTTGTCTCGGGGGAAAGAAAGAAAAAAGAAAGAATGAGATGAAGAAAGAAAGCAAAGAAATATGTTGCCCTTGTTAAATTTTTCTTAAAACTAAGACTTTACCTCTTGGGTACCTTCTCCTGGTTCTCAGCCTTGGGGCTTGTGTCATTCCTCTAACACCTGTAGAACTGTAGCAACTAGAGGGTTATGCTCAGTGTCACTCACACATTGTCTTCTCTGACAGTGCATGCTATTTATATGCTGGCTGCATCTGGCTCAGATGGAGGCTGATACAATGATAATAAATACTATAGTCATGCGAATGGCTAGCAGAGGAGTGGCCAGACAGCAAGGACAATCCGGCTGCGCCACCGCTGCTTCCCTTATGTGGAGGTAGACGAGGAGACACAGATCTAGAAGCTCGCACCATGAGCATTGCCATAGAGTGCGGCTGCATGGGGCACTTCCTGTAGAACCCACATTGACCTTCCTGTCCCCTACATTCATATCCAGAATGCTTGTGGGGTTCCCCTAAAAATCAGTTGCTATTTTCTACCACATTCTGTAATGAGCAGAGGCCACTCTTCCTCGGACACAGATAAGATGGCTGAGTTTCCACCAGACGACCTAAAAACAAGGTCTTTTACTAAACCTAACTGAATAAAACTGGAAGCAATTTGTCTCTTAGGTAACTCCCTGCGTCTGGAGCTTCATTCTCTGACCCGCTGCTTCCTTATTACCAGAGAGAGACACTACTGCTACTAAAAGCAAGGAAAATAAGATTTCAGGTTAAGACAGTCTCTTCTGTTAGCCTGGAACATCCCTCAGCTAACTCCCTCAGCCCGTTCTGACTTCAGGCAGCACACCTCCATTAGTCTAGCCCTAGAAGATCCTCCAAGATCAAGGTTCATTAGAGAAGGTCAAAGGGCATCCAGAAGGATGTCAGTTAGCCAAGAATCAGTGAGGACCAGGAAATGCAACCAGTGTCACCTGGAATCTCCGTGGCCACCCCTCCTTTCTGTCGTCTGCTCCATACTGAGACCAAGTCCTCGGGGTGGAAGACATTCATCCTGAAAGCCCGGTCAGATGACACACCAGTGGATTGTGGTGTTGTACAGAAATTCAGAGAGGAACCTTTTCTAGTTAGTCTGGCAGCCATCAGCTGTTCCTCCATTAATTGGGAAAAAGCATCTGCTCTGCTCTAGAATAAAGCACCTCAGAAAATCCAAATTAAGGCTGAAAGGGGTGGGCTGGAGATGGCAGGCCTGTGCTTTCCCACGAAGCGTATGTTCTAGCATATTTATCTTTGGGATCGGCATTCCCTGAGTAAACAGGAATCCAACAATCATACCTGCTTTATGGTTCCAAGCACGCCACGTTAGCATAAATCACAGCACATTCATATGGTGTTAATTGTGAAAGATAACAACCACCTCACCATGAAGTTCTCAGACACCTCTGTCACAATCTAACATCTACAGACATCCGTACCTCTTCCCCTGAGGATGCACTTTAAACACAAAACTGAAAGAGAATATGGTCTCTCCAAAGTGATTTTTGTTTTGTTTTGTTTTGTTTTCTTAGACAGGGTTTCTCTGTAGCTTTGGAGCCTGTCCTGGAACTAGCTCTTGTAGACCCAGGCTGGCCTTGAACTCACAGATATTCACCTGTCTCTGCCTCCCAAGTGCTGGGATTAAAGGTGTGTGCCATCCACAGTGTTTTTAAATCAAGAGAGAAGAAACTTTCTTAAAACACATTGGACTTTATGATACTTCCTTTTACATAAGTAGGTGCTTTTATATTAGGGGCGTAGATATTCAGGATTGAGACATCATCCTGATGAATTGTTCCTGTTATGAGTGTAAAGT
>NC_022019.1:1995207-2006473 GCF_000317375.1 Microtus ochrogaster
CGGATCAGGTTTCTCTGCTGGCCAGGGGCTCCTCTTACAAAATGCCCTCGCTCTGTTTCCTGGCTCCTGCCGGGGGCCAAAATCCCTCTCACCCCTCAGAAGGGTCTTCAGGAACAAGACCAGGCTCCCCGTTTGCCAGGGACCTTGCCAACCAAAGGCCTACCTCTGATTTAATTGTAGTGGGGCGATCTCTCAGTGTTGCGCGCTGGTCCCTGCCGCCTGTGTCTGCACCACACTGGTCCCCGCTGGTCCCGGACACCTGTGGCCTGTGTCGTCTGCCGCCGCCTGCGTCGTTCTATGGTACTTCCTATAAGATCTCTCTCACTACATCCTAATCTCACTCCAGGAGAAAGAGATATGTGAGCGAAGTTTTGTTAGGGGTGTGGCTCAGTTGTAGAACACTTGCCAGGCACGAGCAAGGCCCTGGGTTCCACCCCCAACACTGCAAATATAATGTGTAGCTTGTTCGTTCTTTCTAGGGCATGGTTTGGTTTTCCCTTGCTCCTTTCAAGCCGGAGATGACATCTCTCTAGGACAGGGACTGTGAAGGGCACTCTGTCATTCCACTCCCAATGGTTCTCCTTTCTTTATTTCAGAGTCAGCTCAGAGGGGTACTTCAGTTCTTTGAATGCAGCTTCCTTGCTTGGGAAAAGAGGAGACAGGAAGCAAAGGGGAGGAAGGGGAGGGAGGGAGAAATGTGTATGTCTATGAGAGCCTGTGAAATGGTTCTGCCCAGCTTCCCTCAGTTAGCACGGGTTCCAGGGAGCAGAGGTCTGCTTTTCCTCCATCCGGCTCAGCCCTTATGTCACGCACACATTGTAGGTGTCTTGCTGCAGTTGGATGGCCTGAATAGCTTGTGCAACACAGCTGACTCTCATCACTATGAAAACAACCCTTGAACTCAGCACAGTCAAGATGGCTACAATGTCACTTAATGTCTGAAGCATATAATCCTGAGAAATTTATTCTCGTACTTTAAACATACACGTGTATATAAATATATGAGCTTTTGGTCATTAACAACTTGGTCAAGGCCGGGCGATGGTGGCGCACGCCTTTAATCTCAGCACTCGGGAGGCAGAGGCAGGCGGATCTCTGTGAGTTTGAGACCAGCCTGGTCTACAGAGCTAGATCCAGGACAGGCTCCAAAGCCACAGAGAAACCCTGTCTCGAAAAACCAAAACCAAAAACAAAAACAAAAACAAAAACAAAAAAAAAATCAACTTGGTCAAGTGACAAACCTGTTTTAGGAGAATGGCTCACTGTCTGGGACTTTCTATCATCTTTCCTAATTAAACTCAGGAACTGTGCAGAATCTGCCTAGATTTTATGTCTTTCGCCTCGATCTGAAGGCTTGTTTGTATTGAATCTGGCCCACGTTTTAAAGAAAACTCACCCATTAATTAACAAGTCTTTCCAAGGCAACCACATAGTTGTCATATAAATGGCTCTTCATTCCACGCTCCCACTTCATTTGTTCAAACATTCTTAGGTTACATGTGTTAAACAGAGCAAGAACAACTGGCGAAAACAGGTTTGGGAGCACACAACTGTCTACAGTCTTCCAGTGGTTCTGGTGGGATAGCACAAGGGTCCCTGGGGAGCAATGAGCTCGGTGCACCACAGATAGAAGGCTGATTGGTTAATGGATTGCATGAATTTTACTGTAACTCATCTGGGACTCGAAAAATAGCTAATGATCTATTCTAACACTAGAGGGAGGGAGGGAGGGAAGGGAGGGAGAGAAGGAGGGAGAGAAGGAGGGAGGGAGAGAGGGAGGGGGAGATGGAGAGAGAGAGAGAGAGAGAGAGAGAGAGAGAGAGAGAGAGAAATAATGGATGGAAGGTGTATAGCCTGATGGCTTTCTATAACCTTGAAGAGTGATTTTTTTTGTCTATTCAATTTTTATCTTTAGACTACCGACCTTCAAAGATGGTCAACACTACTTTTAACTGAGCAGAAGCTGAA
This sequence comes from Microtus ochrogaster, assembly GCF_000317375.1. Lineage (NCBI taxonomy): Eukaryota > Metazoa > Chordata > Mammalia > Rodentia > Cricetidae > Microtus > Microtus ochrogaster. The sequence continues at coordinate 1,997,176 of NC_022019.1, forward strand.
AGGCAGAATACAAACCTTTCTTTTGGAGCTATGTTTCTAGTGCTTCCTGCGGTGCGGAGGTTCATGCTGTATTTTGAGATTCTATGACTAAAAACTTTAATCTCTGAAATTCTGGCTGAGTTGAAAAATGAGCTTTAGTTGCCTTGGTTCAGTAGGTGCGCCCCGAGTCCACTGGATTACCTATTATTGCTATGACACAGAGCTCAGGAAAAATATTGGGGTAAAATCTACTGAGACTGGATCCCATGTCAGTGTTGAGTACATAGAGGCCAATTCAAACCCCTTGTAGTTAAAGAATTAGCTCTTGGGTTTTATTTATTTATGACTTAGTATTTACATCCTGTCCACTCCCCAGAGGATGTAAGGCAGCTCATCTCTTCTGTCCCACACACCCCTAAGCATTTCAGTCATCTCTCTCATCCTGCTCTGCCCAACTTCAGCTGAGAAGTTCTCCCAGTGTGATCAATTAATTTGGACTCCTGTGGTCCAGACCTTCCTCCGACAACAAAGGCTGCACAAAGGCAGAGTCTGTAACCTTTGGGTAGCTTCCTGGTGTAAGGAGATGCCCTGAAAGTGCAGGAAACCCTGGCGGAACTTCACAGGGCATCCCCTTTGGTGTGCAAGGCCTCTCAGGAGGGTGGCACAGAGTCTGAAGCTTACCCATGAAGCAGCGAGTCGTTAGCAGTGCTGTCCCCATGCAGAGGGAGTGGAGGCCATGAGGATCCTCCCTTCTTCTGTATTCATTCCTATCAAGTCCAACTCAGAGGCAGAGAACCTCCACAGGAATCATTTCAGTCCACTATTGATCCTTCTGGGTTTCCTGGGTACCTGAACTAACTGTGCCACAACTTTCCACCTGCCAGATGTTCAGAGACCCTTGAGTGACAGCTGCCACATGTGGCTGTCAATAAAAGCCTGGAGTGAGTGCCCTAGTGCTTGGGAATCATTTCTGTCTCCCTTCTCTGACTCCTCAAGCCCTTGTTCTCGGCTCTTCCTCACATGAAGAATCTCAATTCTTACTCAACGTCTCTCTTCTCCCCAATAAAGCTCTGCATGCAAGCATGTAACATGCTCATATAAAGTCTGGTACCTGGTTAGTGGTTACTAAGGTAAAAGATTGTCCTCAGTAGAGATTCTTCAGGCCAGCTGGAGATGTTCTGGTATTAGCAGGGACATATCTGATATACACCATCCACACTCTCCCATGAATCCTTCTTTCCGCCACCAAGAACAGACATCTGGGAATAGCGGGCTGAATCTTTGTGTGTGATATGCAAACATGGAATAGCGTGAAGCCAACTTGCATGTACAAAGTGAATTCATGACTCACAGGTTCAATAAAGACCTGGGTCAGTGCTCAAGCAAGACCTAGGCACTGCCATTGGAAAGGGTGGGTGTGATCTTCAAAAGAGCACTTGGGGATACTCTCCCTGAGGGTCTGCTTCAGCTCTGTTTTTCTCTGCTAATTAGCACTCTAGCTTAGCCACCTAGCTAACCAATCACAGACTTTAAACACAGCAAATGCACCATGGCACAGAATTGAATTCCATGGAAATAAAAAGGTACCAAAGGAAACTCTGAAGACCTGAAATAGGAGTATGAAAAAGATTGTTTTCTAATAGGAAAATGCAAGAACATTTGTATCTCCTCTATATAAGAGTGTATGTAGACCAAAAGATGAGATTTGAATTGACATTGCCTATTTACGAATCACTTCCAGGACTGGAGATGTGGCTTATAGAGCTTGCACATTGTGCTCAAGGCCATGGGTTTGACCCCAAACATCGATATATAGAAAGATAGATAAATAGAGAGAGAGAGATAGAAAGATAGATAGATAGATAGATTTTCAAATTATTATTACAGTCTGCCTGAAGACTTGGAAAAGCTTTGGGGGTGTGCTTTTACTGAAGCCTAAGTCACAGATATTTGGGCAAAGAGTTAATGGTGGTTGTCACTCTCTTTTTCATGAGACAGAAGGACTGACAGAATTTCCAAGGAAAGACAGCCCTTGAGGTGCTGACAAGTGATCCAAACAGCATGCAATTGCTTGATTGATGTGCCCTCTCCATGTCTGCACATGAAAATCCGGGTTTTAATAGACAACTGATCTTGAAACTAACAGGACTAGAGACATATGCTTGAATATCAAGTCTATGGCAAGTCTTTCAAGGTTGCTGCAGGTGGATAATCATAGAGGAATCCCACTTGATGAATGGCTGTATGCATGCTGTTCACGAAACAGCTGTTAGACATGAGATTCTAAACAAGAAAACTGGAACTCTTAAATGGAAATTTTCTCCAGGTTTTCTATAAAAACCCCTAAAATAGGTAAGTCAGCCAAGCAGAAAAAGGGGTTGTAATGACTGGATTTTCCACAGGCAGAGCAAAGTAGTTAGTCAATCTCCTGTGGTTGTTTCTGCACTGCCATCCTGAAGAAAAAGACCGTTAATGGCAATTTCCTCGACTTATGTTCCTGACCCTTCCCTTCCTGGAACAAGGGACCCAGCTTCTCAGGAGTCTGGTTCCCTCAATTAAAACACAAGGAAAATAAAAATAGTGCCTATATCCCATGATTCTCCAAGGACGAAAGAGGTGTTCAGATGAGTATCAGTGAAGTCTCAGAAATTAGATCTGCCAAGACTCCGGGAAAGGGGGAGTTCAAAGAAGGACCCTTCTCAGTGGTCCATATTCCTTCTAACGGAACTGGAACATCTGAGCTGTGTCAGGGTGTCCGGCAATAAAGGGCTTCAAGAAAAACTAGGCAATGCTGTAGCATGAGTATTCTGCTCACGACACTTGCAGAGTTCGGTGTTGGTCACACTAAACTCTGGGGCTTGGGTCTTCGTTAAGGTGCAATGCCCCCACAAATGTGTGCTGTACCTCATTGGTTGTTGACTTATGGTCCAGGTAAAGGAAGGGTTCTGAAAGAAGAAATCTCAAAACACCCCCTCCCCTCAGATTTAACAAGATGACCCTGATAAGAATGAACAGAAACATCCAGGAAGGAAGATGTTCAGCTCCAGGACCCACGGGACTGACTGAGTCAGGAGACTTTGGCCGGTATTTTTGGCTCTGACTCATTTGAACATACTCCGTGCTGGTGGTCCCATCGGCTCTCATGCATAGCTGAGTTACTCCAGTGAATGGGACAAATGTTAGCATTTACCTAGGAAATAACAAGGCTAGGAAAACCTCTGTAAGAGACCAGGAAATGGCCATGTGGAATTATAGTCACAAGAGTCTCCTTTTGGCATTACAATCAGGACAGGTTGTCATCTTGAATTCCAGGTACCATCAGTCTTGCCTGATTTTTTGCTCCTGATGTCAAAGTCTCAGAAGTGCTTAATAAGGCGGGCACCCACAATTTATAGGTACACAAACTGAGCCTCAGAGAAGGCAAGCTTCTTGGCCAAAGTAACCCCAGTCCGTGCAGAGGTGCCCAGTCTGTCGCCACCTAGGTGATACTTAGTTTTAATTACCAGCTTGACATAATCTAGAACCATTTGGGAAGAGAACCTCAAAGAAGGGTTATCTAACTGGGCTAGCCTGTGGTGTGTCTGTTAGGGATTGTCGGGTTTAAATGAATTGATGTGGGAAAACACAGTCCATTGTGGGTGGCACCATTCCCTAGGTTTAAGAGCAGAGGAATGAGAAGAGCACAAGCAAACAAGTGAGCATACAAGCATTTATTTCTCTCTGCTCTTGCCTGTGGCTGTGAGCCGCTGCTCAAAGTTGCTGCATTGACGTCCCTCAATGACGGCCCATAACCTGGGCTTATCATAGTAACACAAACGAAATTAGGTCAAAGAGTAAATGAAAGAAGCTGAGGATGACATAATAGGGAAAGAGGAGAAAGGCTTGTGAGAGCACAGGGAAGGCTGGATGATGCTCAGCTGGAGCCTCTGAGGACAGATGATAGGGGAGGCGCCAAGTGCTGACCCCGTGACTGCGGATGATCATAAATAGCAGAGAGAAGTCAAGCTGACAAGTGCTGGGTGAGGAAGGTTGGCTCCCACAACCTCGGCACGGGTTGGCTGCCACTGAGTCGGTGGCCTCTGCGGAGTGTCTGACAAGCTATGAGTATATGGATCTGGGTTTAGCATGGGGCCGGCTGGAGGTAAGGCCAAGGGCTGTCATTTACTTAGAGAAGAGTGAACCTTTGTCATAGTACAGACAGTCACAGCAACACAAGCTTGCTGGGCCCTGGTAAGGAGGAGTCTAATGTGTAATTAAAAAGCCATCTAGTTACTTTATCCTTAAGCTCTTTTGATGACTATTTCATGAATTTCAATTAAAGATTATTTTTGATTGCATTAAATGCAGTTTGTCACCATAAGACTAGGGAGAAAACTGCAAAGTGATCCCACTGTAGGTACTGGAAGCGTCTAAAGATGGGATGTACCCATTCCTCCAGAAGGCATCCTGAGTGGAGTCAAGCTGCTACTGACGTCCACTGTGAAGTCATTGGTTGTCCCAGGGAAGGGGAAATGAGGGAAAATCTGGTTACTTGTTGCTTTGCCCTTTGGGCTCGGAAAGGCACTCAAGAATCTCACTTCATCTCCCTCCTCTTACCTGTTTCAGAGGTCAAAGGTCAGCTGTATGTGTGTCTCATCTGCACCCAGCGGCGAAGAGAGGGTCATGCGCAATGTATTAGGAGTGACAGAGCCTCTGTACCCACCACATAAACCAAAGTCCAAACTCGAGGAGCAGAGGCCAGAGAGTGATGAAGCCTGGCTAGGAGCACATAGCACACACAGAACCTCTCTGAAGCTATGACCCAGAGAGAGGAATTTCGGAGAGCTTCAAAGCAAAGTGTCCCTTCGTATGTGACCAGGGAATATGCAACCAAGTGGAAAAAAAAAAACCGAGGAAGGATGGTGTGATCTATTGAGAAGATAGGGGGTATCAAAGAGAAACTGAAGGTCAGTGGAGACATGAATTCAATGGTAACGAAAGTTAAAAAGCTAAGAAGACTCCAAGCCAGGTTGGCTGGCCTCTCATCCCAGCACTGAAGAGGTGGAGGTAAGGTTAGGAACTTAAGGCCAGTCTTCAATACACAGTGAGTTCTAGGACAGCCTGAGAGCAGAAAAACCTGCTTCCAAAAACAAACAAACAACCCAAGCCCAAACAGACCAGAAGACAATGACCCATTCTGCTTGCCTGATTCTTATTCACACGTCCCTTCCAGCACAAACTAACTCCAGACATACTGTAGTAATATCTAGTATTGATCACCAAACACCAATCACTCTTTGAAAAGACCTTTACTTGAACTGACTCCTTTTCTTGTGAAAACAAACCTATGGAGACGTGACCAGGGCTGGGGGACTCACCGCATGCACAGGACCCTGGGCTTGATCGCCAGTGCAGGAGAGAAGGAAACAATGACCCCGAGGAAGAGAGAGAGAGAGTAAACTCAGTCCCATGCAGCTCTGGGGGTGCAAGGCTGGATTCACACCCAGGCGTTCTGGCTCTGGGACTGCCCAAGACAAGAAGCATGAGCATCACCGGCTGAGCATGGACGAGGCACGCTCAGATAGCCCCAGACGCTGAAGTGCTGCTACATGCATCACCTCCTGCAGTCGCCTTTCCATACTCTTCATGGAAATCAATGTGCTGGGGACTTAAGGCAGAATCGTTCTCCTACTGATATTGGATGATTTTTTTTTCTTGTGCAGAAGGCTTGTGATATGACCATTTAGCATTGCTGTTTTTAATATCCTCGCTTCAAGATAAAAGCTAACAATGAGTTGAGCCTATTCAATTAAAACTATGACTAAATTATTTTAGATTTATTTTTCATTTAGGAATGTTTTGCTTACATGTGTAGATGTGCACCAGTGTGTGCCTGGTCCGAGGTCAAAGGACGGGGTCAGATCCCCTGAAACTGGAGTGACACCATGTTGGTGTAGGGATCAAATGCAAGAGCGGCCAGTGCTCTAAACTTCTAAGTCATCTCTCCAGAGCACCCAAACATGTTTATTTGTTTTCAGGGTTTGTTTGTTTGTTTTTTCTTTTCAGCAGGGCTTGATGACTCTCAGGACTTGATGGGGCAAGCCTCTGTTAGCTGGAAGCTAGCCTGGTCTATACAGTGAGTTCCAGATCAGCCAGGGATAGATAGTAATATCTGTCTCAAAAATTAAAAACATAAAAATAAAAACATCAAGAAAACCCCCCAAAATCATGACTTTGGTTTTGTTAGATCACAAAACCCCACAGTGTGAAAATGCTGGCTCAAGGGAATCCACGCCTTCGGTTTTGTCTGGCTTCAACCAGGAAAAACTCAGAAAACTAAAGGGCAGTCCCCCAAAAGCTCAAATGTGTCCTTGTAAAGATGGATCTGACCTCAAGTTACTCCCCAGCTCCCTGGGGGCTGCTACCAGTAGGAATTCCCTGTCCTTCCTGTCCAAGCTGACACGCTGGGCAGAGTTCAGGACGCAGCTTTGAATGCAGTTTCCTGATTAAAGGGAGACTCCAAGCAGGCAGGAAGGAACTGGAGCTTGAGTAGTCTATGTCCTCATCATCCACCACTTCTTAGGAATGAAAACATCAACAGAAATGACCTGCAGCAAAATACCATTCCTGGGAAAATCCCCAGCCACCCAGTAAGGGAGCTGCAGCTCCTGTGTCTTCACACAGCAAAATGACACATGCATTTCCATCACCTCACAGGACAGGATTTTGTTTTGTATCGAGATGGGGTCTTACTATGTAGCTCTGGCTGGCTTGGCACCCACTCTGTAGACCAGGCTGGCCTCCAACTCACAGAGCTCTGCCTGTCTCTGCCTTCTAGGGGCTGGGATTAAATGAGTTCATATCACACCCATCATTTCAATAAAACTCTTTCATACCTGCGTTTGCTACCGCTAATGGTGACTGAAAGAAGGGTTGTCTACAGGAAGCTAGACACAGCATCCACAGGAGAATGATGAGGTGTGGACCCCGAGAGGTGTCAGCAATGAGGGGGACTTGATTCTGCTGCTAATGCATCTCAGAGTCTCAGGGGGACTCAGTTACAGTGCCACAAAACAAGATGAGGCTAAACTTTTCAGACTCGACTCGTTGCCTGACGATGAAGCAGAAGCTGCCTTCTTGAATCAAGGACAGTTGTGCCAGGCTTTTTCTTTGGGGCCTCCAACCAGTTCCAAAATCATGACATGGGGATTTCTTATTAGTTATGAACGCTCACTAGCTTAGACACATTACTGGCTAGCTCATTTAACTTAAATTAACCTGTTTCTCTTTCTCTACCTTTTGCCTTGGGTCTTTTTACTTTTCTTAATTCTGTATATCTTACTTTCACTGCTTCTCGGGCCTGTCTGTCTGGCCACTGCCTGGGTTCTTGCTCTGGGCATGTTCCCTTCTTTTTCCTCATTTTCTCTCCTCTCCCAAGCCTGCATTTCTCCTGCTTATTCTCTCTGCCGGCCAGCCCTGCCTATTCTTTCTCTGTCTGGCTATTAGCTATTCAGCTCTTTATTAGAGCAATGAGGTGCCTCCGGCAGGCAAGGTGAAGCAAAGGCAACACATCTTCACATAATTAAATGCACATCCTTACCCCATTGTTTAAATGCATTTGTTCAAATGCAGCATAAACAAAAGCAGCACACCTTTACACAGTTAAAGCTAATATTCTGCAGCCTAAACAAATGGAACACACCTTTGCTCAGCTAAAATAATATTCCACAACAGACAGTAAGAAACAATATTAAGAAAAGGTCTTAGGACCAGACCAGCGAGGTGGCTTGAAAGGTAAATGCACTTCACCTCAAGCTGGGCAGCCTGAGTTCAATCCCCAGGGTTCTCCTGGTGGAAGAAGAGAACTCACTCGTGCAAGTTGTTCTATGTCTTTAACCATGTGCCGTGGCAAATGCTGCCCAACCCCAAGATAAAAATAAATACTTAAAAGGGGAGCTTTAAAAAAAAAAGAAGATAGAACACGAAAGTGTGTCAAGACCCTGACTAGATGTGAATGAATAGAACCTGACAGAACAGGGCCTCGGGGCCATTTCTAGAGGGCAGGAGAAAGAGAAGGGAGGGAGAAGGGAGGCAGGGAGGAGTGTGGCAAATCTAGCACACGTGAGATCTTCCAAGTCTCAAATTGATGTGAGAGCCAGCATTAGTGAACAGTCTCTGAGACTCACAGCAGAGGAGGGGAGGGGGGAAGCCCAGAAGAGGAGCAGGATACAGGAGAAAGCAGAGGGTAGAATCGGCACTCTTATGTCAGGTTTTGTTTTTTGTTTTTTTAAATTAGAAATAGGATTTAAGCCTCACTATTCGCTGTCCAAGTAAAGGGAACAAAATGAAGTGTAAGAAATTAAGCAAAAAAAAAACAAAAAAAAAAACAAAAAAAACACCATATCTCTCAAAGCAACCAATATCATACTATTTGCTACTATGTGAATTCAGATGTAGTTCATCTGTACACAGAGATGGAAAGAGGAAAAAAAACTGCACAAAGGGTTCATAACCTTTCAAAGACCAAAAAAAGATTCCAGGCTAAGCTATCTAGAAATAGAACATTTTGATTACCAAATAAAAACTAGGTCAATAAGATAATGGATGTGATTTAAATGAAAATCACAGTCTTTGTAGTGGGCTAAAAATGGTGTCAGTGTCACAGCAGAAAAAGATTATAATTAAGTGTATTTTTAAACAGCAGTCCCCACCCCAGGCCGACAAAGCCCAGCCTGACCACCAGGATTTCTCCACATCATCGCGGAGGAATGCGCTAGCAAGCCACAAGTTGGTCGGAAGAATGTGGAGTTTCCGTATACTCCAGAAAACCCCAAAGGACTCTGGTTAGCTCCATTCCTCCATCTGTAGGTCACTGTTACTCATTTAGAAAGGAAGGGACAGGAAGGTTCACATCTGACTGTGTCTGTCATTCCTTTACCGTTTTTTATTCTCTGGCTGGAAACCTGCAAAAGCAAGCAGTAGCTGCCAGAAGTCTCCAGAATCTACTGAAACGAGGGCCTTCGGGAAAATTCCAGATGGGTTAAGGAGGTGGAAATATTTGGTAAGAGGCTTCTCTACGGGGAAGGAACTAAGATAAAGGGTGAGGGTCTTCTCCTGATTTTCTTTCTGCAGCTGTGGTGTGGTGCTATGGAAACAGATGCAGTGCACCTCTGGCTTCTTCCCTACAGGGACAGGAGAAGCAGGGTGAATCACGCAAGGGCTGATGTTGTAGGTGTGAAGGCAAACACCAAGGGAGCAGCTGCCATGTGTCCTCGGATGTTTGTGCAGCAGGCACGGCCATGGAGGTGGTTTGTTTAACGTGAAACTTTGGCGATGCTTC
>NC_022019.1:2006856-2008947 GCF_000317375.1 Microtus ochrogaster
GTGAGCATGTGTGTACATAACTCCTTCATAAGGAGATTGCCACCAATCCCAGAAATCTCTGAATAAGGTATCAGTGTGACTACATATAAATAATAATAATTCAGAGCAGCTTGTTTTCTAACTCCTTCATGGAAGTACATTTTTATTAGTAAATTCATTAACGCACCTATTCTTTAACATGTTTAATTCTAACTCCTGTCTGTCCAGTCCCAAAGCATTCATTCATGCTTGGGAAGCATGTGTGTGCCTCCCATGAAGAAAATCTGTTCAATGACAACTGAACCTGGCAAGTGAGAGAGAAGCTGAGAACTTATTTCACAAGGTCAGTCATGCAGCATTGACCTCTGATAATCATTGTGTCACATGACCTTGTTAATGTCTGTCCCCTCCTTTTTACTTTGAGCTTCACAGTAACAGTAAGGTGACAGACTCCTAATCAGGAGTGCCCCTCTGGCGTGGCCAAGGGAGCTTCGAACCCCAGTCAACCCGAGGCACGTGAGATAGCTCACTGTAGCAGCCCTGGAGAATTATAAACCAGGAGAAAGGCCAGCGTCCTGAACAACTGAGCTCGTCCGAGTTCTCTCGGCTATTCTTAGAGCTCTTACTAACAACAGGAGTTCTTGGGCCTCGAAGTGAAAATCATGGCAAAGAGAATCTGTGGCAAGCAAGGGCATGGGAAGCAAGGGAACCTTGTGAATACTCAGAAATCAAGGTGTCAACTCTGAGAAGAGCACTCAGTGTACAGGATTGTAAACTCTTAAAGGGCACAATGTACAGGATTGTAAACTCTTAAAGGGCACAGGGAAAACTCGAAGAAAGGTCAGTGCCAGCCTGTGACCTGGGGCGCTGGCTCCATGGATCCGGTGGGGGAATTGGATTATTTCCCTGGGAGGGAAGCAAGAGGATCAAACAAGCACTTCATGGGGAAGATCAGAGCTTGTGCCAGTGCAGAAATGACCCCAGGGCCGACTGTACTGTTGTGGGAGAGACCTGCTCCTGAGGAGCATTTGACACCTTTGGATTCTCAGACGGAAGCAGTGGTTGGGAGCTGGAGTAAGGGGTGTTTGGGGTGAAGAAGCAGCAGCTTGAGCGCAAGTGTCAGAAGGGGAAGCCTCTTCCATACCACTGGCCCACGAGCTGAAACTGGAGTGTGCTCAGACACTGACTATTGATGCCTGGAGACCTTCAACAATGGGGCCACTGTGGTCAACACACACAGAGAGGGGAAGTCATGGGCTGACAGCATAGGACTTCTCTTTCACCAGCAGGAGGAAATCTAAGTGTACCTGTGTAGGCGACTAGTATTGACATTTCAGGAGCAGGCCTGGGGATGCCCTTAAATCTTTTAATGGGTGAATGAATGTTTTGTGGCCAATAATTGAGATTTTGGAGTTGAAATGTGGTGAGGAATTATTGGGTTTTTTTTTTATAAATGATAAAAAGTTTTATTTATTTTTAAAAAGAGTAACACTTCTATATTACTTAGTTTTCTATTGTTGTGTTTTGAAAAAGAAACATGACCAAGGAAACATAGACAAAAAGCTTTTATATGACTTATGGTTCCAGAGGGTTGAGTCCATCATGGTGGTCAGGCATGGTGGAGGGGCAGGAAGCTGAGTGCTAACATCCTCAACCATGCCTGAAGCAGAAAAACCAAATCAAAAGGAAGTGAGGCTTTAAGGTCCCAGAGCCCACCCCCAATGACATTCTTCCTCCAGCAAGGCCACACCTCCTAAATCCCACCAAACAGTGGTACCAACTGGGGACCAAGTGTTCATATGTCCAAGACCATAGGGAACATTTCTCCCTCAGCCACTACACCCTGTGTGTGGAGGCCAGAGTTTCTCTGTACGTGAGCGAATGCAGGTGTGTTTGTGTGAGGGTGCATGCGCAACTGTGGAGACGTGTGTGGAGGTCAGAGGACAATTTGTGGGCATCTATAGACATTGTCCATCTCCTTTTGGAGGCAGGAGCTTTTGGTCTGAAGCTAGCCAAGTAGGCTTGGCTGGCAGAGTAGCAAAATTCAAAGATCTTTCTGTCTCTATCTCTTCAGTGATCTGCCTTTCATTGTGTGTGTGTGTGTGTGTGTGT
>NC_022019.1:2009202-2022993 GCF_000317375.1 Microtus ochrogaster
TGTGTGTGTTGGGTACCCATGGACGTCAGAAGAAGGCATAGGTTCCCTTGGAGCTAGAGTTACAGGTATTTGTGATCCACCTGATATGAGCCCTGGAGACAGAACTCAGATCTTTGGCAGCAAGAGCTCTTAACTCTTCAGTCATCTTTCTAGAACACTGACACATTTTTTTTAAACATGGGTTCTGGGGATTGAACTCAGGGCCTCTCGCTTGCAGAGTGAGCACTTTTCCTATCTAACTACTCCCCCTAGCTCCTCCCCTCACCAGATCAGAGTTTGTAACATGATAGTCTGATGGATTCAGGTCTTGGTGTTCTTTGTTCTTTTGACTTTGTCAGATGAGAAGTAGTGACAAGCAAAGGGACGCCAGGAGGGGGAATTATCTCTGGAATAATCATCAAGGAAGGGTTCTCCAAGCTCCTCCTAGGTCTCTATCGGCACACTGTAAGTCAGTAACAATCATTTGAAAAAATCTTGCTTTTTAGAGCAAACATTTGAATGGTTAAAAACGTAAACGGCCTAGGAATAAACCAACCAGAGCAGCCCTGGCTGTTTCCAGAGTTGAAAACTGGGATGTGACATGTCGATGGGACGCCCACTTGTGCAGAATCGCAGGCAAGCTGACTGTGTAGTGCTCACAGGCAAATGAGGAGAAGCAGAAAACGTTCCCCTTTCTAAAATGAACAAATCTTTTCCTCGGCACACATTTCTCCTGAATTCTGACATTTATACTGCCTTGAAAAAACAATTTAAGTCAACACTTCCCGCTCTGTTATTCAACCCCGAGGCACGAAGTTTGATTAAATGGCCCCCAAATACCTTCACGTATGAAGAGCAGGCGACAGTTGACTTACCCTGTGACAAAGCCATCCTGTCATGTGACTTCACCCTATAGCCTTGGCTGTACCTCACTGAGCCTAGAGTTCTCTTTCACCAACCCCCCCCACTCAGAACCACACGGAAGCGCTTGACTGTGCTGCTGCCTCCAGGCTCTCGATCCCGCTGTGCTGGTCTCAGCTTTCAGGTTTAATAACGGCATGTCCAGGATAGCGTGTTCCTCCCCACGATTGATTCCCACCTCCAAAGGGAGCCTCTAGCTTCACGGTCCCTAAGACCTCTGCCCCACTCTCAATTCTCTTGACAGTTAGCTTCTCCTCCTCCTCTGGCTCCTCCCTTCCCTCCAAGACCCGAAACCACGAATTCCCACATCATAAGAAACACCAGGGTCACATCTTCAGTTGTCTACATAGCACCCCACCCCCACCCCAAAAGTCTGATAGGAAACTGGTTTAACGTGCTCAAAACATGACCTTGGGAACTCACTCAGCGTTTCTCATTAAAAAAACAACTGATCAATTCGGTTTTTTTTGTTTGTTTGTTTTTGTTTTTGTTTTTGTTTTTGTTTTTCGAGGCAGGGTTTCTCTGTAGCTTTGGAGCCTGTCCTGGCACTAGCTCTGTAGACCAGGCTGGTCTCGAACTCACAGAGATCCGCGTGCCTCTGCCTCCCGAGTGCTGGGATTACAGGCGTGCGCCACCACCGCCCGGCTGATCAATTCGGAAAAATAATTAGAGTCACCCCAAATTCCTTTTCTTCCACACCATATAGCTCATCCACCCAGTTAACAGTTAATCCTGTTAACTGCCTTCCCAATGGCTCTCTGGTCACTCTCCCCTAGTCCCCATAGCCAGCGCTGCTCTTCTGGTCTGGGCCATCGCTGCACCGGCGACAGGAACACTTTGAGCTCATAGGTCCTCTAACTCTTTCACTGGCCTCTGGAATGTATTCAAGTGGTCATTCACACAGTTCAACCACATTCTCCACTTTCCTTCTAGCACCTTCTAAAGGCTTGTCATTGCACAATCCCAAGTTTGACATAACTTGCCCAGCTCCTAGTGCCCCTATAGTCAATAAATTCTCCTGCCTAATCTCGTTTCTTTCCCTTCTTGCCTTGCTCACCCTAGTCCAGGCATGCCGACAGTCTTTCTGTAGCCGTGTGTGCATGGATGAAATACTGCTTACAAATGTTGCGTTGATCCATCTACCAATCCGTTTCTCTGATACAGCCCTGAGGCTAATCCTCTTCCAGCTGCCCCTACCTTCTTCATGTCTCCATAATGTCCTGTGAGCTCTGATGAAGGATCCCTTCTATGCTCAGGTCAGGTCCCTGGCTTGTGGCTGGCTACTGTCTCTAATCACTCAACTCTCCTGTCTCCTATGCCTTGTGCTGTTCAGTTTGGGTGTTCATGTGTGGCTGTTTAGATGACAGCTACTTAAAATTAAAAAGCTCCATTCCTCAGCTATATTAACCATGCTTACACGTGGCTGGTGGCTACTGAGCCACAATGTTATTCTGTCCTATCAACACAGAGAGTAATCCTGGAAACAGAACCCCATAGCAGAGTAAATCACAAGCCCAACAAGTCCTCTCAACCAAGCTGTTTTCCTGAGGCATTAGGTCTTGCTTTCAAGGAGCTCTGAGATCCACCTCCAATTTTCAGAGGAAAATAGAATATATGTCCCATGCCCTAAACTACATAAACACAATTTTTATTTCGGTAGCCTTTTTTTGTTGTGTAATATTTATACACTAATAACATTCAGTTTCTACCTCTTCAGTCCTGCTTGGCTGTTATGTCTTTTCTGTGCCAAACACAGAAAACTCTTTAAAGAACACATTTTAATAAAGACAAAAACACAGTAGGAAGCATTCAGGCTTTGGAGTTTCCCAGGCCAAATCTATGCTGAAAATCATTAACCCGGGGTCATGGGACCTCTCGGGATCCTCAGGAGAAGCTTCCATTTTTTTCAAAAAAGGTAAGTTTTTTTTATAAAGGTAATTAAGTGAACTTACACCTGTACAATCCTTCTGCAGTGGGCTACACTTGGCTTCTGTCATTGATGCTGCTGTGGACGATGCGCCAGTTACGCGAAGAGTCAGAGACAAACTGAAATCCCACACAAGGAGGTTGAAAATGTGTGGAAAGAAAGCTCAAATGTAACTTCTTGTCAGACAGGGTCAAAGTGATGCCCTCAGCGACAATATAATGCCTACCCCTTCAATATCAAACCTTGGGAAATATCTTTGAGAGTACCATAAATTGTGTAGAATTCCCAGTCCTTTGGAAAATTTGTCTCAGGGATGGTGAACCCACACTTGGCAAGTTGAATAAGTTTCCATTCCTTAAATGCAAGAAGGGTGATTTTACTTTAAAAGTGAAATGTCTGTGGGATGTGGTTAAGTGGGACGGAAACGGCTAACCACACCACTCTTTAAAAAAAATTTTAAGTTACCACAACAATAACAGGGAGGGGTAAGGCTTATAACCCAAAGCACACGAGAACATCACTCTCACTGAATGAGTCTAAGTTCATCATCTCACGGGAAAATAAGATAGGCACATGCCTTCCATACATTCGGAGAACAAGTTTCCCTGCTTTCAGTAGCTGAAATTCGGATGCAAATGTATTTGTACACGACAACTATAAACCAGAACAACTTTGTCATCGACTCTTCCTATGCTGTGGCTTCTGCATGCTCTGGACCAGAGTGCTCAATCTGTGCAGCCTTGAGCACCAGCAGCAGCTGGACCTGCTGCTGCAGAACGTTATCAGTTGCCCAGGCTCTAACATATGCACAGCCCCACCCCCTAAGGGATTCCTGGGACCTCAGTGTGACGTCATTAGGCCTCTTCATGAACAGGTGGTATTGAAGACATCTTTACCTGAATCTCACCTGTATTGACACATACCAGGTTCAGCCTATTGGAGTGAGATCTGATTCCCTGTTGTGAAAATGAACGACATCATTTATAATGTTAAGCAGAGTCTAGGTAATGGGATCTTTGTAATCTCAGGCACCCAAAGGTGAGCTACAGGGACAAAATTAACCTAACGATTACTTATTTTGTCTGTCATACAGAATGGAGCCATGGAAAACTTGGCTGAAAATTATGTGGATTGATTTACTTGGCCTTTATAATAAGAATTGCTGATCTATGGTGATAGATGAGCTAATATAAAGGACAGAGAAACTCCGTTAATTCAGGAAAGCTCCATTAACTTCTTTCAAAATCCCTTTTAGAAAGGAAAAGAATTACAAAATTATTTAATGAAACCCCACTGGCTATATGACAAACTAAGAAAAACGAAAATATGCAGGGCCCCTTCTTCAGGTGTCTTGTAAAACAGAATATTTCTATGATTTTTGATTTTTTAAAAAACTTTGTGTGTTTGGTGCTTTGCCTGTATATATGTCTGTGCACTATGTGGGTGTCTGGTGCCCTCAAAAGCCAAAAGAGGGCCTCAGATCCCGTGGCCTGAGAGTTACAGACCATTGTGAGCCACCATACAGATGCTGGTAACCAAGCCTGTGTTTTCTGGAGGAACAGTCAAGGCTTTAATCATTGAGATATCTTTCCAGCCCCAAGACGTAATCCTTCTAACAGTCAAACTCAAGAAATGGCCTTGTTCTTTGGCCAGCCAAACCCAAACAGAAGGACATAGCAGGACTTAGGAGCAATAATGCCTTTGATGACTTTTTTAAAAAAATTAGCATTTTGCTAAAAGATCCAAAACAAAATGGAAATTCTTTTTAATACTTCATTGCATCTCCAATGTTGACAGTCATTTTTCACAATTCAAATGTATTTCCCAGCAGAGTGTCATATTTATTTTTAGTGGAAGAAATAAAATTCAATATGCATAAATTTCATGTCTTGTGTTTTCTTAAAAACAGGGTTTAAGGGTTTTTTGAGGAAGAAGATTGCTATGCTCTTTTTAATTAAGATAACGGAAGGAGTCATTCATAAATCCTTGTAAAATATGTGCTGCAGAAGTTGAATGCTGGGCCGTTGCTGTAAGGAGGATGTAACTCTCAGGTCTGTATAGCCTGGGTGGGGCAGCACAGGCTCGCACCCTTTCTCCCTAAGCCCTCAGGTCTTACAGTTTACATAACTTTGTATACATTTTGTACAATTTAAAAAGCTGCACCAGAAATAACATTTAAGTAACAAATCTGCACTGTGGGTCATTCACCTTGGTATCCATTACGTGAAATGGCACATAAGGTCGGCCAAAAGAGAAAGAAATCAGTAAAGTGAAAAAGGACCCAAGTTTGATCCCCAGAAATCTAGGCATGATGCTTGCTGTGCTTGTAACCCCAACTCTGGGGAGCAGGGGTCAGGAAGATCTCTGGAGACTCCTGGTCAACCAGTCTAGCTGACTAAGACTTCGTGTCTGACACCAAGGTGCACAGCACCCGACGGACGATTTCTAGCGTCCCTGTACATGCGCGCCTGACACGCACTTGTACACATGCGTACATGTCCTCACACACACACAGATCCTTAGGTAGCAGCTGGAGTGAACACTTCATCAACTGTGGTGGACACTCACCAAGGGTCACCGTACTCTCATGTGGAAAGACTCATTAACATGACAGTAGAAACCAAAGCTGCCCTCAACTCTTTGCTGTCACAGCTCACACACGGCTCACACCCTGTTAAAAGTCAGATCGTCTTGCCTGTCACAGTTCCTGCAACAACGCTCACACGTTCAAGATCGGAAGTGTACTCATGAGTGCAATACACTTTTACAGACCAGGATCCACTGGGACCAAATTCAGATGCTACCACCCAGCGCCATTAACAAGTAGCCTGTGTGGTGGCGGACAGAGGGAAGGGATGAATCACAGACTTGAATGTTGTCTGCCCAGGTCTGATCCCCTCCGGTTATCAGTTGCGAAGAAATGATATTACAACTACGGAATCCCTCGCAGCATTTGATGGGATGTTCTTTTCTTAGAAGACTTGTGTTTACAAGTCTGTGACAAGGTACACATCTTGGTATCTTTCTTCCTCAGAATGACAAAGTTCCCTCATGCAAAAGTCATGCTTTGCCCTGCTTATGGTTGGGAGTCAAATACACTTCCCAGTAGTTAGCTCTCAAGTGTCCTGGTCACATAAATGACCTTGCGCTGCGTCCCCCCCAGCTGCCACCAGGAACATTTGTCTTGATAGTACTTCCTGGCCCCACCATGCTGCCAGATCAACGTACTGAGGCCTGGGAGCCCTCCACTAAGACCCTCTTTTCTTCTGTCCTTTGGTGCAAAGGCCCCTGTTCTCTAGGCTAAAAGTAAAAAGAGAGAGAGAGAAAGAAACAAAACCCTGTGATTAATTCTCTTTCAAATCTAAAGGAAGTAGTTTTCCACTCTTGTCTCTGCAGATGAGAAGAAATGGAATCCTTTTGACCTCTTTAAGAAAACATTCTTTGAAGGCACACGCAGACTGGGTAGGAACTAAAGGTTTAGACATACCAGGGGTGTCTGAGTGCATGTGTCTCCAGTGTCTTCAACCCCACAAAACTCCCAAGAGCACTCTAATCCCTGACGGCCAGCCTAGGTGAAAGTTAAAGTGGTTAAGCACATGGTCAAAACACTTCCAGAGGATTTTGAATATATCATCGGGACTGGCGACAATGTACTGAGAGTTCCCCTGTATATATCTGAGACTAGAAGACTCCCCAGCTCAAATCTGGTATTTCCGTAGAGGACGATCACGTGCCAGTGTCTGGCTCAGTGACAAGGTGGCAGTTAAAAGCGCAGCTTTGGAGCTTGCAGCCACTCAAGGGTGTGAGGCTTACACTTGTTGTCAACTGTGCCGACAGAAAGATTCCCTGTTTTCCTTGACTTCCACGAGACAGGTCTACTGCAGGAGTTCCCCAATTAGGGTGTTCTGGAGCCTGCCTTCCTGCATGTTCCCTTTCCTGCAGTTCCTTCTCAAACTCAGGGATGCTGAGGGGGAGAAAGTGAAGTAAGCCAAGGAAAGCAAGGGTTTTTGTGGGTTTGTTTTTTGGTTTTTGGCAGGGGGGTGGGGTGGGGTTGTCTGTCACAGGGTAAGAGCTTGTTTGATGACCCGAGGACAATGTCAGGCCTTTGATGGTTCAGGGCCTTATGGATGGGAAAGGAGTCTCTCAGGAGGGGCATTGTCAAGGAGACTAGAGGGTGAGGGCAGCAACACCTGCCCTCCCCCTTTAATCCCAAAGGACGTGTTCCCACTAGACAGGGTGCCCTGCATTGTACTTCCTCCTGCAGAATGACTATTCGCCTCAATAAAGCTTTATTTGTATTATCGTGACCTTTGGCTCTACATCTAGTGAGATGCCAGAGAGGAAGTTCAAGGCCTAACCTGGGAGGACTAGACATACACACTCAGAACTAATATCTACCATTTGGGGGACTTAGAACTTGTTGGCTTCTTGGTAAAAATTTCGGAAAATTAGAGGCTATTGTACACACACACACACACACACACACACACACACACACACACACACACACGACTCTGTATAGAAAACCAAAACAAAGCTATACACACACACACACGACTCTGTATAGAAAACCAAAACAAAGCTATACTGGACTTGGAGTCAGAAGACTTGGGTTTGGGAACTGGGCTAGGCTCTTATTGATTGGTTGTGTTAAACCCAACACAGTCTTTCTGACCTGGATGGTTTTCAAATGTAAATTAGAAGGAAGTGTTGGTGCTCTGTGGGGCTGTCCTATGGATTAAAGATAAGAACTTCTATAACACTGCTTTCAAAGGCTCCTCCAGTGAATGGAACATGCCAGAAAAGAAAGCACAAAATGATCATCGTTCTACAAAAGGGGCCCTGAACATTGTGGTGCAGCTACTGCGGAGGCTGAGGCAGGAGGATTCCAAGTTCAAAGCTAGCCTAAGCTGGAGTGAGTTCAAGTCTAGCCTGAGTAACTTAGAGAGACCCTATCCCTAAAGTGAGGGGACTTCGGGTGCTGCTTAGTGATAGTAGTGTTTGCCTAACACACACTAAGTCTCTGGGTTTGATTGCAAGTACTGAAAGGGAAAAACAGAAAGCAGAAATTGGTATCACATTAGATTCAGAGGAGACAGAGGTCGTGATATGTAGGATCTAAGAAATGATAGGGTAAGATCAAACACCAGGAGGATCTTGCTTGTAGATCCAGTGTCCCCTGGGGATGTTGGTGATGAAAGAGATACTGGTGATGGGGCCTCTACCGGGTGACGGTGGCATATCGGGCATTCTTTTGAGTACTTTATATGCATTAGTTCTTGTGTGAGTATGAAAGACAGAGAGGAGACAGAAACAGGGCGAACCGGCACTTGTGTGTGAAGGCCCAAAGGCAACCTCAGGTGACAGGCCTTACCTTGTCTGAGGCAGGGGCTTCTGTGTGTCTACCAGACTAGCTAGACCTGCAGGCTCCTGGGATTCTCCACCTTGACACACGAGTACCAGGAGCACAGACACACACTACTGCACCATCCTTATCTGGGCTGCAGGGATTCCAAATCAGCTTCTCAAGTCTGCAAGGCAAGTACTCCACCCCCGGAGCAAGCAACCAAACCTACACACAGTCTTATCCTAAAGACAACTCTATGAGGTGACTAACACTACAGGGCCCATTTCCCAGGTGAGAAAGCTACCAGAGGCTGGGGGTTCACGCCCTCATCGAGGGGGAGTCCTTGATATGCATTTTCTTTTGAGCAGATTGCTCTTTGAGAAGATGAAAGTCTCAGGAAATAAAACACGGAGGCTTTATTCCGCAGGACTGAAAGAACGCAGCGGGGTGAAGAGAGAGTGGGGTGGTGGGAAGTTCCAGACACGGGGAAGAAACCTGTAAGAACCCTATTATGAAGAGGGCATTCTTTATCAAGGAGACAAAAAGTCGCCTGTGTGGAAGGGGTCAGTAGGCAGCCAAAAATGTAATTGTTGAGAAAGTGATGCAGACACCATGGCATTTCCCCACAGCCTGCCCGGGGAACCAGGCCCACTAATCAGCAATAGTCTCATTCTTAGAGGCATGGCCTGCTGCTGTGACAATTGAGGGCTGGAGCTGAGGGCACGCTGGTGACACTCCTGCCATCCCTGAGGCCTCATGCTACCTCTGTGCAGTCAGCGCCATTCCTGTGAGCGGTGACAGAAGAAAACAGCTAGAGCTAGCTGTCACCACCAGACTGCTAATGAAAAGCAAAGTCTGAAAACAGAACCGCCAGCGTCTCCACAATCATACGGGGTTGTCTGAGAAACCATCAGTGCCTACAAGGACCCTTTACATCCCAAACATAGGTAAGATATAGATCTTTATGGTTATCAATCAAAGTCACAAAACCAGGGGAGTGTGGAAATCCCCGGAACAAATACAAAATTGTCAAGTGCTGAGGGCAAGGTAGGAGGTAGGGTGTAGACATCCAAGGATAGAAAAAGGCAGTGGTTACAGGTTTGGCTTTATTCCCCTGGGGGAGCAATAATAGGAATGACTCTTCCCTGGCTTAGCTGGAGAGTGATCTGAAGACATACTGCAAACAAAATCCTAAAGGCATAAATATTTTCAATCAAATAAAATATTTTCCTTCAATTTGTGAATTCATGTAGACTTTCTGGTCAGACACAGTCTATTGAACATAAGCAGAATCCCAAGGATCTGGTGTCTTCAGGGAGAGTCAATAGCAGAATGCCACATCTCTCCATATCCATGTCAAGAGAGCAGACAGAAGGAGTGGGAACCAGCAAGAGTGGAAGTGTATTTGGGTTTCAGTTAATGTTCACTTGACCTCCCTGCCCATGACATCTCATTGAGATAGGCAAGTATCAGGCAACTAAGAGAGTGACCGACCTGAGTGTTCCAGTTTGGAATCCCTAAGCAAAGGCTATGCACTCAAGCAAAGAACTGACCGACAGGCCCTGAAGGTAAGAGGATCCCTCCTGGAGGGACACGAAGGGCAGTGCTGGGTCTACCCACGGGGCCACTTGGCTACTGCTGCTTTCTGTAGCCCCACTGATGGTGGCTGTGACAAATGTCCCTACACATACAAGTGACGACCTTTCCACTCCTCATCTAGCCCTTTCAGCCCTGACCCGAAGCCTCAGAAGGGCCCGTGGAGGGTGAGATGCTTTAGGGATGGGTGGAGGATACAGGTGAGAGGCACACGCTGGGTCACCCCATCATATTTCCCATGGTCAAGCCTGCAGATGAGAGGAGATGGCAACAACAGTACCATGACTACTACAGCAGCACTCCGGAGGACTCTGACTGACTGCGTTTGTGTATTGCTTTGCAATAAAGGCCATTTGTTCAATAACAGGGAAGAAACAGAAAGTGAGAAGGATTAATGTGCCAGGATCCAGGTCCATAATCACAGAGAGGCAAGAGCAGCGAGCCCAGTTGACTGTGTCCTCAGCACTTAGGAAGCTCAGAGTGTAGAGACAAGACCACTTCTGTGCCCCAAGGTGAAGAAACATGAGCATGGCCAGATTTTGAAAAAGCAGTAAGTTCCCCAAAGCCAAAACAACCTGATCAGCACACAGAGGAGTTTTTCTTCAACAACGTTTAAAAATCGAGCTGCCAAGTGTCTGCTCTCCCAGAACAGCCGTCAGCAGTGGATTCAAACAACAAAATGAACTTTCCATTTTCAAGCCTGGCTGGAAATTATTGTAACTAGCTCCCATGAGGATATAAATTAGTTTGAGGACTCTGTCATAACTCACGGTGTACTAGAACCCTAGACAGTATAGGACACTATAATAAATGACTCACAATTGCCTGCTCAAATTTGCCTGTTGTTCAAAGAATAATGTTTTGCTTATAGATGAATCTGATTTTAAACCAGAAGCTGAGAGTTCATCACACCTTCTCCTTTTTCTTTCATGTTTATTTGAAAAGAAAGAACATATTTAAAGCTAAAAGTCTACAATAGCCCTAACTCGCATATCCTCTCTCCAAATGCCGGTCTTCTAGAATTCTATTGCCTTTGTTCAAGGCAAAAATATGGACATACCCAGGGATTTGTGGGATTGACAGAGCCAACTCTGCTTGACAAATGGAGAAGGGTCCATGCCCACCATGAATGGGAACCATCAGGTCAGTATGCTCCTCGGACCAGCTGCTGTGTGCACCGTGGCTCTCTGGTACAGCCCCACAGATCACGAGGATTCACAGTTGCCCAAAGCCTGTGGCATTCACCAAGTGAGTGGCTGAAGGAAAGACAAGACTTTGTTGTGCTCTGGGAGAGCAGAGGGAGGCCTCCATATGTTGTCATAGTCTCCTTGCTATAAAAATAGCCTTGGGGATTGATAGCGCTTCCGGGAAAGAAGGAGGAACAGAGGGTGACCATTTGGCAAGTGATTAACAAGGTGGAGGCTTCCTGCAATAACTGGCCATCCCAGTGCCCAAGATCATCCTTAAATAACAGTTAGATCAATTACCACAGAGGTTGTGGGGTCTGTGTGCTGTTTATTAGTGGATAAGGAATTCTTAATAAAAACAGCGAGAATTCAAGAGGTCCTGAGTGGCACATGAAACAAAGGAGGAAGACATTTTATCTGCTTGAGATCCCAAAGGGCTATTTAGGACTGGTTTAATGTAGCCAGAGTCACAGAAGGGTCAGGGAAGCATGGCCGTGTTGTTCAAAGAGCTATTTCTACCCTGCTCATCTCTCCGTGCCTTGAGAACCAGACAGCTGGAGGGAGATGCCCCTTCTCCAGGGCAGGAGGCTGATGTGATAATCAGGGCTAGGAGTACCTCTGCATTTCCACCCAGTGCTGGCTGCTCAGGCTCCTCCTGGGTGGCAGAGGAAGTCCGTACTGTACTAGTATCATGGATAAACAATGCTCCTTTGACATTCTTCTTGGCTTCTTAATGGTCTGTGTATCCTGGCTTCATGTCAGCCGCACTGGTAACCCATGCTAATTCCTACACCTCTTTCTGATTCTTAGTCTGTGTCTCGGTTCTTCATCCTTGTCTCTGCTGTCTCTACCCTGGATCCTTTCTGAGCTCCTGTGGTCCCTTGTCGTATAGAGAGTTAAGATTCCCAGATTTAATTATCTACCATGTTCACGCTGCCTCGAGTTCCAGGCTTACATCTCCAACTGCCTACTCAACACTGGAGCCTGGTGCTACCCCTCATCCATCGTCTTTTCAGAACTCTGCCCAGGCCCTTTGCCCTCTCAGCCTCAGCTGGTGAAACCCTCCCCCTTCCGGTTGCTCAGGCTAAGGACGCGGGGATAATTCTTGACATTTCTCTCACACCCGGGATTCAATCTGTCAGGAAAGGCTGATGACTGCCCTCCAGATTCAATATCTCTCCAGAACACGATCATTTGCCACCAAAAGTGTCAGCTAAGGGTGAGTCACTACCACCTCTCTTACCCCTCCAACCTCTCAACAGACCTGCCTAGTGCAATAAAGAGTTGATTCTCATCCTAAAAGCCAAATTATTCCACTTTTCAGGGATAAGGGGTGGGGAGATGGCTCCCTCAGTAGAGTGCGTGAGGACTTCGGATCGCCAGCATCGCCATAAAAAGCCTCCCCAGCGGCAGCTTAACCCCGAAATCCCAGTGCCAGGACAGACAGGAGCATCCCAAAGGCTTAGTGGCCAGTCAGTGTAGTCAGCCAGTGAGCTATATTGGTGAGAGACCCTGTCTTTAAAAATAAGGCAGAGAGGCTATGGAGGAAGTTGGGACAGTGGTCTCCAGTGTGGTTCCGAGTGCATGAGCAACCTTCTCTCAACTGTAAACCAATCTCCTGGACTCCTGGGTTCTTAGTACCTTTCTCCTCTGAGGCTCAAACCATGTGATTTCAAACTTTCGAACTGCAACTCTCTACCTGCCCTTTTATTTCTACACAGCGCTTCTCTGCTCCCGCAGACCCTGGGGGACATTTCTCAGTGCTGGACACCGCCTGCCATTCTTTGCTGTCTGCCTTCTTTCTTTTTCTTTCTTTCTCTCTCTCTCTTTTTCTTTCTTCCTTTGGAGGTGTCCCAAGGGCCTGGACCTGTGCCTGCTCCTCAGTGGTTGCTTGTAATTGGCTGTCGCTGTTAGAATAAGATCAATTGAACTTGAGGTCCTGGCCTTTTATCTTTGTGCTGCTGAAGTATTTCTGTTTTCCTCATCTGAGTTATTTAATTCCTAAGATTGTTTTATGTCTTGTTCACTCTACATTTCATTATATAGACATTTATGAGCTATTAAGAAGCAGGATTCATTTCTCTCTACAAATGTTCTTGAGTAACAAGTTCCAGGGTCCAAACAACATCAGAGAGTTGCCCAGGGAGAAGAGAAGAGCTTCTGGTACCAAACCTTAGTTCTTAGCCCTGGGAACCAGTAGCCTAGAGAAAAGCTTCACTCAAGAGTTCCTCTGCCACAACCACTGGAACAGTGTCGGTGTCTTTTCAAATTCTCTTAAAGTTTTATTCTTCAGTGCGTAAATAACACAAGTGTTTTCATACTGTCAGGTGGATGAATATTATAGTGTAATGTCTCTCTTGACATTTACCCAACCCCACTTTGCTTCTCAAGGGTCTTGTTTCTGTTCATTCAATCATTTCATTAGACAGTATTTAATGGCTATCTACTATATGCAACCTGCTAAGGACATGGTAGGAAAACAGAAGAAAAAGGCCTCATCCCATATCTCCAGCCTTCCCCAGCTCAAAGCATAACAACAGCTGACTTTATTTAGCATACACATGCAGACACACACACACACACACACACACCCCACCTCTTATTCAAACCACCACAGGGAAATGATTGTTTTCATTTTACAAGGAAAAAACATTAAAGCACTGGTAAGAGAGATCATCCAAAGTTGGACCTCTGGTAATGGCAGAGCCAAGAGAGCACCACAGTTTTTAAGTTCTCTTCTGTCTCCTTGCCCTTCTCCCAGCCCTTTGTACCCAAGCCAGCAGCCAAGTCAGAGGCTAAATCCCTCCATGGCCACCATAGGCTTCCTTCCTTCC
>NC_022019.1:2023208-2024085 GCF_000317375.1 Microtus ochrogaster
TCCTTCCTTCCTTCCTTTCTCATCATGACCTCTTTATGTAGCCCAGGCTGGGCACAATCTTTCGGTGACATTCCTGCCTCTACTCCTCAATGCTGGGGTTACAGGGATGTATTCCACCACTAACTACTGGTATACTTTCTAATCTTTGAGTATGTAAGGGTCATTCCTACCTTGAAGGTCATCATCTAGGATTTAATGTCAATGTGACATCTGCAGAGTGGCCTTCCTTGGTCACTCAAGCTAAAGGATTCCCATACCTTCACCTGTCTACCCAGCACTATATACACTATGGCTGCGACTGTGGATTATCACACCTCTAAAACAGTCAGATGGCAACATCTATCAAAACATAAATGCATGTGCATCCTCATTTAAGCCATAATTTCTACCTCAAAATTTAATTCTAAATATAAACATGTACATGTGGGAAATTATATATCAGCATTATTTTGTTTTTGCTGAATTGCTTTTAATAGCAAAGGGCTGTCAATGGCCTAAATGTCCATTAACAGAACCCAGTTGAGTAGGATTGTACCCAATTCTATGAGTTGAGCAACCACTTCTGTAGTTAAGTACCATTACATACCCTATTTTATACGAAAAAGCACTAAGGCATAGAGAAATTAGGGTATTTACTCAAGATGCATAGCTGAGAAAAGGTAAATTGGAAGATCAGATCCCATGCTCTTGATCTCTGTGCAAAACCACCTTCCAACACACATTTCTTCCTGGACGCCTCTGGCACTACTAAAAAGACCCCAGGTAGTATATGGGCTATTCCCCAAGACAGGCGGCTAGGGGGAAAAGTGCAATGGATATTGTGCACACCACAGCAAAAACACAGGAGAGACAGTGGCAAGGTAAGAGAGTAAGAAAA
>NC_022019.1:2024489-2034399 GCF_000317375.1 Microtus ochrogaster
CATACTGTCTGTTCAACCAAGTAAGAGTAAACAGATGGCCAGGCTGAGGGTTTTCCAAAGGCAAAAGGAACATGTGCAATACTAGCATACTGCCTGTGGCATTTCTTTCTCTGTCCATTAGTAAATAGCTTGTTTATTAGTGGTTACTTCCTTACGTCTCCATTAGAGACATCATCTAAAGTTATTTGGGTTTTCTCTGCAGGGATGAGGAGGCAGGGCTGTTCACTGCCCTTGGGATTCAAGCTCACTATACCCTATCACAACTGAAGCTGAAAAGAACAGGGGAAAAATATTCTAACACATTGTATAATATGGATGAATCTCAAGGGTATTATGTGAAATGAAATAAGAAACAAAGAAACAAATATTATATGACGCTACTTACGGGGTACCAAGAGTAGTCAGATTCAAGAGGCAGAAAGCAAACGGGATGGCCGTGTTGCATACAATGTTGTGTGGGAACCAGAGGATGGCTTCAGGTGTCAGACCTTTGTTTGAGGGCAGGTCTCTCGCTCCTCCCTGCTGCATAGGCCAGGCTAGCTGGCCCACAAGCTCCTGAAGATTCAGCCCCTCAGCTGCCGTCTTGCTGCAGGTGTGCGGGAGATGCATGACCTGCCTTGGTTTCACCCAGGCTCTGGGGAGCTGAGCTGTGGTCCTTTCAGCTGCCCAGCAGGCACAGTATCTACGGAGCCATCTCCCCAGCCCCTGGAGTTAATTTTTAATGTATATCTACAGAGTTTCCATTCTGTAAAATGAAAAGGGATCCACAGGGGATGGTAGTGGTGGCTGAACAGCACTCTGCGTCTTCTTGTGTTGCTGAACTGTATACAGAAATAAAAATCAAACTGGTAGGCTTTATGTGTATTTTATCACAAGTTTTTAAATTTAAAAACTTTGCTCCAAGATATGCCAATATACTTTAAAGAACAGAAGCTGCCAGAAGATGCTTAGAATGCCATCAGATTACCAAAAATGAAGCTAATGCTTGTGCACAGGAAGGAGATCAAGTGTGCAAATGCTACTCCGAGGGAGTGGAGAGACAGTGTGCACTCAGTGAGTCTCAGTCTTGAAAACATGGGTCAACACGGACATGTCTGTTCTTATTAGCTCCTCAGGGTAGCTGTAACCAACTACCACAAAGTCAGGCAGTGGTGGCACACGCCTTCGATCCCAGCACTTAAGAGTCAGAGACAGGCAGATCACTGAGTTTTGGCACCAGTCTGATCTATAGATCGAGTTTCATGACAGCTAGGGCTACACAGAGAAACTCTTATCTCAAAAAACAAACAAAACAAAACAAAAACAAATTCCAGTGGGGCTGGGAGATGGCTCAGTTGGTCAAGTGTTCCTTGTGTGATCATGAGGACTTGAGTTTAGATCCTTAACATAGACGGGCGGTGGTGGTGCACACCTTTAACCCCAGCACTCGGGAGGCAGAAGTAGGCAAATCTCTGTAAGTTCAAAGCCAGCCTGGTCTACAGAGTAAGTTCCAGGACTAGCTGCATAGCCACTGAGAAACCCTGTCATGAAGAAATAAAACCAACCAATCAACCAAAAAAACAAACAACATATCCTTAATATATTTGTAACCATAGTGTTGGGTGGGATGGGAGAGGGGAGGTAGAGACAGGCACATCCTAGAACTTGCTGACCAGCCCTTCAAGCCAAAGCAGGGAGCTCAAGGTTCAATGAGATGCCCTGCCTCATAAACTAAGAAAGCAACACAGACACCCAGTACCAACCTCTGGCCTCTATTTTTATATATGTGCAGACACATACCCACAGACCATGCACAAAATGTTTTCTAAACTACCGAAGTTAGGGAGATAGTGAGTGCTTGCCATGCAAGCATGACAACAGGGGTCCAGTCCCCAGATTCCATACTGGAAAGAGCAGGGCATGGTGGGACATGCTTGTAATCCCAGCACAGGGACGGTGGAGACTGGAGGACCCCTGTGGCCTACTGGCTAGTCAGTCTAGTCCAAATGGGCCAGCTATGGGCCAGAGAGAAGCCCCATCTTAAAAAAAAAATGGTTCACAGTGCATGGAGAGAACACAAATACCTTCATATATACATACACATAGGTAAACACTGCAGCGTTGGGATGTAGCTCAGGAGTAGAGCGCTTCCTAAGTATAAACGAGGTCCTGTGTTCAGTCTTCACCCAAGGAAAGGAAAATTAAAATGTCCAGCTCAAGCTCCCTGTATAATCCTGTCAAGAATGAGCCCTCAAAAGTGTACACTTTGAAGTTCTGAGCAGTATTGTGAAAATTAAGATCCTGGATTCAGGAGGCACTGTGACAGTTCAAATCCCAGCTCTGCCACTTGCCAGCTGCATGATCTCCAGGAAACTCATGAACTTCTCTGTGCCTCAGTTTCCGTATCTGGAAAACAGCACTACGTAAAGCAAAGGGTCGTGAGAATGAAATGAACTACACCGTTCCCAGAACCCCGTATGGGGCCCGGTAAGCAGTCAGCGCGAACAACTGTTCTTACAACCACCCCAGTCTACGCACTGAAGACCGCCTTGGGAAACATCGGTGACGCAGCACCTTACGCTGTGCCACCCACGCAGTGACAGCCCTGTGATGCCTTGCGAGGCACTCTACTTCACGATTCACTGACATGGGGCTAGATATTCTCCCACACAGGTATCCCGCTCCCTCCTCATCCAGCCCCATCCCCAGTGTGCCTCTCAAGTGGGGCCACCTAAGCCATCCGGGCGAACCGCCTAGCGCTACACATGCAGCCCAAAGGAGGTGTGCGCAGGCCTCAGGCACCGGCCTCCCACTTTCTGCGATCAGGGACCTATATTTGGATTTTGATCTCGGCCTGACTTGCTGCTAAATCTGTATCCAGTTAATCTTACAGGGTTGTGGGGGAGGAGTCATGTTGCCACGGCAACCCAACAACTCTGGGCAGAGAGAGAGAGAGAGGAAATAGAATTTCAGGACCAGAGACCACCAAAGGACTCCAAAATGCCTATTTCTGCCTTTGTATCACACACACACACACACACACACACACACACACACACACACACACACACAATGAATCTTGGTTTGCTAAAATAAACAGACTTCTTTTTTCTTTTTTCACAAATTTCCAACCATTGACAAAAAAAAGCCTGCTTACACAAGCAGTCCATTCACACGCTGTGCCTAAGAGCACAGAAACTCAAATCCACATTTCATTCAGCTAGTCAGGAAGTCAGCTGGTTCCCTGCTACCCCTCCGGGCATGAAGCAAACAGTTGTCTGGTCTGGGTTTTGTACATAATATTACTTTTGAACTGCAGTTCACAAACACACTGGCATCCAGACACAAGTTGAACTTGGGCCTTTTCGTCGACTGGTTTGAGGAGCAGGAGGAAACTGCCTGGAAAACAACCCAGCAAAGTCATCGTCCGGGAGAGGCTCCCCCCACCCACGCAGGGATAGCGCCACTCACACAAAGTCCTTGAGATCACTGGGACTCTGGACATTTTAGGGCACCACTAAGGAATATATCCACGCAGTCTATCACAGTCAAGTAATTGCAAGCCAGAGTTTAAGACTGTGTTCAGACATTTGGAAGGACCAGAATCTGACTGATGGGATAAAGCACTCCAGGGCACCTCCGGAATCGGGGACAGTGCTATGGATGTTAAGCTTCCTCTCCACCATGTTGTGAACAGCCTCCACCACACACTTCCACTGACAGAACTGCACCGTGTCATGCCCGTTGTGGTGAACTAAAGCTCTCTGAAGCTGTGAGACTAAAAACACTTTTTCTCACTTAAATGGCTTTATTCAGGTATGGCAGTCAAAACAATGCAGAAGTGGGGGCTGGAGAGATGGCTCAACTGTTTAAGAGCACTGACTATTCTTCCAGAGGTCCCGAGTTTGGTTCCCAGCATCCATGTTAGACCATCATAATGGTCTGTAATAACAGCCACAGAGGATCTGAAGCCTTTGACTGCTGCTAACTATTTTACCCACATGCAGGCGCGCATGCACACACACACACACACACACACACACACACACACCTACACATAATTAAAAATAGTAAAGATACATCTTAGGAAAATGATGCCAAAGTAACTGATTAAAAAAAAAAAAACATATGGGCAAAGAGGAGAAATAAGCTGCAATCTGAGGAACAGCCACGGAGCAGAACCGTCAGGTCCTCACGTGACACTGCCACTTAGTCAGTGATCCAGGCTGTGCAGTTGAAAGGGTACAAGGTAAAGTCCGCGGTGCTGATCTGAGTCTCTAGGAGGCACGATGAAGTCACACCATGACCATTTTCTATCAACTACTAAGCACCAAACAGTGCTGCTTCCCCTAGGATCCCAACTTGACTGTAGAGAACGGATGTCTCCTCCCCTAGAGTTCCTTCTACTTAGCACCAAAAAAAAAAAAACCCAAGTGTAATTGAAAATCAAAAGGTGCTAAGCGATCATGCACATAGATATCTGACCAAGTTCCAAAAGCAGATTTTAGAAAGAGCTGGTCATTTTGGATAACCAATGCAATCAGCTATTAGCAAATCATCTGCTAGCCCTCCAAAGGGACAGCACCTGCGGGTGATGGACCTGTTCTTCCTCAGTGGCACCAATGCTATGAGTTCACCCGTGGCTGTGACTGAGATCTGCAGGGACTATGCCTCAGGGACTTTGAGTTTGTAGGAAGGCGATCAGATCCTCGTCCCACCCACCACCCACGTCTCCACCCCGTTCACAGCATCGGAACTAAATTAGAACTACTCACTATCTCGACTGGCATATTAGAGATCATTAAAATATAGACCAGCCTGAGCCAGATGGCAGTGGTGCATGCCTTTAATCTCAGCACTAGGGAGGCAAAGACAGGCGGATCTCTGTGAGTTCGAGGCCAGCCTGGTCTACAAGAGCTAGTTCCAGGACAGGCTCCAAAGCTACAGAGAAACCATGTCTTGAAAAACCAATATATATAGAAATACAAGATATATAAAGGGGAGATTCTGACAGATGGGGGCTGTGTGTTAATGACCCTGTAATGGGTGCATCCAGGAAGCTGAAGCAGAGACATTGCTTTCTCTGAACTCCTGAAATCTAGTGTCTAAGGTCAAGACAATTCAGGCATGCACACACAAAATGTGAGCAGCGGTATGATGGCCCACCAAATGCCCAGAGGTGGTGAGGTGCTAATGCTGACTTTGTTTAGTGTGGCTTAGAAACAGCTACAAGTTTTTACCTAGATGTCAAGAGGGTTCCCTCATCCTCCCTAATGCTGCGACCCTTTAATACAGTTCCTCATGCTGTAGTGACCCCCAAGCATAAAATTATGTTCATTGTTACTTGATGACTGTCATTCTGCTACTGCTATGAATTGTAATGTAAATATCTGTGTTTTCCAATGGTCTCAGGTGACCCTTGTGAAAGTGTCATGTGACCCCCACAGGGGTCACAACCTACAGGTTGAGAACCCCTGCCTTAGAGGCTAGCTGTGGGAAAACCTTCAAAAGGAGCAAGCAGTGACCACGAGAACTTCAGGAATAGGGATGAGGCTGCACCCTGGAGTTCAGAGCGAGCTAGCTAGAGCTTTTAGGTACTTTCTGTGTATTTCTACATTTCACACGGCTTCTACTTGATTCTGGGCCTCTTTCTCTAAGAACACTCCCCAGTATGAAACAGTTTTTTGTTTTTCGTTTGTTTTAAAGATGTGTGAAAGGGTTTACCATTTTATCCTGTGAACATCCCCTGCCGATCGGAGTCACAGCTTGTCAATAAACAAGGTCTGGGGGACTCAGACAAAGCGGAATGCTTTCCTCTGAAAGGAAACATGTTTTTCCTATGCTCACTGTTGGGTCTGTCGAGCGGCTAATTACAGAATGGCAACATTCCACTGCGTTCCCTACAACCTCACATCTAGGAGAGAAGACTAGCAAGGGACTGTTGTTGTGAGGTGTGAACCAGGCGAGGGAGGCAGCTGCTCGGAGAGCCATGGACTGTCCATCCATCTGTCCATCGTCCATCTGTCCATCTACCAGCCAAGCGACAGCAGGGAAGCCCAGGATGCCGCTTATCAAAATTGTGCCTCACTCGATCAAGTTGGCAGAAATCCTTAGAAAAGAGCAATGCACTATTATCTGCACGGCGGGGCAGGGGTGCCTGAC
The DNA here is from genome assembly GCF_000317375.1 of Microtus ochrogaster. Taxonomy (NCBI): domain Eukaryota; kingdom Metazoa; phylum Chordata; class Mammalia; order Rodentia; family Cricetidae; genus Microtus; species Microtus ochrogaster. The sequence goes on from NC_022019.1 coordinate 2,030,631, forward strand.
CTCCTGAAACCTTTTTTGGTGGGGGAAATGGTGACTGGAGGAATTGGAAAGGGATGAAGAAAGCCAGGCACCAAAATCCTCTAAATGCTACCAAAGCAAGACTGTGCCATGTTGTCTAGTGGCGTGTGTGGAGGAGGCCTAGGCTGTCGCTCTTCCTGCAGAGCAAAGAGACAGCTGCTGTCAGCTGTGTCTCAGAGACTGTTAGCTGACAAGATCCCTACACTTGGACAACACTCTGAAATACTGGATTTTATCTCATGCCTTTAAATATTTTTTTCTGCATCTCTTTGCTGTTCCCTCCCTGTTTCGGTCATTTGGGGTCACTTTTACACACACACACACACACACACACACACACACACACACACACACAGAGTCTCTCTTCTCAGGTTCTCCTGTACATTACAAAGTAGTTGTGAGAATTGCTAATTGAACTCAGTCATTAAGAAACTTCATAATTACATTACCATACAAGTGAAACAGGGGCATCCTTCCTGTTGGCCAGTCCTTAGTCTGTTTACAGCCCCAAGAGTCTGAGAAGGAAGGCCGCAGCGGCTTTCCGGGTCTCCACTGTACATAGGTAGGTAGGTGGGCAGGTAGAGAGGTGGATGAGAGACAGACAGTAGGCAGGTAGATGACACATACATACATATATAGCTAGATACAAAAATAGGTTGCTGGGTTAATGATTTGTATTCACGCCACGTGTCTGCTTGCCCAAAATCACAGAAGTTGGTATTGGGATGTTATTCTCCATCACTCCTCCACCTTAGTTTTTGAGATAGAGTTTGTCACTGACCTGGAGTTCACCCTTTCAACTAGACCAGGCGGTCCCAGGGATCTGCCTGCCTCTGCCTCCTAGTTCTGGGATTATGGACATTGCAAAGAAGCCATGCCTGACTTCCTTGACACGAGTGCTTATGATCTGAACTCCTGTTTTCAGCTTGCACAGCGAGGACTTCATACACTAAGCCTTTTCCCTAGACCCTTGTCCTGGCTAGACCCTTATCCTGGCTAGTTTTATGTCAACTTGATTGACACAAGCTAGAGTCACTGGAGAGGAGGGAGAAAATGTGTCTACAAGATCTGGCGGTAGGCAAGCCTGTAGGGCATTTTCTTAATTAGTGATTCATGGGGGAGAGCCAGGCCCACTGTGAGTGAGGCCTCCCCTGGGAGGTAGACTTGGTTCTATAAGAAATCCGGCTGAGCAAACTAGGAAGCAGCATCCCTCCAGAGCCTCTGCATCAGCTCCTGCCTCTAGGTTCCTGCCCTGTTTGAGTTCCTGTCCTGACTTCCTTCAGTGATGAACAGTGATGAGGAAGTGTAAGCCTAATAATCTTTCCTTCCCCAACTTGCTTTGGTCAGGTGTCCCATTGCAGCGGTAGTAAAGCTAACTAAGACAGCCCTTAACTGTAGGCTTTTAGTTAAACCTCAGTGAGGACAGTATTTGTGCTCAGATTCATTGTTGCTGAAATTTCTTGTTCCTCTCGAAATAGATGTCAAAACAGAGTACATTCAGAAGGTCTCCGATGGGTGCTGCGTGGGCGCCACAGTCCAACCAGGGTGTGTGTAAGGTCAGTGGAGGAGTTGAGGGGAGAGGTATAGAGCCTCTCAGAGATGCCGCGCCCTTTCTACAGCACACAGTGGTGTGTAAATTACCACGACGGTGGCGGATATGATAGAATCATAATAGAACTGATGGGAATGTATGAACTTTAAACTAGTTCCTTTGAGATGACCCAAATGGATTGCCTCCTCATGCTAAATTCTTGTCAAAACAGAAGCGTCACCTGTCACTTCTCTTCCTGGTCAACTTAGAGGAATGAAGATCCTGGGTGGTCATGATCCTTGTCTTCCTAAAGCTCCAGGAAACAAAAAGAAGAGCACCGAACTGGGGCTGAGGCCAGAAATCAAGCTTCACATTCGGGACAGCTGAGGAGGAGCCGGTGTGATAATAACAGCCCCCCAACTTGTGATTCCCCAGCAGTGTTCAGCACATTTCCGGTGGGTACCCATACCGATCTCAGAGTCAGTTAACCCGAGCCCAGGTCATCCTGTCTGTCCCACAACCAGCCCTAACCTTTCTTTCTTTCTTCAAACAGAGTCTGCCATCAGCTTTCCAATATCTGAAGATACTTTGGAACCATCATTTGCATTTTTTCATGTATTTCCGGATCACTTCTTAACAGAGGCGCCATCAGTTGCGGGTGTGTGTTGGCTGCTTGGAGCCTCCTCCTGGTGCCCCGGTACTCTCTGGTCTGACTCATACAAAAGTTCTCTCACCTGTTCTGTGTCTTTTAAAAATGGAAGTGACTCTGAGATAGTAAAAATAACATTGGAAAGCACATAAGGATTCCTCTGAACTTCCCTCAGGAAGCTGGAAATCAGAGAAATAGCCTCAGCTCCCAGGCAGTCCCAACCATATTCCAAAATACTGCCTTTCTGGCCGAGGCCTGTGGGACAGTCATGTTTATTCCCAAACAACAAAGATCATTTTGAGACACTATCCAATGGGTTCAATCTCTGGATCAATTAATTCTACAGCTAGACAATTAAACCACTTTCATTTTTCAGGTGGCATTTACACCTGACACCTTAAAGGGGCAGGGCTAAATCCTCGGGCGTCAATGTGCAGACTCAGGGCTCTTACCGAAACACCGATTCTGACTCACAGTTCCGGCGCAGGGCCTGGGACGCTGTATTTTAACGCTTCCTGGGAGAAGCAGATGTTACTAATACACAGAGCATGCTTTGCAAAGCAAAGCCCCAGATGCCAGGGATGCGCCATAGTTAAAAAGCGAACTGGGGCTGAGGCCAGAAATCAAGCTTCACATTCGGGACAGCTGAAGAGGAGCCGGTCGACCCTTTGCTGTTCCGGGGCAGACGTCTCCGCCCGGCATGTCCTCAGAAACAAACACGTGGAGCTCTGTCTGCCCTCCCTCCAGTCCTCGGTGTTAAAGCGGGGTTTTCCAAGCTGCCGTGGGGTTTATCAAGCCAGCTCCTTTAACACAAAAGACAACTCATTTGAAGATAGCAGCAGAAGCCCACTTTCTGTGTCCTGCCCACACGACAGGCCATGAGCAGCCCCTTCGCCCATGAACTTTCTGGTCACAGGAGAAAGTTTCCCTTAGAATTCTAAGTGGTTGCCAGGCAGTGGTGGCACCTTTGATCTTAGCACTCAGGAGGCAGAGACAGGTCGATCTCGGAGTTTGAGACCAGCCTGGTTCACAGAGCGAGCTTCAGGTTAGCCGAGGCTACACAAAGAAAGCCCGTCTTGGAAAAAACAAACAAACAAACAAACAAACAAACAAACAAACCAAAAACAGAATTCAAAGTGGGAAAGAGATGACCATAACTTCTGCTTTCTTGGGGAAACATGAAAAATAATACAAAGAAAAAGGCAACCCTAAACAATTATTTTCCAATTTAAAAGAAAGCACCATAGTCACATAAACAAAAGAGCTTTTCACCATATTAACAAACCTTATTCTGTCACTGCCACAGAAGGACTCCAATCTGGAAAAAAAAATTAGCATTTTTCCCCCCGAAATAAGAAATGGTGAATGAGTAGAAGCCTTTAATACTCAATCAACAAATGCTTCCTTTCCCCTGGGAAAAAATACCTTCTAAGAGAAAAAAATGCTTTACCCTCTTTCTCAATTTCATGAATAACATAAGAATTGCACAGTGAACAAAATTATTATTATTATTATTATTATTATCATTTGTGTGTGTGTGTATGTGTGTGTGTGTGTGTGTGTGTGGTATG
>NC_022019.1:2034499-2038611 GCF_000317375.1 Microtus ochrogaster
TCCAAATATTCATAGATTTCTATTTCTCTTCAATTTTCCAATTAGTTATTCCTATGGGACATGAATGTTATCATCATCATTTGTGTGTGTGTGTATGTGTGTGTGTGTGTGTGTGTGTGGTATGTAGTGTGGGTGTTCATGCGGGTGGAGGCCAGAAGTCAGTGTTGCCTGGGCTTTTGGTGTGCGTGAGGGGCTGTTTTTGACAATCTTCTACCTTATTTTCCTGAACGAGGGTCTCTTGTTGAGGTGGGTCTCACGATTGTGGAGGCCTGGATTACAGCTCGAGGCCCCCCTCCGTGTGCAGAAGCACAGTGCTGGTTGAGACATCTTGCCACCTGCAGACTATTCTTACAAGATGGACTGCTTTGCTTCCCTTACGTCTCCCCTGCTCTGCTGACCTGTCTGAGAGGGGCAGGAGCTGTGCTGGGACACGCTATTAAAATTAGATGGCCATCCCGCTTTCTCCCAGGCAAGTCAGCCGATGGCACCTATATACTGTGAGTGGTAGGGGCCAGACCTATTTCTTTGGATGGAGCCCAAACTGGTCCCCGATTATCATAGAGTTAAGAATGGTCTTGAATTTGTGATCCATCTGCCTCTTTCTCCCTCGGCTGGGATGATAGGCATGTGCCACAATGCCTGGTTTATTCGGTTTGGGGGGATGGAACCCCGGGTCTCACGTATGCTAAACAAGCACCAACTGAGCTGGAACCCCAGACCCCCAGGTTCAATTCTAAAGTTATAATTAAATTTCCTCAGAAACACCACAGCTCTACCACGTGCGTCTCAAGACTTCCTTCCTACCTGGTTTAATTCCAGTTTAAAGAAGTTCAGGCCTAAAAATAGTGCAACGCGTTCTGCCTGGAGACGCTGACTCTCGGCTGGCAAGGTGGGACCGGCGCTGGGTAACGTCTGTGCATTCATCGTCATCCGACTCATTTGGGGATAACCACAGGCACATGCAGGAGGTGGGCTCTCACCACTGTTCTGACGCCCGGGCGTTGGAGGACCAGGCTGACTTAGTTCCCTTTCTATTCTATGTGTCGTTCTGGACAGTTCCATTTGCTTTATCTGGTTTTTTTTTTTTTTTTTTTTTTTACTTTCAGAACAGTCAGGAGGTAGGCTCTGATTGAGGCCTCTTTGCAGATCAGTTCTGGTTCTACAGCTGCTGTGAGACCCAGGACAAGTTAAACTCCAGGCCCTTCATTCCACATCTGAAAAACAAAGACTCCAATAATGGGGACTCCTAAGGCGCTGTAACACACAGCCAGAGTAACTGGCTCTATTAAGCTGGATTCCTGGTAGAAGAAAGGGAAGTTTTAAGGTCAGTTAGATGACAGATGTTCTCCTGGTATTAATAAAAAGAACTCTTGCAAGCAGAGAGAATAAGTATTTTAAAAAATAAGGTTTGCCTACTGCTGGTTTTGACTCAAGGGTTAAGAGGAAACAGCCCCAGACAAACCGTGATCACCCCCAGATTGTGCAACACGCTGCGTGTGAAAGGTCCATCGTTCCCACCAAGCGCGCAGAAGGAACATCTGCCCCCCCCACCCCCGTGCTAAGGTACACCTCACAGAAAGAGGAAGGGTGAAATCCAAAGATTATCCTTCCATCCCAGAGGGCTGGAGAATTCCAAGAATGCTTTAGGAGGGGGTGGAGAGGAAGTCTTGATGACAACTATATCTGAATACCAGAACCTAACTTGGACTAAGTCACAGGTTGGCTTAAAAGAAATGCCAAACAGTTATATCAATAAGTAGATTATCATTCTTAGCAATTTCCCCATTTATAAACCATTCTATAAGTCACTGCTAACAGCAGATTTGATGGCAATGATATTCCCATTAGAAATAATTCCCTAAATCAACTCTCAAAGCACATTTAAACTGATATTTTCTCAACCACAGGACTCTTATTTTTTCTATATGAAAAACCATATTTTTTTCTGCCCATTTTGTTTAATCATGTTTTTAGAATGTTAGCCCTATTAAATAGTTAGCCTTAGGAGAAATTATAATGCTTCCCAGAAGCTCAATGCATAGTGAGTAAAACAGTTTTTCTTTCCTGCCTGAGACATCTTTAAATAATTTTCCAAAGGACAAGTGTTAGCTTAAAAATAAAACAAACAAGGAAGGGGAGGGGCAAGCATCTTGTCAGCCATTGGTCAGCCTGAGTAGCAGGCAAGAAGCAGCCTGAGAAAATAACCTTGGTAACTGTGCCCAGCTCTCTCAGACTGCAGACCAACCTGTCTCCAGAAGGAGCCATTAAATCAAACAAACGTTTGGAAATATACTCAAAGACATATTTATTCTAACTCAGGCTAAAATTTTCCTCCTTGGTATGAGGGAAGATAAGTTTGATAAATGTTTCAGTAAAAGGCAGGCTGGGTAAAACTGTGATTTCTCAAAAAAGTCCAAGGCATTGATTTCCTTTGTTAGGGCACCTCGGTAGGTAGCATTTAAGATCTTGAAGTCACGAATTTATTGCCTTATGCTTTTAAAGCACTTGGGGCTGGGTAAATGTTTTCAGCAGCACATTGGTTCCCTGGGCGCATGGAGGAGGATATATAGGCTGTGCCAATTGCTCTGGTGTAAATGCTCCTAACATAGCTTTACCAAGGTGGTGTGCTGCAAAAAGCCCTGCCCACTGAGCCTATGGCAGCCAACACCACTGGAACAGAGTCTGTGGGGAATACCGGACAAACCTGAGCCAATTTAAACATGAGCCGGGCCATACCGGAGCCTTCTTTCTGAAGCCATCTTTCCTTCCAAAGTTGAGGCATTGGTTTTTTTGTTCTTAAGTGTTTGTCACCAGAAGATTAACAACGTTGGAAACAATCAATTGCAAAGCCCTTGGGAAGAGGGCTGTTAATAAACAGAATGACTCCTTAATCTTATCTTATACTAATCCTGTCCAACAGCTCAGAGCCAGGCCTGGAAGGAATCACCTGTCTTGATGCCGACGTCAGGAAGGCTTTAGAGTCTTGCCTGCACAGTGCCCTCATCAATAAGCTTATGAAGACAGAGCTAACACCACAGTCAAAATCAAGCACCCAACTGTAAGGAATTTTACAGCCAGGCACAGTGTAGTCTCAGGGGAAGGAACCATTTGTTCCATGTGATCCAGGCCCATTATAATATTGTCCTCAGCAGGGACTGATTATGTGCATGCATGTGAGCGTGGTGTCTGCGTGTGTGTGCACGGATGCATGCATGTGTGTCGAGGAGGTGTGCTCACCTCTGTGTGTGTACGGGGAGACCAGAGGCCAATGTCAGGTGTCTTACTGCACCTCTCTCCACATTATTTTTTGAGTCAGATTCTCTCGCTAACCTTGAGCTTGTTGTGAGGCCAGACTGACCGTCCAGGAAGCCCAGGATCCACTTACCTCTCTCCCCACCCGACCGTGGGGTTATAAACCCTTGTCATTATGATGCCATTATGTAACGATTATCTAAATTATTCTATTATTAATAAAAACTCAGAGGTCAGTTATGGGGTTCAAACCTTATTGATCAGAGAAGCGGCAGAAAAGTGACCAGTGACCTCCTCTCTGTCTCCTTCCTCTATCTAAGAAAATGTGCATCTTCCTAAGCCCCTCCCTACCACTGCCAGCATCTCTCTATATGTCCTTGGTCCTCCAAAGGCTATTTTTGGTCGACTAGTAGCTAGCTCCGCCCTCTGATTCCAGGTGAACTTTATTGGCACAGCGGCGGAGAGGCAGTGTGAACAATTCTGCTGCAACGTCATTCATTAGGCTTGGGTTTTGCACGGGTGCTTGGGATCTAAACTCGGCCCATGATCGCATGAGTGGGCGTTTTTCTCTCCTCCCCATCGGGCCTGACTGTCTAGCCTGTAGATGATGTGCAAGTGTCAATTATAGTTTCAACAACTAAAGAGGTTGAATGACTTCCTAAAATTAATCCAACAGTTGCTGGGGGCATGGTGGTTCACGAGGCGCCAACCCTCTCTGAGGATCTATAGGTCCTTAATGGCTGCAGGGGGAAGGAGGGACAAGTTTTCAGTGGTTGCCTGTGCAGCTGTAAACGTCTCCTTACCTATATACCTGTGAGTAACTCCTCCACTTGAACTCATTTGCTCTCACTCACACACAC
>NC_022019.1:2038762-2042206 GCF_000317375.1 Microtus ochrogaster
GAGAGAGAGAGAGAGAGAGAGAGAGAGAGAGAGAGAGAGAGAGAGAGAGAGAGAGAGAAAAGACATGAAACTAGAAGGGAAGGTTGGTTGGGAAGAAGAAAGAGCTAAGAGGGGATAGTGGGGGAAGAAAATGATCAGAACACATTACATACATGAAAAAGTCATGATGAAAAGCATCGTTATGTGAGGTTACTATATTAAATAATTAAAATCTTTTTTAAAAATTAATCAAATCAAAAATCTCTTCAAAATGACTGTATGCCACAGCAATACCTAGAATACCAGACATTTGTTTTCTCTCTCAACTTCAAAGACAAAAATGTGAAGCCACAAGGGAACTGGCCAGCCCTAAGATGCCTCCTGTTTTCCTCCGAAGAAGACCGAGGAAGGGACCCCTCTCCCCTCCAGGCTCTCCTTGCATAATCCTAAGAAACCAAGCTGGAACTTCTGCCACTGAGTGGAGAAAATGGCCCAGTGTTTCCAGTTCAATCGCTCTTACAGTAAAGCTCGTTTGTCTGCACTAACAATAGGTTCTGCTGGTGATTTGTGTAGCTTGATGCATAGCTGTATTTATTTTGGTTGAATGTGCCAGTACAATTGTGAAGGCACAGTCCCTGTTTGAGAAAGAAACAGACGCCCCCATCTTTCCCTGTCCGCGACGCACTGCAGAGAGCATTACCATATTTAAACACCATCACACTAATTAAATATTTAATTTCAAAGCCTTTGAAATTCCCATGATTTATAAATATATTTTTGCTATTTATCAGGGTCTTGAATAAATTGTTTGACACATTAGGGAAGGAAGGCATATTGGTTGGGAGCAAACTGCAATCCTGGCTTCCTCATCTTTTATGAACTCACACTCAAATACTTTCAAAATTAAAGGTCACTGTTTCTCCATTTCTACCTTTGAAAATGAAAACTTTCCCTTTAGAAAAATGCCAGGGTTTTTCTAAAGGGAAACGACTCAGTGTCTAAGGACACTTACTGGCCAGGCCTGGAAATCTGAAGTCTGTGCCAATCTCAGAGTCATCCTCTGGCTCCTGTATGTGCTATGGCAGACACACATACAATAATGCCAACAATTTTTAAAATTCAAAATTGTCACATTGTGTATTCTTACTTCAGAGAATTGGAGTAAAAGTAATTACTTGATAGGCATTAAATTGCATTGTCAAAACAAAATATCTCATACAGGGGCCTGTAATCCAAGATCTTGGGAAGGGGGAGTGGGAAAGTCGGGAATTCAAGAATATTGGTAGCTGTGTAGTAGCTTCAAGGCCAGCCTGGGCTAATTGACACTCTGTCCCAAAACAAACAAATAAAACAAAATGAAAGCTTAAGCAAAGGGACTCATAACAGTTAAGTCCCCACACTAACAACTGAGGAGACGTGACCAGAGCCAAAAGGAGAACAATTTGTTCTGGGTGACTGGGACATCACCTTGCCAGCCTTGGTTGGGGCTTAATCAAGAGCGAGGTTTCCCACACTGGCAGGCTCTGCCTGGCAGAGTAGCTCCATTAAACTCTAGGACACACATAATCTCAGAGAAAGATGCATAGCCTTGATTAGCAGAACAGATTTTCACGGTGGCAGGATGAGCACATTGGGGTGGTGCGTTGTAGGTGGTCTTTCTAAGGCAGGCTGTTCATCAAAGCCTCAAGTTCTTTTTTTTTTTTTTTTAGGATACTGTAAAATATAGTTTAATTTTATTTTTTGTCAGTATACAAAAATTTTAAAGTTATAGTTTAACATTTTTTCTATTTTATGTTATTATATGGTTTCATTGATTTTGCATAATATTTGGAAAACAAAAACAGTGCTTAGAGTCAAATCACAAAACTTTCTACTTATATATACTTGAAAAATATTTTCATCTCTACGGGAATACATGTATAATTATGTGAGCATGTTGTCTATATAGATGTTCATGTTCTGATTTTTGAAATATTTTATAACTTTACATCTTCACATGTTAGACATCATTATAAACTGCCCTGATTAAATCAACATTCACCACACATTCATGTCAAGTTCTAAAGAGCAAGAAGAAGAAGAAGAAACCGGGCTGCAGACATAGCTCAATCCGTAGAGAACTGGCCTAGCATGTAGGAAGCCCTTGGTTCAAACCCCAGCGTCTAAAGCGGGTGTGGTGGCACACTGTCATCTCAGCACCCAGGAGCTAGAGACGAAGGTTCAGGAGTTCAAGGTCATTCCCAGCAGAGTGAGTCTGGCCAGCCTGGGCTCCATGGAACCATATCTCAACAAAACAAAACAAAAATAAGAAATAGGCATTGTGATCTAACTCAAGAGTTACAAGACCCCGCCCCCACCCCAGATTTAAGGAAGTAGTAACACTGGGAGGTCTGAAAGAGAATAAAGATAGGTGTAAAATAAAACGTGTGGGCGCAAAGAGAGCAAAATAATTTAGAACCTTCCTTTTGCAGAGCTTAACACCCAAGCCTGCAGAGGAGCAGTGGGTAGAGGCAGCTGCCTGCCCACAGTTCTCTTTCCACAAACTGTGCTTTCGTCGTAACATGGGGTATAGCATTAACTGCGAGGGAAAAAAACACATTTCACTTAAAATTTGAGTACAAGGAGATTTTATTTTTGTACAGGAGATTCCTAACAAGAGAAAAATCTTCCTATTGATCTGCTTTTATGGGCAGGAGAGGCTTCCTATATGTAATAAAAGAATGCAACAAAGCTATTTAAAATATAGTTTTGTCTTTTGGTTGTTTGGTTGTTTGGGTTTTGGTTTTGAGACAGGGTTCTCATTACATAGCTCACCTTAACTTCAGATTTATAGAGATCTGCCTGACCCTGCCTTCCAATTACTGGGAATAAAGACTGGAGCCACCATACCACGCTAAAGTGTGTTTTTAAAGCTCTCATGTTAGGTAATATTTGAACACTTCAAATACGAGTAACACCATCTCTTTCAAGGAAGTAACAATAAAAAATGCATATACCAAAAAAGAGCATTGATATTACCCAATTACAGAAGGCTTCATGTTCTAAAAGTTCATCTATAAATAGGTTATGTGGAATCTGAAAAACGTCTTCAAGAAATCTGCTATAAGGAAAATCAAGAACTTAGGAGAGCCAACAAATATGTGCCTGGCCCACATGATCAGTAAACATACTGTGTCCAGAACCTTCCAAGAAACAATTCAGAGCTCCAACCTAAGGAGTGAGCTACATCTCCTGGGGACATCCTTCGAGCTTGGGCCAGAGACAGCTGCCCAGGCACACATCCACAGAGGTTTCATACTGCTAAGATATGGAAGGACATGAGGCAGCATCAACTCCCATCACGCGATCTCAGGTGTCCCTGGCATCTCTACCCCAGAGTCCTTTTTGTGAATAGAATGAAACAGTAGGTGACAATAACACCGTAAACTACAGGACCCCTCCACCTCTCCAGGTGACAATCACACC
>NC_022019.1:2042583-2063270 GCF_000317375.1 Microtus ochrogaster
AAACTACAGGACCCCTCCACCTCTCCAGGTGACAATCACACCGTAAACTACAGGACCCCTCTACCTCTCCAAGTGAGGGAGTCTTCGGTGACAAATGACTCAGAAACACCAGTAACTTTGGTGGATAAATCCAAGGTTTAAGGAGAGAAAGAGATGGGGGTGGGAGGGGGGATAAAGCAGGAGAGGATGCAGGGTGAATGAGAGGAGCCAGGACTCTGAAGTTCTGGTCCACACCCCTCTGTACTGGAGTCACACCTCAAACCCTTCCTCTACAAGCCAGAACACCTGTCATGTCTCCAGACAGACAGACAGACAGACATTCTGCAATGATTGGGCTGAACCGAGTCTACCAGGTCCCAACACAGGCCTCACCTTTGACCTGAGGGCTTCATCATACAAATGCCCAGCCCACCAGCTTCGGTGTCACTGGGTCTCAAACTGGGGAAGCCATGACACATCTCTGCTCCTCCCAGGAGCTGTGCCAGAGAATTTTTTTTAGGAGACAAACAATGGACTCAATGTGGCGATGTTTGTAAAGCTTCCTGCTCATTGGGCCAAAAGGGCATCACTGCTTGTCTTTATTAAGTATTATTGGCAACCTGAGACATTTTATGGAAAGAAAATAAATAGTAACTAAATGTGCCCCACATGCTTCTAGACTTGCAGTAGACATTCAGTCAGAACATACGGAAAAGAAGTGGGAGGTGCCTCCTCTCCTTTTTCCTCCTCCTCCTTCACTCTGTGTGTTTGTGTGTGCACGCGCGCGTGCATGTCTTCCTTCACTCTGTGTGTGTCTTCCTTCACTGTGTGTATGTGTGTGTGTGTGTGTGTGTGTGTCTGTGTGTGTAGAGACCAGAAATCGATTTCAGGAGGCCTTCTCTGTGTATTGCTTTCGACCTTCTTTTATAAGCTAGGATCCCTGAACTGTAAGCTCACGGACAGAGCTACACTAGCTAGCCACTGTGTTCCAGGGATCCTCCTGTCTCCATGTCCCCAGAGCCGAGTGACAAAAGCACAAGCTTCGGAGCCTTGCTTTGCACACGTGCTAGGGATCAAACACAGGATCAAACCAGCAAGCACTTTCCAACCGAGCTGCATTCCCAGCCCACAAATACTTCTTAAAAGTTACTTTTGAGTTAGACAGGCAGTGGTGGCGCACACCTTTAATCCCAGCACTCAGGAGGCAGAGGCAGGCCTGTAGGGTTCAGCCAGCCCCTTAGGGGGTGGGCTTGCCTCCGGCGAATGTTTACTTATAAGTCGGGAGCACGGGAGGCCCCAGGCGGCCCTTCTGCTTCCTGTGCTGCACGGGAACCTTGGTGCTGTAAGTTTATTTCTTTATTAAAGCTGTATATATTCTTTACAATCTGCCTGCATTTATTTATGCCACTACACAGGCAGATCTCTGTGAGTTCAAGACCAGCCTGGTCTACAAGAGCTAGTTCCAGGACAGGCTCCAAAGCTGCAGAGAAACCCTGTCTCGAAAAACAAAACAAACAAACAAAAAAACAAGCAACTTCAGAAGCATTTATTAGTTTATTTTTAAAGAACAATGTGTATATTACATTAACATAAATGACATTTTTTTGTTAAAACTGTATTTTTCTGATGGGGAACAATGGGAAAGGCCAGAATTTTTACATCTTTGTAAACATTTGTCATAGCTCTCTTAATTGAAGTCAGCTAGAGTGCCATGCCTCTTGCATCCGGTCTGTTGTGCTGTGTTGTTTAGTTATATTATACAAAGAAAACTCAGACTCCCAGACTGGACTTGGACAATGGAAGTGTTCAATAGTTCCTTTGGGTAAGTATTGATGGTCTTGATTGGTAGACACTAAAACATGACAATGTGTTTCCTAACGTCTGCATCAAAGTCCTCTCTGGTAAAGCTTTCGCCTGAACATTCAAGAGATAATCAGAGGGGCAAGCAAATGTCTTCATGTTGCAAAAATAGATTTGACTTTTCAGCTCCTCTGGAAGAGCTGTGGAGGCCTGGGCTCTCGAGATCCCAGGTTTGTGGTGTGTGATTGTGGAGGAAAGTTGAATTCTAGTTTCCTTTCAGTTCTTTGGTGACCAACACCATGACCCAAGACAACTTAGGAAAGGGTTCATTGGACTTAGAGAGGGAGGTCAGGGTAGGATTTTAAGGCAGGAACCATGGGTGGATGGATGGATGTTGCTTGTTGGCTCACTATGTGATTTGCTTATGTAGCCCAGGATCACTTGCCTAGGGATGGTGCCATTCACACTGACACTCCTGCATCAATTAATAGTCAAAACAGTCCCCAGCAAGATACACCCAAGGGCCAATATGACCAAGTGAACTCTTCCATCAAGGGTTTTCTCTCAGATGACTCAAGGCTGTGTCAAGTTGATAATTTAGTCAACTGGGACAGGTGGCATTGTGTGAAAGTTAAGGAGCAACACAAAACAGCCGCAAGGCAAATGAGCCCACCTCAGCTTCCTGGGATCTAGACAATAGGAGCTTAGACTCCAGCCAGTCTGGGAATGCCTCTCCAAGAGCGTGGTTTTCATGAACAATCGGGAGACCCTTTAGGGACACTGCAAGGACACTTCTCGTGTATCGTGACTTTCCACAGCGGCCCAAAGTCAGCCTGGCAGGCCACACATCAGGAATTCTTTACAGCTAGGCTTTGAATGTGCCCATGGTTTCGACCACTTTACCTGGGGATGCTGCTCACGGAAACCTTAGGCTGGAGGAAATGGATTGTTGGGTGCATTCCTGGAGAGCTGGATCCCAGAAGCTCCTGGCCTCCGATTTCTCATATCCAGCATGACAAGAAGCTCCAAAGGCAGGATTCTAGGGCAGGAACTCTACTCTGCCGTGATGGACTAACTATACCCCACAAACCATGTTTAGTTGTTTCTGTCAAGTATCTGGAGAAAAATAGCCAACAGAGAGGGCTCATGGACATTAGGTCATAACAAAGCCATCCCCTGCTTTGGCCCATCTGAACCTGGTCTCCACTCCCTCTAGCTGTTAGAACCAGAGTGTGTATTTGCCTGCCTTGGCTCTGACTGCCCTCGAGGGCTGTGACTGTTTCTGCTATTGACTGCCATAGGCAACCCCTGCTTGGTCCTGCCTGGCAGCTTTAGCCCCTCATATCTAAGAATGGGGACCTTGGTATGAGGATGGGTGTGAATCACCCCTGCATGGGTAATATAAGAAAACCAGTGTTTTTCAGCCTTCTTGTGTGGTTCCAGTCCTCCCTCCCCCGCCACCTTCTTATTTCACGACAGAACATGGGACTAAGTCATCTTCGTGCTATTAGTGCATTTAGGAGCGAGGCTGCTATAGTAATTAAACTAATGAAGATGATCCCGGATTGAAGAAACAGCAATTAGAATCGACAGAACAGGAACGAGGGGAAATGAACACATTCACATGCAAAGAAAGATGAGGTTTTTAAAGTAAGAGATAAAATTAATAACAGGCCAAATAGTATCAAGCCGGAAAAAGCTCCTGCAGACTCAGGAAGATGAGATGATGTACGGGGATCAGTCCTTCCAGTTCTCACCTTCTAGTGAGAACAAACGCGACGGTGGCCTGACGTGGGAAAAACAGAGCGCTTCCAGGCGGACTAAAGGAAAGTAAAAAATTCTAAGAACCTGGCTGGGCCTCTAAAATGTAAATTTTCCTTGTATTTTTTTAGTTATTAGCTGGGCTTTTTCCCCTTCCTGAACATAATAACTGCCTCTGAAAGACCTGGTTCAAATCCTATGAAACCCCACTCCTATGGTCCCCGCTGTTGCTAGCCCAGCTCATCTCAGCAACGGCAAGGGCAGCTCTGGGCTTGCAGAGGGGGAGGCAGGGCCACATGGAACACGTCCTCCAGTGGAGAAGACTTGTCCACATATGTGCGCACGGGGGGGGGGGGGGAGCCAGAGGTTGATGTCAGGCATCTTCCCCCACTCATCTCCACTGTACTGAGGCAGAATCTCTCCCTGAACCCAGAGCTCACGGGTCAGGGTTCTCCGGCTAACCGCCTTGCCCCAAGGCTTTGTCTGACTCCTGAGTACTGGTATTACAGAGGGCTGACCAGCGTTCATGAGGGTGCTGGTGCTTCTGCTTGTATGGGAAAGGGTTTTGTCCACTGAGCCATCTCCCCAGCACCAGGTTCTCCCCTAAGTCCCACAAGCCAGAGACAGAGGGACAAAGTATAGCGGAAGGAAACATCATTCCAAGCCGTAGTGTAGGTTCAGATGGTTCAAATGGCTTCCTAAGACTGGGGGTGCCCACTTTCAAAGGCCACTGTGTCCCGGGTGAGGCTTGCTCACCTGCATAAGGGCTGCGTGGAGCATCAAAGGCCCCTGTGGGGGCAGCAGGGGTGTCTGAACAGAGTCGTTCTGATAGGGCTGATGAATAAATAGGGGACGCTTTAATAACTTTATTAACACGTATCTTTATTAATCCAATTTTGAGTGTTTTACGGGTTTTTTCTTTAGGATTTCTATGTCCAGCCACAGTTCAATGCTTCCTTTTACAAAGCACATTTCTGTGCATTGTTCTGCAGTATATAGCCTTGAGCAACCATGATTAGCGTGGTTTCTAATGTAGAAATTAAATATGCTGTAAACTCTAATTAGCTTCATGCCGGGCTTGGAGCATGTTCCTAGGTAAGGCATTAGAAAGAGGCAAGCTATCGTAGCTCTTAACAGCTTTTTGTTTTACTCCAGTTCCACAGATTTAGTGCAGAGACACAGAGAGAGACAGAGACAGGGAGAGAAGCCAAACTTGCTTTTTCCACCCGAGCACGAGTGCTACTTAGCTTTTTCTTTTCTACACTTAACCCCAAAGAAGGCCCAGAGCAAAACCATTTCAAAGCCATGCCAGATACAAGCTGTTTAACCACTGGCTATCTGCAGCTTCAAGTGTGAGGGAACCATCTGGGGACGGACAAAATCAGAATGGGCTTTTACGGTGTGAGACTTTATCAACGGTGACTTAGCGCAAATCACCACGAGCATTGGACCGCGAGAACAATCTAGCTATATAAGCACAGAAACAAGGCTCAGAGGACCCTGCTCCAAATAAGTACTTCTCGGAACAGGAGCGGACAGAAGAGTGTGGCTGTCGGCCACGGTGGTGCCAGGTCGGGCTGGCTGGGATCCTCGGCAAGGCCTAAGGCCTCCACGGGTATAAAGGGCAGTGTGTGAGCTCAGAGCAGAGCGCCTTCCCTCAGGAGCTCAGGCTCAGCACTCATTTCGGCAGTAGTGCCTCTTACCACTCAAGCCGACGTGCTGACTTCAGTTTCCTTTCCATTGGAGAGATGGCCCTTAGGTTTATTTGGAAAAGAAAATGCAACAAACACCCTTACTTGTTTTGGAAACTTTTAAGAAACAAAATGAAAGTGACCTAGTTCTGGAAGAGAGGTGTCATCTTGTAGCGAGATGCACACCAGGCTGCAGAGAGATGAAAAGATAGAGGAACCCAGCAGCTGGCTGGGGATTGAAACTACAGCACATATCACCGACCCACCTGAGATGTTCCCATTCACATCTGTAGCACCAGTCAAAGGACTGAAATCAAGCCTGGCTAGGGGCTGGAGGCGGGGCTCTGTAATCTCAGCATTCACCAGGCTGAGACACAAAGTCACCAGTACAAGGCCAGCCCGGCTACATAGTGAGTTCAAGGCTTCAATCCTTCAAATAAGTTCAACCTCTTCAAGATATTCTAAATGACTCTGCCAACTTTTGTTATCAGTCTGGCTAACTGCAGATGAATTTCGT
Source organism: Microtus ochrogaster (assembly GCF_000317375.1). Lineage (NCBI taxonomy): Eukaryota > Metazoa > Chordata > Mammalia > Rodentia > Cricetidae > Microtus > Microtus ochrogaster. The sequence continues at coordinate 2,048,332 of NC_022019.1, forward strand.
AACAGTCAAGAAGGGTCTGCTCATGATAAACATGGGACAGAGAAGAAAGTGTGGTGTGACCCAGAAGAGCCTGTGATAATGCACTGGCCAATTGCACAGCTGTTTCTTCTATGTTCATGTCCTGGGCACCACATCTTACTCTCCAGATGCCATAAATTAGCCCTACTTGAAAGTACCTGGGTGCAGACAGGTCCTCGCTAGTGATCAAAGGGGACACAGACTCCCTCCCTCTGTGATCATGCTGCAATTGTATATATTCCCCGCCCACACCCAACATGAATGACACAGTTTCAGGGCCTTCAAACCCCACAGTTGTTACCTTGCTGTGCTGAATGTCACCCTGCAGTGCTGAATGTCCGAGGTCTGGATTTTAGCACCACTGGACTAGAATCAAAGTGTCAGCCGAGCTGGCTCCTTCCGGAAGCTCTGAGGGATAATTCATTTCCTTGCCTTTCCCAGATCCTACAAGCTACTCACATTCCTTGGCTTGTGGCCTCCTCCTTCATCCTCAGAGCCAGCAAAGGTGGCTGAATCTTTCTTACATGGTACCTCCCTGACACCAATTTTTCTCCCACCTCCCTCACCCCCTATGAGGACATTGGGAGTATATAAAGTCTGCTCCAATGATCCAGGATGATTGCCCTATTTTAAAATCGCCCCAGAATGTTTACTCCCTCTGTAGTTCCCTCCTCCTTTCCGCCAACATCCCCCAGCTCTGAAGAGCAGTACACAGACAACGGGTAAGAAGTCACTGTTTTACCAACCACAGGTACCAAGGATAAAGCAAGTATTTCTCCATCTTTAATTCTTTTACCAAGGCATTCTGAGTCATGGAAGGTACTTTTTAACAAGGGATTTGGCATTCTCCCAAAGCGGTAGATTCAGGATTTTCTTGGGTGGTGACTGCCTAGGTTTTGTCACTTCACACCGGTGTTATAATAGGAGCGGCGGGGCTACGTCCCCAGCACCCCGGCCGCCCTGCTAGCTCAGTCGGTAGAGCATGAGACTCTTAATCTCAGTGTCGTGGGTTCGAGCCCCACGTTGGGCGCCATTCTGTAGTAATATGAGCAGTGGGGCTGCGTCCCCCGGCACCCCGGCCGCCTGGCTAGCTTATGCCCCGAAATAACAACACACAAACTGTATTCTTTTAAACACTGCCTGGCCCATTAGTTTCAGCCTCTTAACCCATTTCTAATAATCTATGTAACACCACGAGGTGTGCTTACCAGGAAAGATTCAGCATGTCTGACCTGGTGGCTGGCTGCATTGCAGCCATCTGCCTCAGAGAGCAGAGCTATCGCATCTGCATGGGAGAGGGGAACATGGCGTCTCTCCGAGCTCACTTCCTCTTCCTCCCAGCATTCTGTTCTGTTTACTCCTCCCACCTATGTTTTAACCTATCAGGGCCAAGCAGTTTCTTTATTGCTTAACCAATGAAATCAACAGATTGATATATGACACTCCCACATCACTCCGGTGCAGGGTGAGGCTAGGGGACTCACAATAAGACCCCTCTCACCTCCCTCCTTGTCCCCCCACCTGTACTTTATGATTTGTTTTCACCTAAGAAAGCTGCAGCCTTCATCTCGCACTGAAAACAAAGGTGAATCACTCGGCTTAGGTGCCTGCCCCTAGCTAGTACAGTCCATTGCAGGAGAAAGTCAGCATGACATTCCCATGTGATAGCAGCACCTACTAAGTGCTGGCCATTCTGGTGCAATGGCAGCACCTACTAGGTGCTGGCCGGCACATTCAGGAGCTCTTAGCGTGTTTCCATGTTTCCTGGGAAACTACAGAAGCCAACTATTTTGTATTATCGGTTCCCCTTTCCTGGTAATGCCTAGTTGAATGTGTCTTAAAAATCTGGAGGCATATAGCACAAATGAGCATTTATTGCGGCAGGTGAGGATGTGAATTAAGGCAGAATTAAGTTTTGTCCTGGGTATCTATGGTCTGAGTGCTTCCCGGTGCACTTTGTCAGGTCCACGCTGCAGCTGGGCCATGCCTGCCAGGAATCATATGTCCCAAGCTACAGCTGAGCAACTGGGCTTCACGAAGTCCATTCTGCTGGCTGAGATCACACACAGCATGTGGTAAGGCCTGGGACCTTCAAACCTTAACTCAGGCTGCTTTTCTCTCTTGGCGCCTTTCTTCCAGATGTAACCAGTGGGGATCCTTTCCTGATGGCTGGCTTCTAGGACAGCATTCTGCGACTAACTTCTCTGCCTCTTCTCTCCCTCTCACACACCTTAATTCTCTCAGAGACATCACCGACTGTCTCTTCACCGCCTTAACAAGGGCTCTTCTCACAGGAGGACGGGGTCTGCCCACTGTGGCACATATAAGGGATGTCTTCAGATGGCCCCCTCCGTCTCGTTTCAGCTGCTCATCAGGAGCGTCTAGCTGGGGTCCTAGTCACTGCTCTATAGCTGTAGACACCATGACCAAAGCAGCTCTTATAAAATAAACCATCTGACTATGGGCTTGCTTACGGTTTTGGAGAGTTAGTCCATGATCATCCCAGACAGACGCAAATGGGAATGGTGCTGGACCAATAGCTGAGAGCTTTACATTCTGACCCACAAGGAAAGGGACCAATAGCTGAGAGCTTTACATTCTGACCCCCAAGGGAAACAGCAGAGAGAGACAGAGACAGAGAGAGAGGCCAGGCTTTTGAAACCTTAAATGTCACACCCGGTGACACATCACCCCCAACAAGGCCACACCTCCCAATCTTTCCAATCAGTTCATCAACATAGAACTAAGCATTCAAGCATCTGAGCCTAATTTAAACCCCAACATTGGGTGATGTTGTCTGCACTCTGCACCACGCTCTGACCTCGGCTTTGTCCCCTCTTGCCGGCCCTGGCACCAGTCTCCATCCCGCTGACCCTGAATTCAGATGCACCTCTTTGTGTGCACTCTGTCAAGGCAGTTTTATGGGGTACTAATCCTTTCACACCGTGATAAGAAGCTCCCCTGGGCCTTGTGGGCTCCCCTCTGGCCAGCTACTCCCTGCTCTCCTAAACCCACCTCTCCCTCCCTACTCATCAACCTCTGAAGCAAGCTTGAGGCTTCTCTTTTCCTTGCAGAAAGGCTAGAAACGGGTGATGGTGTGATGAAGTCTGAACAGCTTCTTCCGCAGTATTGCTCCATGAAGATAAAAACCAACCCATGGTTCTCTCCAGCCACACGCTAAAGGGAGGGGCAGGAAAACCCTTTTAAGGGCTAAGTACCATATAACATGCCAACTTCAAATTTTCCCTAGCCATTAAATCTCTGGATTTTTTGAAAATGAAAATTTCCTAGAAAAGCACAAAGAAAGGTTCTAAAGGAAGAATGCCATGCCACAAGCCTGGTGCTGGATCTCCATCAGGGAAAGCAAGGGGCCTGTGCCCTTCATCTTTGCAAAGGTACAGCACCTGCCCCGGGGAAGTGCCTGGCAGCCTCACCCCCACAGCCTGACAATGCAGGGCAAACTCCCTTCCCAGCTCTGACTGCCTCCCACAAAGGCACATGGTGGGAGCAGGCACATGCCACAGACCCAGAGCACCCAGCAACATGCCCAAACAGCTTGTAAACATCAAGGCTGCACAAACTTGTGCCACCATTGGCAAGGCATGCACCCTGCAGACTGGAACTCTTGCCCATGAGGGGGGACCAGGGTAGAAGCACCACTGCAGGAATGGACATGGACGCAGTGATGGATGGACGCCCCCTCCACCTCCACCACCGCATCGCCAGCATTAAGACACCGCTGTCTATCCTATTCCTTAGAGTAGAAAGGGCAAGTTTGTGCTCCTAAAACTCCTTAAATGCCTTTAAAAAAAATAAATAACTTCTTCATCTTCCTGGGTCTTAGAAGATGGGCAGGTGAAGAAGGCCACCTAATGCTCACCTGTCAAAATAGATTCATTGTTATTTTATTTTAAATTGTATTCTGTCTTTACCAAAGCAATCAGAGGAATGAGGGCACCTGCTCATAAATACCCAACAGCGATGCTATAAGCATTTGGGCTCCTTAGAAAGTCTTTAGTGTAGGAACAGAGCAGGCTCAGAAGGTACCTTTCTCCTACAGCTTTGACAACCTGCATTCAATCCTTGGAAACCACCGAAAAAGCCAGATTCAGTATCCACATCTGTAACCCTATCCCTCCTTCAGTGAGGTGGGAGACGAGACAGGAGAATCACCTGGAAGCTTGCAGACTAGCTCACCTGGAGTCTGCAGCAAAGCAGAAGCAGAAGCAACAGAAGAGACCCTGCCTCAGAGTAAGGCGTAAGAAGAGAAGTGACACCCGAAAGTTGTCCTGTCTTTCACATATGTGCCTCAAGACATGCATACCCATACTTTCACATACAGAGAGGGGGAAAATGGGGGGGAATGACACATGACCTGCACACACACACACACACACACACACACACACACACGTCTGTAGTGAAAATGATCATTTGTAAGAGTTTTTGAAAGTTATATATACACCAATACCATTATTTAAATAAAATACAGTACAACTCTCAAGTATCTGTGACACTAATCACAATAGTCAAAAGCAAACAGCGTTGGCTATAAAGCCAGGCCCCATCAGGGTGAGCCTTCGGTGGAGCACTCCTGTCAGTGTTTGGGATCACCATGAGCTCCCCTGTCCCTTTCTTTTTCTTTGCTTTTGCTGTTTTATTTTGTTTTGTTTTGAGACAGGGTCTGTGCGCATAGCCCTGGCTATCCTGGAACTCACTAATGTAGACCAGCTGGCCTTGAACTCAGAGAAATCTATTTGCCTCCTGAGTGCTGGGATTAAAATCCTGTACTAGTACACCCGGCTTTCCCCGCCTCTTTGAAAAACACCACCATTTAATAGCTACTGAACATCCCTCATTTTGCTGCTTTCAAAACTCAGAAGGCACCTACTCCAGGCTTTTGGAATGTTGGTACTGAAGAACCCACATCAGAAATAAAAGAGCAAAGCTTCAGCGCTGCACAGACTGCCAGCCACGCCCCCACTGCCTACAGAGTCGCCCTGGCTTTGGTCTCCGGCTCTTCAGTTTCTCCGGGGCTGGGCTGGTTTTCCACCTCGTCTCTACAGCAGAAGCTTCATTCATGGTCTACATCTTGTGCTCAAGGATCCATCGTTGTTGTGAGGGAAATGAGAAAATTCAGCTCATGAAGACGCCCAGTTTTGTGAGCAGAATATTTGGATGTATTGAAGATCAACACCAGAAGGGGTAAAATCAAACTGTTCTAAAGTTTGGATGAGGACAAAAAAAAAAAAAAAAGAAGTCTGAGAATTTGCGCCTGAAGATGATTCAGCCACTGCCACTTGGTGTCCACAACTAAAACATGGCAGGGCACACACGAACAAGTTATCCGAGCCCATAATGAGCATCTACAAAGACAGACACGTCAGACACTAACTACCATCGTTGCTTTCTTGGGCTGCACCATCTTGCTGGCATTCATAGCAGACAGTGTCGCATATTCTTGTGTGTGATATGTCTTATCATTTTATAAAGATTACAAGTCCAGCAGAAAATGTACTTAAATTAAAATGTACATGTCATGTAGAACATAAATTTAGGGCTTAGAGTCCTTTCTCTCTTCAATTTAGAGTTAGAAATATCTACAAGGGTTTGTAAGTTAGATCAATCTAATGCCTTCTAGTGATGATCCACGAATAAAGCTCTATCTTGCATAGCACATGAACTTGTTTAGAGCTGGGCGCTCTCGTTTTAAACAATAGATGTGTGTCATTTTGTGTGTCAGAGCAGTGACCCTAATCCCCTCCTCCTGACGCCATGCCAGATTCTTTCCTTCTTGACTCAGGAGCTGCTTTCCAATCACCTCAAGCTTTGCAGTAAAGACACAGACGTAATTTATATTTCAATAGTAAAACTGGAGAGAACGTTATCACGTGTTTAAATGGCCTGGTTTAAAGGCATTGTGGAAAGCTTGCCTCCTTGCTGGACCAGCACCTTGTGAGGTGCACAGGGCAAATCACAAAGGTGGTGGCAGGAAGAAAGCGTCAGAACAAAACAACAGAAGCAGAGGGGTCTTCTCTTTCCTCAAGCCTTCAAAATGCTGACTGTGTAAAATACAGAAGAACCCGAAGTGTCTCAGGAGTGGACTCTCCACACACACCAGTCCTGAATGGTCCCACTACTCACTCCGAGGGCTATACTGACAACAGGGTTCACTTTGATCCATTGTTCCGTGGCTATGAGCCAAACGCCTGTTCAAACATTTTTAAAAATCAGTGTCATGGTCTAGAGGGCGTAATGGACATCAAAGCTGTACAAACTGGCTTCCAGATGCAGCGAGGCATCCTGAGGGGTCGAACGCCAACACTGGCCAGCTTTCACCAGCTCTAAGCACAAGGGAGCTGTTACTAAATCACCAGCAAGCTCATTTAGGTCAGAGTTAAAAATCTATACTCATAAACATGTCTGGGGCACTATACATATTCTGTCCAGCTTTCAAGTTTAATTATATTTGAGCTAATGAAAGTAAGATTTAAATGTAAAGAAATATTTCGAAAGAGTAGTGATAATACAGCTAGTTTTGCTTACTACTAAATAGATCAGCTTTGTCTTGGTGGGGGAGGCCCACCATATATTAAAGGAAAATCCAGCCGTCTCAGGTACTACGTAAACTGTGCCTGTAATGGCCTCTTCCTCTCCTCCAGCCCCGGCTGTGGTCATGCTGGTTAATGGCACTGGCCAGCCCCTTAACCCAGGATGACTACAGGGGGTGGGCACCTGAGTCAGGCAGCGGAGACCCACACTAGAGATCCTCAAACTCCAATGGGCAAACAAATCAGCTGTAATTACAAGACCCCAGCTATATCTACACTGCTGGTCCCAGTACGACCTTCCAGGATCCAGACATTTAGTCTGACAGACGTGATAAATAGCCCAAGAGAAAATAAGAAGGGTTTGTGTCTCAGAAGCTTCCCAGTTCTTATGCTCCGGAGGCTGGGGAGGAGTCTGTCTGTGGGAGTCCCTTGGGGGCCTCAGGAGGCTCCTCCCCTTCCACTAGTGTCCACTGGTTTCTGTCCCATCCCACAAGACTAGAAGACACCAAAGAAGGCACACTCACAGAAAGGCCCTGCTGGACTGTTCTAGGTCGCTTCTGTTACTTGGTCTTCTTTTCCAGGGGTCCTCTAGCCACAAGCACATTATTCTAGATTTAAAATGAGCAGAATGTCAGCTGATTTCCCATGGGATTTGGGCCCGCTCTGCAGGGGGAATTCCCATCTGGTACTGCAAGCCTGGTCAAAAGCCTGTAGCCAGGAGGCCATACCGCCTTAGAGGGACAGGAACTGCTATGTGTGTTTGCTCCATGGATACGTGGTTTCCATCTTCTTTGCCTGGTCCAAGTTTTTGTATTATTTTTCTCTCCACTATGATTACCGGCTATTTATGGAGTTTTCTTCTTTCTCCAGTGGCCTGGGGCTCTCATCTCATTCCAACGTCTTTAAGGTACGCTAGCCAGATGTATGAAGTTCGACAACCCCGTTCCTATAGCTCTTCTTACCAATAACGACCTAAGAATGGCGGGGATGGGCATGGGAGGGAAGTTAGGATCTTCACTCCAAGTTGATATACTTGATTTCTACCCGGAACCCAGCCCACCATTTTACCCAGACACGAATGTCACGGGCAACGCCTAACACCCAACACTGAAAGTTCTAGGGGAGCGCTTGGCGAGGCAGGTCACTCTTTCAAACTCAGTATAGTCCACTGACTACTCTAGTTCTTACAATGCACCCGGAAGGGTGCAGGGGTAACCCATGGGTTTGTATAGAACTGAAAACTTTTGCGCAATAAGCATTGAAAGCGGATTGTTTTACGGTGCTGCCAGTGTTTCGTGATGCCACCTTCCCCCTGTGTTGCTCACAGGTTCAATTTCCTCTGCAGCCAAGCATGAATGCATCAAAAGGACAAAGACGTTCAGAGGGAAGCAGGAGACAAATGCCAAAGTCAAATCCATGTGACCAGGATAATAATACCGGTGGGGTCATTTTATTTAGACTCTGGCCTCTACCTACTTCCATAACGGATTTAAGATGTCTTAAAATAATCACATGCACAGGATAGCTGAAATAAAGAAAAGACGAGCTAATCCACATGGAAGAAGGAAGGGATAACCACCAGGAAACAGACAAGAGCGCTATTATAACGAAGGCTAATTCTGGCTGAGCCTTTAGGAAACCCAAGCTGGAAAGGAAATGCAACGGCAAACGGGATCTTAATTTCATCAGGAAGCGCGTGGACTCATCAGTGGACACCATCATCTCTCACTCCTTACATCAAAGAGGAACAACTCCTGGACGGTCTCCCCACCAAACGCTAAGAGCCAGAAAGGACAAGTCCAGCAGAGTTGAGGACTCAATTTGCCCCTTCAGCTCCTGGGAGGAGCCAAGTCTAGATTCTGAAATGCACTCTGGAAGGTTTTATGTTTCCACAGCTCCCCAGCCAGTTAGCGTGTCTTACGTGGTCCTTTCTCTGATGCTAACAGGGCGGGCCCATCGCTCATGGAGAAGTCGGAGCAGCTGTGGCCTCACCTGTCCTGTAGATTTCCCTCCTCGAGCGAGAGACCCTGAACAATGGATACTGCTGACGAGTGCCAAGCACAGCCTGGCTCAGCTGCCGGCCACTGTGCTCGGGAAGGCGCAGAAAGCACGGAAAGGGACTCCTGCCCTCGGCTGTCACAGGCGAGGCACAGACTACTTTTTATTGCTTTTATTAACATGCCGGTTATTCCAAACCGTTATGTGTGAGATACCAATACAATGTTTCTGACACAAGAGGAAAACCATTTTAGTCTAGAAAATTGAGGGCAAAGGTGATCTGGTGGCCGGCTCGGTCTCAGAGATACTGCAGTACATTGCTAGTAGAATAGATTCTGGGGGGACTGAGAGTCTGTGGTGAACCTCGGACAGAATGCCCAGAAGCTGGCTCAGTAAGTGTATTAGCTGAACTTAGCAAACAAGCAAAAAAATAAAAGGAAAGAAAAATAATCAATGACATTAGTAACAGACTCTTAGAAAAAAACCTACCAAGGGCCTAATTGCATGTGTGTGCCAGGAATGTCCTCTCTCGCCCTCTCTCTCTCTCTCCTCTCCTCTTCTCTTTCTCTCCTACGTCTTCATTTCTTGAGACAGTCTCACACAGTCTTGGCTGGCCTTGAATTTGAACTCCCTATATAGCTAAGAATGACATTGAGACCCTGGTGCCCCTGCCCCACTGGTCGACAGGGATAACTGGCCGGTACCACTCACCTGGCTTACGTGATGCTGGGGCTCAAACTCAGGACTCTGTGCACGCCAGGCAAGCACTCCCAAACTGAGCTCTATCCCCAGTCCAAAGCTGAAATATTTCCTAAGAGACTGTGTCACCAGGTTGCATGGGTTTACAATGAGATGTACTCAGAGGGAGCGACCGTATTTCCCTTTGCTCTGCAGAAATCGAGTGGCTGACTTTCCCCAAACCAGAAAATGAATGTTTTGTTGTAAATTTAAAAAAAGAAAAAGGAAAAAAAAAAAAAAAAGAACCTGGACACGGCCTTGCTCCCTGGATTCTCATCAGCCTGCAAGCTGCAGTTCCTTCCTCCAGTCTGGCAGCTGGAAACGATGTGGGACAAGGTCAGGAGGAGAATTAAAAGCCAGAGGAACGACCTGGGGATGGACAGTAACATATGCCTCCTCTCCCCAGATCCGGGACTGTACGTTCATAGTCTCCCCAAGGTTTTACCTCAGGAGGAGAGAGGCACAGGGATGGAGTTACTGACTGCACAAGGAACTGCCCAGAAATGTGAAGAGAGAGCAGGAAAGGAGAGCGCACCAGGGAATCCCTACATGCACCGGGGGAACCCCTGGGCAGACCCGGGAACCCCCGAGGCTCCCACGCTCTCACCCTTGCCGCCCTCGGCACACTTGGCTGGGACTCTGCAGCTTTAACGGGTTTTACATTTTCCTCTGTGTTGTTACCTCATCCAACTCTTCACAATGATCTTAGAGTCAATTGCAGTATTTTCCCCACTAACTAAAGGGCAAAGTGGTCCTTCCCAGCGCGCAGCCAGAGAAACCACGGTGTCCAAACTGGAGCTCGGTCCTCCCGGCTTCAGGTCCTCATCCCAGACATGAGAAACAGTTCCTTTAACAGAACGCAAGCAGCACCTCGCTTTTGAGACCAGGTCACTCCTCCCTCGGGCCTGAGAACTCACTACTTAGCCCGGAGCTGCCCTGGATTTTTGACCCTTCTGCTTCTGCCTCCTGAGAACTGAGAACACAAGTAAGCGCCAACATGTGTATGCAGTGAAGAGCTCGAACCCAGGGCTTCAACGCATGCCAGCAAGCACTCGACTGAGTTACATACTCAGGCCGCTACAATATTTTTTTCTTTGATTTTACAGTGCAAATTAAAAAAAAAATTGTAGGGAAATAAGAAGTAGGCCTCAGCTATTACATGTATAAGAAAAAAAAACAAAACCCAGAAATTTAAGGTACTAAGATGGCAATGATGGTGATGATGATGATGATTATGATGATGATGAAGATGATGATGATTTTGGTTTGTTTTTGTTGCTATTTTCAAGCAGGGTTTCTCTGGTCATCCTGTAACTCACTCTGTAGACAAGGCTGCCTGTGAACTCTGCCCCTGCCCCCCCCCCCCGAGTGCTGGGATTAAGGGCGTGCGCCACCACGACGGGCACTGAGATTATTTGTAAGGGAGGATTGCAGGCACGTCAAGCTGTCGCGTCCATGACAGCACCCACAGCTGGGGTGTTACATATGGTATGAGTAGCACTTCTTCAAACTGTACCATCACTGCGTACACGAACGGCAATTTGACAAAGGATCTAAATGTCTTATAAGTAAAAATATTATTTGAGATGTCTATTAAAAATTTAAATATGTACTCCCCCCATTTTTTATTTTTTGAATTTGTGCGGGACGCCATAAATGCAATTCCACACAAGCATAGGAAGTTCCCAATGGTGCTGTCTGCTTCCCGGTGGTGCTGGCTGCGCTCACAACCACAGATGGCCCACCTTATCTCAAGGTCCGGCTTGTTTTGCTTCATTTCGCCGTTTTGCTTTGCTTTTGCCATGAGCCTGTGTCCTTCAAAATCAGGAAAACAAATATTTTTGAAGGGCAGTGAAAAAGAGGAAGAATAACTTTAGACACAGCAAATCTGTTTTCTTTTTCCTAAAAAGTCAGATGACTGTTTCAAAATATGTGTATAAAGGGCTGGCAGGATGATTCGTGAAGTAAGAGCCCTTGTCACCCGGGCCTGATGGCCTGGGTTCAATGTCCTGTACCTGAAAAAAGGTGGGCGGAGAATGGAATGCACAGAATTGTCTTCTGGCCATCACAGGGATATACAGGCATACACACACACACACACACACACACACATTCAGTCACTCACACACACTGACACACACATACTCACACACTCAGTCATTCTCACACACAGATACACACACACACTCACACACACACTCACACACATTGCTAGTAATAATAATAAATGAAGTGTAAAGTATTTAAATGTATGTAAAACTATTTTAGAATGATAAAAAAGCAAGACCACTTCTCTGCCATAATCTCTAATATTTTTGAGATCTCCACAAGATTGACCTTCTCATACTTACAAAAATGTTCATGCTTGCTTTTTAATTCATATACAGCAAGTTGGAAAGCAGGGTACAAACACTGTTACTTCCTTGTGTGTGTACATAAAGCATTTGCAGAAGACAAAGACTAAAGTGGCTGTGGCCACACAGGACGAGCCTTAGTGGACGGTACAACATAACTGTGCTAGGCCAGGACTCTGGATCCAGACTGAGTACAGATTTCTCCCTCCTTTCCTGAACTACTGCTCTACTGAGGCCAGGGACCACAAACTTGAAAGATAGAGGCAAAGTGAATCCAAAACTCCAAAGGGGAGGAGTGGGATGAAGGTGAAGAGAGGCGAGCCCAGCTCTGCAAGGGCCCCACTCCTTCTAAAGCCCAGCAAGCTGTCCCTCCTGGAACAACCACAACAAATCTGCTTTTCAAGGAAGGCTTAAGAGTCAGATTTCAACATGAACCACCCTAAAGTCAGCAGAGTTTTGAGTGAGCTATGCCACTCAGGAAATGCTAGGCTGTGCTCTTTTTTCAAGTTAACTTCACTAAACACTTTTAACACTCATCTTAATCGAAGCACTTAAATAACCAAATATCATTCATTAAAAATCTGTTTTGAGAGACATGTAGCTAGGCGGTGGTGGCTCATGCCTGTAATCCCAGCACCAGAGGCAAAGGCAGGAGAATCTCAGAGTTCCCGGATGGCCAGAGCTACACAGAGAAACCCTATCTCAAAAACCAGAAAGAGAGAAAGAGACCCTCAGATCCTCTTATGACAACCCTTGGTTCTTTGCATGTAATTAAGGAGGTGACAATATTATCAGCTTTAGTAGAGTCATTGGAGTCCCTGGAACTGGAGTTACAGGGAATTATGAGCCACCATGTGGATGCTGGAAACCAAACCCCGGGTCCTCTACATCAGCAACAAGTGTTCTTAACTGCTGAGCCATCTCTGCAGCCCCAACAGCTACATCTTTGCATGGGAAATCCAACTTCTGTCCTTCCATGGCTGATAAATATTTATTCTGCGCCATAAGCTATGCTCAGTCACAGAACTCTAAAGTTGTATGACTTGATTTTGCTCACACTTCCCCATCTATCTGAAGTATGACAAGACTCTCTCCTATGTGACAAGATCCCTGTCACTTTCAAAACCCAGCCCAGAGGTCACTTCTAATGAGCATCGTCTCATCTTAACTGAGTTTCTCGAGACTGGAATCCTCTTGTCTTTACAGTTCTGCTTACCAGTTGAGGTCGGGGGATGGTGTTACCCATTGTATTAAAGAAATAAATGAGTCGTATGTCCACCGTGCATACCCCTGTTACTTAAATTCCAATGCACACAGTGAGCTGCAGTGTTGGTACAACAAGACTAGTTTAATACCTTACACTCCTTCTTGACTTGAGCCAGCCATCTCGGCCTAGAGCCTATCTCTATACGTTCCCAAAGCAAAAGTCCAAGCGCACACTGAATCTCATTCACCAGTACAGGGTCCCTCTGGAGAGCAACAAAAGCCTGGGTTTTGAGCCCTTTCGCTTCTCCTCCATCACAGTTCTCCACACCCGAGGAGTCCTGTCCTGTTGTTAGTGTTAATAAAGAGGGCCATCTGCGCTCTTACACTTCAGAAGTTCAAGCACTCACTGCTGTTAAAAAGTAGTCTTTCTGTTTCTTGCCTTATACAGATTATATGCCGCTATCGAGATTCTGACACTCAAGATGCATCTACCTGGAACTGGGAACAGGGCTCCCTTGGTAGGGAACTCTTCACTTAGGAAGACCCATTTTCTGTGGTCCACATCTATCATACATTTCTGGAAATCTACTTTTTTTTTCCCCAATAGCAGTCTTATGCTATTTGCATGAGAGAGGAAACAGACATTTTCTGCGAGTGGGTGGGCACATGAGTCATCTTCCTAGGGGTAGGTAATCCTCAGATATCCCACCAGAACTGGTGCAGTGGGCATCCTTCCCGCATCCCCAGGGGGACTGGTCGGCTTCCACCCTGAGGATCATCCTCCTGTCACTCACACCAGACCAGATCAAAGCACACCAGCTCTCCAGTCTGGGAAGGAACCCCTCCAAAGAGAAGCTGCATACAGGGCTTCTCCACTTAGATGCCAGGCGCTTTACATCTTAAGCATCCTTGGTAAAACAGGGATGTGAACCCATCCCAGGAGAACACTGGTGCATACTGCTTTCCAGCGCCTTCAGCTTAGATGACACTCTCACAGCCTTTAAAGGAAAACCAGTTTTCAACCAGGATTAGATATTTGTAACTTTCGCGGGACAAAGGTTTCAGTCTGTTACATGTCCTTTCTCTTCAGACTGCTTCCCATGCTCCCATCAGCCATGGGGAAGGTGCTAAAAGCCACCTTCCTGCATCGCCCGTCTTCAGTGTTAATTTTCTCTCTTCAAAAAGCATAGACAAGGGGCTGGAGAGATGGCTCAGTGGTTAAGATCACTGATTGCTCTTCTAGAGAACCCGGGTTTAATTTCCAGCACCCACATGGCAGCTCACATCTGTCTATAACTCCAGGATCCAAGTCCTTCACACAGATATACATTCAAGCAAAATTCCAATGCACACAAAATTTTAAAAAAATTAAAAAGCAAAATTTGTTATTACAACCCATTTGAGACTCATTCTAACTTATACAAGAAATAAAAAAAAAAAAAAAAAATTAAAAAATTTGGAAAAATTAAAAAGCAAAATTTGTTATTACAACCCATTTGAGACTCATTCTAACTTATACAAGAAATTCTTGATCAATAGAGAAAAGAAAAATGATAACAAAACAGTCATAGAATATAGTAAAAAAATCTACAAAAATATGAAATTAACGATAATCAAGAATTAGTCTATTATACAGAAATTAATTAGGTTTCTAAGAAACAAGCATAATAACTATGACCAGGATGACGGAAGCATAAACATTTATAATTAGAGAAAACTAGAAACCATCTAAATCCTCAGTAACAGATGCACAGCTGAGGAAGCCGGGACCATCTAAGCACTGTGTGAGCTGCACACCCCTTATACTGGTTGTGTTGAAGTTCAGTGCTGGTACTTAGGGGGCTACGACAGCACCGGGCCTTTGCATGTTTTATATATTTATTTTCCTAACACCAGGGATCTAGAAAGATGGTCACAATAGAGCATTAAGCGAAATGTGTAAGAAGAAAAAAAGAGCAAAACGCAAACAAAAAACAAAATATGAAGTTTCCATTTTTCTCAGATGTGAACACAGAGCAGACAGTGATAGGTACATGCCATTGCGTGTTAGACAGTGATAGGTACATGCCATTGC
>NC_022019.1:2063465-2067444 GCF_000317375.1 Microtus ochrogaster
AGGTACATGCCATTGCGTGTTAGACAGTGATAGGTACATGCCATTGCGTGTTAGACATGAGTGCCCCTGGGAGGGAGGGCAGTGAGAACAGCTTTCTTTTCCTACTTTGATACTCTTAAAAAACAATCCTAGCGGTGCAAGTGTTCAGTTGAACAACTAGCAGAATGGAAGGTGGGAAAAGACATGTACTGGGGGCAAGATCATAGCACCCAGACCATGGCCATGAACTGGTTCTCTCTAGAGTTTGTAGACACTAAAAGAGGCGGGAAGACTGGCTGGTGGTGGCGCACCCCTTTTATCCCAGCAGTTGGGAGGCAGAGGCAGGTAGATCTCTGTGAGTTCGAGGCCAGCCTGGTCTACAGCGTTTGTTCCAGGATAGGCTCCAAAGCTACACAGAGAAACCCTGTCTTCAAAAATTAAGTAAATAAATTTTTAAGAAATGACTGGCAGTTGGAACTGGCCAGCTGAGAGCAGTTGACAAGCTAACTGAGGAGAAGGCTTCACTGGAGGAAGGTATCAAAAGCTGCCAGGCTCTAGATGGGTGCAGAAGGAGGAGCTCCTACAGATGCTGGGTGTCTCTGAAGAGACAGAAAGCCTCAGTGCTGCAGACTTGGAGAGAATGTCACCAGGCTGTCAGGGGAATTGGCTCTGATGGTGGGCGGCCCTCAGAGAGAAAGATGGAGGGACAGCAGCTTGAGTTTAAGGTGCACACGGAGAGGGAAGAAAATGGGCCACAGGGAGAAAGCCACCATGGTAAGGCCGGATTCAAAAAGGACAGTGGACCCTGACACACGATCAGGTGAGAGGGACGCTTCAGTCACCCATGTGACCATGCCCCTTGGCCACAATGAGATGAAAATCAGAGATTGTATACGCCAAACAGTGATAATTTTATCCAATCATTGTTGTGACCACACTGAGTTGGGGAAAGAAAAGGGAAATCATTCATAAGACTATAACGTGCATTACAAAAGCACATATTCAGGCAGGACTGAGAAGAGACCTCATGTTGTGGCCGGATCCCTGCCCCTAGGCTACATCCCTGAGATTGCTGTGCATCAACTTCAGCATCACAAATTGGGAAGGTATCGTGAGCAGTGACTTCTGGAAAGGTCGCAGACAAGACAAAATACAATCTTGTCTTCATTTTAATTGTGCAAAAACTACTTTTGCCTGTAGAATAGGTTCTCCATACACACGGATGGTTGCTCATAGCACCCCGCTTCACGATAGTCACCTGGTAGACACTCAAAACTGGAGCAGGATGTGGGAAGCAACAGCTCTGAGCTTCACAGAGTGGCTCACATCCTTGGCCCCGCCCACCAAAGGCCAATAACTTATCCCTTAACACTGTAAAAACCAAGAGACAGCACCACAAGTCTGTACAGACCCCTGGATGCTAGAAACCGCTTTACTGTGAGCACCTGAAACAGCGTCACTGGCTTTCTGGCCAAATTTCTCTTTTGCATGACAATCTCACGCATTGCAGGGTATTACAAATCTCCGTTACTTTGTGCCAGAAACCAGGAATTGTGATGCCCCAGACAGCTCCGACGCATCCTCTTTGGCTACCACCTTTGAGGGGCACTGAATGAGGACCTAGGAATGAGAAAACACACAAGGCCTGAGATAAACTCTAACCCTCGAGTCCTCCGTGAGGCAGCGCTCAGGAATTGAGGCTCAGAGTCCTGTGGTTATGAAAGCAGAAGGAACCTGTGCTGGAAGACGCTTGTGCATTGCTGGCATCTGCCGGCTTTTCAGAACCTGAAGCTGCCTTTGCCACATCCAGCAAGAGCTACCCGCTGAACACCACACTAGCCCCCGGGCTGGGAATCATGTGGCTCACACGTTACCCACATGTAGGTTTTTATGTCACTCACGGGAAAGTCATGAAAATAACCAAGTGTCACTTCTTCGAAAGACTTGGCACAACTGACCAGGTGCATAACCGGCTTGGTGGGAGAGAGGAGGAGAAAATGCAGAGACACAAGGAGACGGAAAAGGGAGGAAAGCTAGACTAACCAGTGTCTCCTTGCCTTTGACAGTCCAGCGCCTCTGTGACAGCGGATTTCAGAATTCCCTGCCCCTTTACACTGCCTTACTTCTCGTGGGTTTATCACCAAGAACAGTGTCAGCCACGCCACAAGCGTGCACACGCTCAGGACATTAGCTGGCTCCACACCTACATCTCAGGCTGGGGGAAGAAGTGCGCACGAACCCAGCACCCTCTTAGCACGGGCCTTTCACTGCGGGCGGAAGTTCTGATAATAGACAGATGAGTAATGCCATAGGTCACATGGCAAAGAACACTTCGAATCAAGTAATTCAGGATGAGCAACACATTGAAATTGGTGTAAATAAGGCCAAGCTCCAAAAGGGGGTTTAGAGAGGCTTCAGGGGTGGCTGTAGGAGATACAAAGGCACAAACTGGAGAGACCTAAAAAAGTGAACCACATAAGCATCAAAGGTAGTCAATCAGAGGGAGCATCTGGCTCAGATGGAAAATCCAGTCTATATCATGATTCACAAACCATGCAGAACAAATCAAAGCCATGGGCTTTGCTTTCCAATTATGGAAGCGGCTATGTCCTACATCTAGGAGGATGGCTTCTAGCCCAGCGTTTGTTCTTTCTTACAGAAGCTAGAGCTCTAAATGTGCACCAGACAAGAGGCATAAGTGAATACGTGGGTAAACAAACGTTTCTGAGTGTGTAAGGAATGAACACCAGCCATCTTTATCCTTCCCATAGAGTACCACTGGCTGATGCTGACATTATTGACTTATTAAATAATTCTGCATACTAGTGAAGTCTTGATACTTACATTGATAACATGATTTAAATACAGAAAATATTTTTAAGTACATCAATCACGTATATCACACATATTTGGAATGATTGATCCATCTTAACCCTTGTCTTATCACTAATGTGCCTTCAATTGGTATTAAATGGACCAAACTGTAAAATCATACATAACTCAGATAAAAACACTCACTTGAATGCCGGGCTGTGGTGGCGCACACCTTTAATCCCAGCACTCAGGAGACAGAGCCAGGTGGATCTCTGTGAGTTTGAGGCCAACCTGGTCTACAAAATGAGTTCCAGGACAGCCAGGGTGGTTACACAGACAAACCCTGTCTTGGAAACAAAACAACAGCAAAAACAAAAATTTAAAAAAGAAAAATCCACTCATTTGAGTTCTTTGATATAGTCTTCAAACACATATGTAAATATAGAAATTTTATAATTCTTAGCACACTAAAATTGTAAATTCAGCGATTCAAAAGCTCTTGTGGCAGGAATAATCTAAAATGCAACCGATTACCTCGTCCTGTGATCAGAACACCAATCATGGGACATGGGGAAAACATAAACTTTGGTTTCGTTTGGTTAGTTTATGTTGGTTTGGTTTATTTTATTTGGGTTAGTTTGGCTTACTCTGGCTTCTGACACAAAGTCTTTCTATGTACTCTAGGCTAGCCTCAAATTCATGGTGATCCTCCCGCCTCAGCTTCTCATGTGCTTGGGTTACAGGTGTGTGTCCCTTACGCCCACCTGAATACAACTTTTTAATTGAAGCATTGCTTACTCCTAAAAATACATTTCTTACCAACAGACAGCACACAAGTTTTAAATTTCCAGACAATATGTGTGTGTGTGTGTCTCCTTGATGAAAGTAAAGATATATATGACAAAGAACTAATAAGTTAACAAAAATGCTGCAATGGAAAAGGAAACAGGAGAATGAACACAAACTGCCACTGGACCGGAAGCCATGGGAAAGGCCATCAAGATTTGCAGTGAAGACACTGGTTCCAGCCAGTCTTTCCTCGCTTCCACAGCAGCCACTGTCGGAAAGTGGACAAGGAATGAGCCTCCTAATCACGGGAGGATGCCCTGGCCTCCTGAGTGTTCATGGGAGGATGTCATGGCCTCCTAAGTGTCCACGGGAGGATGTCCTGAGTGTTCACGGGAGG
>NC_022019.1:2067544-2075635 GCF_000317375.1 Microtus ochrogaster
TGTTCATGGGAGGATGTCATGGCCTCCTAAGTGTCCACGGGAGGATGTCCTGAGTGTTCACGGGAGGATGCCCTGGCCTCCTGAGTGTTCACAGGAGGATGTCCTGGCCTCCTGAGTGTTCACGGGAGAATACCCTGGCCTCCTGAGTGTTCACGGGAGGATGTCCTGAGTGTTCATGGGAGGATGTCCTGAGTGTTCACAGGAGGATGCCCTGGCCTCCTGAATGTTCACGGGAGGATGTCCTGGCCTCCTGAGTGTTCACGGGAGGATGTCCTGAGTGTTCACGGGAGGATGTCCTGAGTGTTCACGGGAGGATGCCCTGGCCTCCTGAATGTTCACGGGAGGATGTCCTGGCTGGCCAACCCACATCCAGAACTGTTCAAAGGCACAGCCCGGAAACTACACCTTCAGGCACTTGTATCTGGAAGTCATAGCTGTACTTTAGAGGACTTTTACTATAGTATTCTTAAAAAGAAAACAAAACAGAAATAGCCCGCGTGTCCAAGCCTGGGGTTTGACTTAGTAAACACGGCACAGCTATAACACAGAATGTCACGTGGTCATTTAAAATGTTGTTGTAAAAGGTTTTACAACAGTCATTAAAATACTAGCACTTGCCGGGCGGTGGTGGCGCACACCTTTAATCCCAGCACTCGGGAGGCAGAGGTAGGCGGATCTCTGTGAGTTCGAGGCCAGCCTGGTCTACAAAGGGAGTTACAGGACAGGCTCCAAAGCTACAGAGAAACCCTGTTTTGAAAAAAATAAAATAAAATACTAGCGCTTTTGTGAGCGTAGAGGGCAGCTTAGATATAGTTTTCACTAAATTATACACATATATTCTGTGCAATATGTTCGCATGATTAGAATATTGTGGGCTTGTATAAAATACATGTGTTTATGGCAGGAAAGAAGAAGGAATATGTTTAACAAACTGAAAGTTATGTGATTTTGTGGTTTTATCTCTTGTGTCAGTTTTCTACCGTAGAATGTGATTCTTCCTATAAGAATGTGGTCTCTAAAAACAAAACAGCCTTTCTAGATCCTCTCTTAGGATCTGAGTTACACACGTTGATCAATTTCTTTTTAGTGCAGGAGACAGTGTTAGTTAGCAAAACTGACTTCTCAGAAAAAGCTCACGGGGACATATATGCACACAATAACACTTAATAAAGGACAGAGGCCAAAAATTTGAAGGAGCGCGAGAAGGGGTAGAGGAAAGGGAAGGGAGAAATGCAACTATAATCCCATTTTTTTAATCTGAAAAAAAAGAAAGAAGTAGCTCTTGTGCCAAAACCCACTTGATCCATTTAACACTTCAAGTTCTTTATGCTATGATCTTAGTTCGTGTAAACTTAGAGCAGAAAGTTTATTTTAATCAGAAAACATAGTAATTGTGTTGCCAAGAAATTGGGTACAGGGTTGTAATGGAAATATCTTTCATTTCAAGTCATTAATTTATGCCCAAAATTAAATAATAGCCCTAACATGGTTATCCAGTTGATTGTATGGAAGACGCCCCACTTTGGGTGCCTACTATGTATAAAGTACTCTAAAGATAGTTAACTTGACAGTATCCTCTTTCAGGGCTTCAGGCCTGAGATCAAAGAAAATTTCAATCCTAAGAGTTCATCAGAACAGTTGCCCTAAATCTATAGCTCGGAAGAGAGTCGGCCCCTCTGTCATGTCCTGAAGACCCCGGCGTTTTCCCCTCAGCTACCACGCTTGGTCAGAAAAGCTTTCTCTCCCCCCACCACACACATAGGATGTCACACCGTGGACCCACAACTCAGCACTGGAACACAGCTGCCAAAAAGGATGTCAGTCTAACACATAATCACAACGGGACGGAAAGCCAGGCAGCATTTCATCTGAATCCAATTGCCGCGAAAGCCGGCCGACTGGAGCCACCTGTTACATGTCTAAACCAGCCCCTCTCTTAGCAGCTCAACAACAAAATGCTATAAATATTCATTCCTAAGGAAATTGCTCAAGGGCCGTTTTTTAGAGGGAGGTTATCGGTGGGACAGCTGATAACAGGCCGGTTATTTTTAAAGACTGCACACTTGCATGCTAGAAGGCCCGGCTGTTGAGAACATCATAATATACTATTGCTATGTGGCTGGTGGAAATTAATCAAAAGCTTTACTAGCTGCGAGAGCCTTGGAGCCTTTATATTTGATGTAAAGTGTAATGCAACTCTGAAAGCCAAAGCCAGTTAAAGTCTACACAACACTTGCCTGAACCGGGGCACACCTTTTCAAAAGGTTTCCTGAATAGTGAGTGTTACAAATAACCTCTTTAACCTCCTGTAAAAACAGCCTCGCTTTTCAACAGCTGTCAAAATAGATTCCAGTATCCATTTTACCCCACAGTGTTGGGAGAAGATCTTAAAATTGCCGAGGAGTGTCAGGGTGTGGGTGACTTCATTTAAAATGTTCCTCCAGCGACAGAGAAATGGAGAAAACTCAGAAACATGATCCATCAAAGGAAAGACAGAGACCATGCTCAGCTACACATAAAAGCGGGCCCTGTGTTCATACCTGATCAGGTATGTCCTTCACTGCAGACAGGAACCTCTGCTGTATGTGTAGGGATTCAGGACACTGCTACTATGGGATGGAATCGCCAGATTCAGTCAGGGAAAACACAGGCACTCCAGTTAGCTTCACTTTACAGCAACACCATGGGTAATGTCTTTTGGTTTGGGCAGAATTGTTCCGCGGTATTCATGGGGTATCTGCACTTCGCGGTTAATCGGAGTTCTGCTGTTTCTCCGGCTTCCATACAGAACAATAAGGCATCCAAGCCCTGTCCTCCCAGATCCAGATCCACACAGGAGCTCTGAGAGGCTAGCTAAATGGTTAAAATAATGACAGCTTAACTTTTCCCTTTAAAAATTCTTTCAAGGGGGCTGGAGAGATGGCTCAGTGGTTAAGAGCGCCACCTGCTCTTCCAAAGGTCCTGAGTTCAATTCCCAGCAACCACATGGTGGCTCACAACCATCTGTAATGGGATCTGGTGCCCTCTTCTGGCCTGCAGACAGAGTACTGAGAACACTGTATACATAATGAATAAATAAATAAATCTTTAAAAAAATAAATTCTTTCAAACCGTACAAAAACTAAGTCTGTAGTATAACTGACTTTACCTTTCAGGGATATTATCAGCCCTTAATCTCTGTCACTTCACATAGAGATAGAGTAAGTCTGAAAACACCACGTCCCTTCACAAATGAAGACTTCATGGTGCATCTGCTGGTAACGACATTCCTAACATGACCGAGGTGCTACAGTAGGAGGACATTGATGATTGACAGAAGGACATGTCCTAGTACACAGTTCACATTCAAATGCAACACATTGTTCCAGTTCTGTCCCTTATGACCACACTTTTCCCATCCAGCATCCAATCTAGCCTCTGAGCTTACTCTTCTTATCTGTCATGTCTTAGTGGCTTCCTTCACTCTGGCAGCGCCAATCCCAGTGCACTGCTGTCACCATACCAACTGCACAGCCGTGATGTAAGAAGGAGGTATGGGAAGGTCAGGGGACAGACAGGTGCCTTTTTCTTTGTCTCATGCAAACCATTCTGCCCTATCCAAGGACTGAACTGTTAAGGAATACTACATTCCTTTCTAATTCACAAAGCCTAACGAAATAGTAGAATCTTAAACACAGGAGCTCTTTTTCTCCTTCAGTGGGGAAAATAAGAGAGAGGCTTGAAACACCAAAGTAGCAGATAGTCTCATTCAAACCTTCCTGGTGGGAGTTCTGACCTAAATGTACGCATTCTACTGACTGTCACCTCAGCCACCAGCAGCTCACCCTCCAAGCCACAGGGACTCCAGCTTGACTTGACCACTCTGAATTTCAGTATTTTAACTGAGCTCAGATCACTGGCAAATGCCACAATAATCTGGAAAATGTGCTAACACAGCCCGTTCTGCCCCCAAAACAATGTGAAGATAGGAAGGTTTTGTTTAAACAACACAAAGACTACTGGCAAGCAACTTTCCACTCTCACAACCTTCAGAGGAAGGTGCAGGTAGAAATAATAGCAAAGAGTAACACGCGAGGCACAATTATTTTCTCTTTTAGCTGAAGTATGCAAAAATACGTAAAGGTCTTCCATGAATGGTTTTAGGTTAAATAATAGCTTCTGCAAAGTTTTTGTTTTACAAGCAATTCTTTTTAAATAATAACAAAAAAAATTAAAGACTTCAGACCACTACCAGATATCTGAATTGCATCCTTTAAAAGGCTCTGTGTGTACCCATATTGGGGAATTTATAGGCAGGGACTCTTATCATAACATGCGATTTTGTCTAAATTTCCTCTAAAGAATTCCATTTTTAATTTTTTGGAATTATTTCTGTGTGTATGAGTTTTCTGCCTGCATGCACATGGGTACCTTTTGGATCTCTTGGAACTGGAGTTAGAATCGTAGTGAGCCACCATGTGGGATCTTGGAATCAAATCCAGGCCCTCTGAACGAGCGCCAAGTTCTCTTGACTACTGCCTTCTCTCCAGCCCTATCTCCTTTAAAAAGAATTCTTTAGCAGTGATTTGAGTCCTTTGTCCAGGAAGAGCATGTGCACGTACAGCGCTAAAGAAAAGCATGAACGTTGACCCAAAGTTAACTCTGATGGCTTACAGGGGGGCTAGCCTGTGGGAGCGCTAGCACACACAGCTTACAGTCCCAGCTGAGCAGCAGACCCAGGCCCACGGTCACCATTGTTCATGAAGGGAACCGTGTTTCCATTTCTGTTCTTGCTAACCGAGGGGAAGAGGAACCAAATGCAGTATCTTCCTTGTTCCTTTTGAGCACCTGCCTTGCTGTCAGCCTCCTTTAAAATAATAATAACAATAACACTGTGCAGTCTACGAAGAACCAGAACTAGATACATGTATAGTCCTACTGGTAGGCCTGTGTCTTCCGCAGACGCTCCCTCTCACAGAGGCGACTGACAACAAAAAGGTGTACAAAATTTATAAGGTAACATGTTTATAAGTCAAGAACTCGAGCCTCTATTTTCTTTTCTTTTTTCTCTTTTTGTTTTTGTTTGTCTGAGATAGGATTTCTCTGTGCAGCTTTGGAGCCTATCCTGGAACTCGCTCTGCAGACCTGACCAGGCTTCCTTCAAACTCACAGAGACCTGGCCAACTCTAACTCCTGAGTGTTGGAATTAAAGGCATGTGCCACCGCCGCCTGGCCCCAAACCTCTATTTTCATCTAGTCTTTATTGCATCCTTCTTGATAACAAAGTCGCCTTCTGCATATTTTTACATCTTTAAGCCTCTCTACTCCCTCACCATCTAGATGGCTAGTCTCTTCAGAAACGGAGCTAGTCGTGACATTTCTTTGCATCATTTTTCCCCTTACATTAACAAAAACATAGCTGGGGTTGGTTGTGATGGTACATGCCTTTAATCCAAGCATTTAGGAGTCAAAGGCAGGCACATCTCTATGAGTTCAAGGCCAGTCTGGTCTACGTAGCGAGTTCCAGGCCAGCCAAAGATACATAGTGAGACCCTGTCTCAAAACAATATACTGAGATGGTCTGCACGTCAGATAGAGTATAGGGATGGAGGATAAACTAAGACCCAGTGAAACCAAGCTGTAGTGAACAGAATCAGTCTTCTGAGAATGCTACACAGAGGAAATGCAAGCGGCTGGCCAGGCCCCAGGAGGTGAGGCACACTGAGGTGGAGCCAGGGTAATGAGGGAAAAAGGTTGGTTGACCACATCCCCACACAAATAAACAGGAGTCAGGATGTGCTTATGCAGTAGATGAATGAAATCCCCTCCCACAGGCAGCAGGCAGTCATGAATGACACCCAGTTCCTGCTGGGATCTAGGCTAACTTCAGAATGGCTGAGTCAGATTCCGCATAAACCCGGAGGACATTACTGGAACTGTGGATAAAACATGCTAAAACCCAGCCAAGCCTTCCTACACATCACTCTGCAAACTCAAAACATGAGGGCTCGTTGTCATCCAATAAAAATGAAACCTGCGGGAGCTGGCAAGATGGCACAGTGGGTGAAGAGCTTGCTTTGAAAACTCGAAGGCCTTAGTTCAGGTTTGCAGTGCCCACATTAAAAACCGAGTCTGTTTTCTTCACGCTGGAGGCAGAGACAGATGCCTGGAGCTCATTGGCTGATCAGTCTAGCTCAGTCTGTGTGTGAACTCTAGTTCAATAAGAGACCTTGTCTCAAAAACAAAACAAAACAAAACAAAACAAAACAAAAACCTAAAGTGGGAGAGATGGAGGAAGACACCTATATGGATGAAAGCACATACATACACCTCAAAACTCGTGCGAGCACGCACACACATGTGCGCACACATGCGCACACACACACAAATCTTCAATTTATCATGAACAGAGAAACAAAGGAGACTCCTGGAAGCATCTTAAGATCAGTTTAGTGAAGGTCATCTTTGAAATGTGAGTAAACAGACCCTCTCTCGTTCCCAGGACACGAACGTCTTCAGTGTGGCAAGAGACAAGCATGAGGGCACCGTCAGATGTCAAAATCTAGGTCACAAGTGGCCAGGAAGCAGCTGGAAATGCAGCAGCTCTTTTCCTACCAACAGGTGCCCATAGCTGACCTTGATCTGCCTTCCCAAATCCTCAACAAAAGGCTGCAATAGAAATGGTCTTGACCAACTGTTTGTGTAACATGTCTTTTACATTAATAGTCAGAAATGTCACACCATTTACAGGCAAGAGGAGAGTTCGTTTTGATTTATAGCTGTCAAACTAATGCCGTTCCCCATTCCAGGCCCTAAAGCCATCTCCATCGAATCCAGCCATTCCTACTTTGTCAAAGCCAAGGACTCCTGAGCAACTGAGTAATACATTCCTTAGTCTTTCCTCAGACTTGCAAAGCCTGTTTCCCACCCAAGTAGAGGCAGCAGAGACGTCCATTCCCCTTAAAGAAAGGAGACAGCTAGTGCCCTTTACGTTGAAAATAGAGGAGGAAAAGAAAGAGGAAGGGGAGGAAGAAGACTATTAAAAAAAAAAATAAGAGGCCAAGCTACATGGGATAAAAATGGAACACACAGAGAAACATTGAAATGGGCAAGTCCAAAAGAAAAAAGAATCCACCCAAGGTTAAATACTTAAAATATTACAGTGAACTATTAGAGGCTAATATTACAAATTCTGAAGTATTTTTTCTTATTTATTAATGCTGAAGATTGAACCCAGGGATTCACTTACATAAGCTGAGCAAAATCCCCAGTCTCTGTATTGTTTTTTAAATGCCAGCATTTTTATTTTCATAAGAACCAGAAAGATCTTCAGCATCCGTGGGGTGGCATTTTAACATGGGGTCAGAAGCATCCCGGGGCCCTCCAACCCCTGGACCCTGTTTCCATGCCTGTCATCCAGGGGCCCTCCAACTCCTGAACCCTGTTTCCATGCCCGTCATCCCGGGGCCCTCCAACCCCTGAACCCTATTTCCATGCCTAGCATCCCGGGGCCCTCCAACCCCTGAACCCTGTTTCCATGCCTGTCATCCTGGGGACCTCCAACCCCCTGAACCTTATCTTCATGCCTGTCATCCTGGGGCCCTCCAACCCCCTGAACCCTGACTCCATGCCTATCATCCTGGAGACCTCCAACCCCCTGAATCCTGACTCCATGCCTATCATCCTGGGGACCTCCAACCCCTGAACCCTATCTTCATGCCTGTCATCCTGGAGACCTCCAACCCCCTGAATCCTGATCCATGCCTATCATCCTGGGGACCTCCAACCCCCTGAACCCCGTTTCCATGCCTGTCATCCCGGGGCCCTCCAACCCTCTGAACCCTGTTTCCATGCCTAGCATCCCGGGGCCCTCCAACCCCCTGAACCTTATCTTCATGCCTGTCATCCTAGGGCCCTCCAACCCCCTGAACCCTGACTTCATGCCTGTCATCCTGGGGACCTCCAACCCCCTGAACCCCGTTTCCATGCCTTTCATCCCGGGGCCCTCCAACCCCCTGAACCCTGTTTCCATGCCTGTCATCCTGGGGCCCTCCAACCCCCTGAACCTTATCTTCATGCCTGTCATCCTGGGGCCCTCCAACCCCCTGAACC
>NC_022019.1:2075735-2093334 GCF_000317375.1 Microtus ochrogaster
CCTGTCTCCATGCTTACAAGATGAAACTGCTAGACAGCAGTTAAGCACTCCTATGTACGAGAGTCCTGTCTGGGAGCTGAGTGCATTATCTACTGTAATAGATTGCTTTAATTTCCCACTACTGGTTCTGCTCCTTGTACCATTCATCCTTTGGATAATTGGAGAGAGCTTGTATCCATTCTGCGCTCAGCACCCACAAAGTGCTAAGGAAAATGAAAACGAGAATGGAAAGGAGGGGGTGGGAAGGAGAAAAGGAAAGAAAAAGACGCCAGTTTGGGTTGAGCCTTCCTCAAGCTGAAACCCAAGTCTGACATCTGCAAACGCTGAAAAGTGACGAGCGCCAGCAAACACTCAAGCCAAAGCAACACTATTCCATAATCTCATCCTATCCTTCCTTAGACCGACTTCCTTAGAGTGGCAGCCCTATTCTTTAGCTGACCTAGCTTACCTCACTGCCTACTTCAAAAGAGGACAAATTTACTCGATAGGTATAATTCACAGACCACAAGCCACACGTCCATGACCAAACCACCCCGAAGTATAGCAGGGAAATACTAGAAGCCATTTGATGACGCTCACATTCTCTCTGCTCCTGCCCCTTCCCTTTGCTGTTCTCTTCCCCTCAATGGTCCTGTTCCTCTCTTCTTTCCTCATGACTCACAGGAGTTATAGAATCTTAAACTCAGAAAGGACTTTCGAAGTCACCCAAAAGGTCACAGCTTCTTTTCTTAATAAATAAGCCCTGATTCCTGCAGCGCGGAGATGCAGGGAGCCTGTCTCTAAGTGGTGTAATGGATTGACTGGGGTAGTAGGTGAGTAACTCAGGAAGGTGCTCGACACAGAGCAGGTTCATGAGGACGAGCCCATCTTGGTTAGACATTGCTCTGCCCAGCCCAAGTCTCCTCTTTCTTGGTTGAAAGCCAATCTCCTCTTTGGTGTATCCAGGGTCTGGGCAGCTCATGCTGAGATGGCTGTCCACTATTTTGAGCCGGTTGTTATCCAGACAGAATTCAAATCCTCTCCTTCAAACTAGTTCCCCAGTGACCGCTCAAACAGCTCCTGCTCACCTTCTTCTCAGTTTACTTAGGTTTCCAAGTAGGGTTTCTCACCTCTCTCTCTCCCCCTGGCCACATCCTGATTCACACATTTTTCCCAAGTACGTATCCAGCGCTGCACCCAGCCTCCAGGGATGGACTGACCAGCAGGGCATAACTGTTCTGAATACAGCAGCTGTATTCGAGTTAGGTAGGAGGCAAGCACGCTGTGACACTATTCCTGCATGGGTCCACATCTACTAAAGGCTGGAAGCTCCTTCATGGCTTCTACTGATGATCGTTGCCTCCCCCAAGGCTTAAGGGATGCCAGTGCAGGGTTGCTTTTTACTATATTCAACTATTTGGGGGTCACACTTCTGCTACCCAGTCCTCAGCTATGTCTCAAAGCTTCTCATCCTTCTAACAAATACACTGTCTCAGTGGTGCACTTGAAAAAATGTGTAGGGTTTGGTGTAGGAGTTCCGTCTGCTTACGTGTTGCTTTCATTGGTTAATGAATAAAGAAACTGCCTTGGCCTAGTTGATAGGGCAGAACTTAGGTAGGCGGGGTTTTTGTGTTGCTTTCATTGGTTAATGAATAAAGAAACTGCCTTGGCCTAGTTGATAGGGTAGAACTTAGGTAGGTGGAGAAAACAGAACTGAATGCTGGGAGGAAGAAGGGCAGAGTCAAAGGGAAGCCATGGATCCTACGCTTGGGATGGACGCTGGTTAGAATCTCCAGTAAGCCACTGCCATATGATGACACACAGATTAATGGAGATGGGTTAAACTAATATGTAAGAGTTAGCCAATAAGAAGTTAGAGCTAATGGCCAAGCAGTGTTTTAATTAATACAATTTCTGTGTGATTATTTCAGGGCTAAGCTAGCCCAGCGGCAGGGACGAACAAGCAGCCCCTCTTACAACAGGAGTTCTCTGTTGTAGAGTTCTCTTGCTTCCTGGTGTGAGACACTTGCAGACATGGATGTTTGCACCATGTGTGTGCCAACCCAGAGGTGCAGAGACAACAGCCTGGGATTACTCTAGACCCAGAGAAAAGGGAGACCAGTATACCCGCCCCAGGCCCTGACCCTTGGCCAGTTCTAAAGCAATTCCACATGGCTCCTCTGAACCTGTGTGGGAAATGAAGCCCCCGCTGCCCCCCCCCCCCCCCGCAATGAGCAGCTCCATCACAGGCAGGGCAGGTTCTCTGTCCTTCTCTGTTTCTCTCTTCCTGGCTCCCTTTCCTGTTGTCTGGGATCAGTGCCCAAAATAAAGCATCTGTATGGGCAGCCCTTGCCTTGGGCTCTGCCTTCCTGGAGCCCTGGGCTAAGTCAGACTCCTCTGGCAGGAGAATGATGCTGGCCATGTGTGCCCTGAGGCACTGCAGTAGAGACCTCCCTTCAGGCTGACAGCCACCAGAGCTAAGCCTTTCTAAGGCCACACACTAGACCCACCCATCTCAACTCTTCATCTGACTCATCAGGAAGTGGGGGCTTTGTCAAAGCTATGGTAAAACTTAGATGAGAGACGCCCACCAGAATTCCTGTGACTGGTCGGAACACAGCAGCCTCTCAGTGATGCCCTCTTCCCTCTCTCCCACCACTCTGCTGAAAGAGAAATGACATTAACCCTGCATGGCACAGCTTTCTCAGTCTCAGAACACCCAGGCAGTTCCCATTTCTTTACCCAGTGTTTGCAAATCGTGTGTGTGTTGCACACATAAGTGCACATGCAGAGGCCAAAGGTCAATGTTAGGTTTCTTCCTCTCTCTATCACTATCTAGCTTTTGTCTTTTTTTGTTTTGTTTTGTTTTTTTGGAGACAGGTTCTCTCCCTAACACTGGTATTTGCCTTTTCGACTACACTGGCCTAGCCAGAGATCTCCCAGTACCCAACTATTTCCTCCTCCCAGTCTGGGATTCCAGGCATGTAGTTCACTTTTATGTAGGTGCTGGGGACCGCCAGGTTCTCATGCTAGTAGGAAAAGTGCTTTATGCACCGAGTCATCTCTCCAGGTGCGCAAAGCCTGGTTTCAATGCTCTTCTGGAGGAATCCTGCCCGAGAAAACGTGCACCTTAACAATCCCAATGATGCATAGATCCTACCCCTCCTCCTTTACTTCCTCCTCCTATTCTTTTGGAAACAGGATGTTACCAGGTAGCACAGGCTAGCCTTAAATACCCAGTCTTCCTGCTTCAGCCTCTGGGGTACTGGGATTACAGGTATGCAATACCAAACCCAACTGCTCCTTCCTTTTCCATTTTCAAACTGGAACTATTACTAACCTATAGGCTTTGGTGCTACCTCTATCCTGTCACCTCTTCCAAGAGTACATCAGCATCATCACTGCAGTCAGCTCTTAACTGCTGACATCACAATCAGTTCCCAGGAAGACACAGAAATGCATGTCGTACCTCGCAACACTAAGTATGTATTTATGCTGTATGCGTATAACAGATTCTACTGGAAGATCAGGATATGCCATTTCAGAAATTCTCACGACCACTGTGTGAGTGACAGCTGAGGAGGTGGGAGGAGATCCCCCAGTCTGGCCTCTGGAATTCACAATCTTGCTCTCTCCAGCTCACCCCTGCAGCCCCCAGTCTTTTACTTTAAATGTAAAAAACATCTGTTCAGGAGCATCGTTGTCTATGACCGTGATGCTATCAACAGATCAGGTGTTTTGTTTTCCTACGTGTAAACATCTTTGAGATCATGACTGCTTTGATGGACCCAGAAATCATCCCGCTATGTCTCATCAGGAGCATGAAAGTCCTGTAGAGGACCATCAGAACGCTCAGAAAACTCAGCAGAGTCAGTCTAGAAGGCTCAGGGCAACGCCACGGCAGGGCCCTGTTCTGTCTTCCTCACTGCGAGAGGCAGGCCCAACAGCCAGAAAATGAATGATGACTGGGAGCCGTATATAAAAAGTTGGGCGGTGTAATGAGTGATCACACAGCAAGACAAAAAGCACACCTGGCTCGGTGCCTGTGTGTCTAAATAACACGCGAAACAGATGGCGGGCCAGCGATTCCATTGTACGAAGCACACTAAGATCACTGATATACTATATACTCTTGAAGCGAAACAGCCCGTGAGGATTCACAGGGCCCGCCTGGGGAGCTAGCTGGGCATGAATTTCTAGTTAGGACTGACCACAGAAAGTCCCCAGAAGCACCCTGTCCTGACCCTTCCACCCTTACCTTCCAAAGATGGCTGCCCAGAGGAAAGGATTTGCTTCCTTCTGTTGGTGAACCTACCATAAAGCTGTAAAGACTCGGTAAACCACCTTTCTAGTACAGGGCAAGCTCAAGTTGTCACAAGAAAGGTGACTGGTTTAGAACACACACTAGGACAAAAATGCTAACGGCTGACAGACACTGGGTAGAATCGGACAGAGCAGAGTGAGAACTGTGCTTAGGGGAGTCTGGTCCCAGTCCCAGTGCAGCTGCTCATGACTGGCAACCAATGTCCCATCTAGGAACCTGGGAAAATCACAGTTTGTGGCCACAGATTTTCAAAAGTCCATCAGAGTTGGGACACCCATTTCCCATAAACTTCCATATAAGTTTACATGTGCAAATGAAAACCTTTGGAGACACACCTGAAGCTTGAACACCACTGCATCAAACCACCTCTGCATCTCCTCACCTCTGTAATACTGTGTTCTGTGTGCTCAAAGGCAGACCCACAGACCTCCAGCACCAACAGTGCCAGGGGGATCTCAGAGCACACAAGACTGTGACCTCACCGTGACCATCCTTAGTCAGAGTCTCTGTATCAAGCCCCAGAATGAATTTGCCTGTATATGAAACTTGGAGAAAGATGAGCCTAGGCCACTTCCTCTTTCCTGATCAATGTTTTAGAAGTTGTTGCTTAACACTGAAGTCCTAAACAAAGTTCCCTGCAAAAGCATTACCCTATGAGGAACCAAGGGAACCAACAACATCTCAGACTTTCAAGGACCTTCAGAGCGAGTTAAAAAAAACTAGAGAATCAGATGTTTTGTTTTCCAACATGTAAATATCTTCGAAACCATGAATGCCTGGGTTAACCCCGATATGTCTCAATCTTCCCTCGCTAACATGTTCATCTGTTAATGGCCATGATGCTTGTCCTTAAGGTGGCGCATACATGGAGTCTCTCTTTGTCTGTGTGATTTTCCTAGTGAAACTGACATTAGACATACAAAAGAGGCAGATGTTATGAACATTAGGGCACATCTTCCAAATACTATACATCCATTCAGCTTCTTGCACTACCCAAACCACCCAGTCTTGCCCCTTCAGTAGAGTCCAGTTTGGTTCTGTGGCTAGAATCATAACACAGAGCAGTTGTTTACAGTGTAACTATTACATCTGTGTTTGTTTTCTCTCCACAACTTGAGTGGAAGCTACTTGAGATGAATTACTACCAGGGCTTCACTACTTGGCAAAGAAGCCAGCTCTTGGGTGGTTGGGGAGTTTGTGTGTGAACCTGGTCCCATAGTTTCTTACTGTGCATTCATCTTTGGCACCATCCAAATGATAGTACCTAGTGTATAGGAAAAGGCACGGACGCGTGTGGGCTTTATCCAGTAAACTAAGATGGTAAAACTGTATTACACTTGATATTTGGAGTAGGAACAAAATCCAAGGACTAGCTTCTGAGATGCAAACTGTCCCAGGCCTCTACAGAAGAGAAAGCCAGTTCTTGGGCATTCCACACTGGCTTTGGGGGGAAGGGGGTCAGGCTTCAGGACAGAGCCTGAATCTTGACCAGCATATTAAGAGAGAACATTCGCTCTAGATCTGAAAGTTCTGCTTTCTTTGGGAGAATCCTGCCTCGGGCAGCTTCCACAGAGGCAAAAAATAGCTCAGAGGAGACGCCTGATTCGGCATCTTAATCTGTGACTGTGGAATGAGTTCTGTCAGGCCTCAGAAGAAGTGATCAGGGGGGATGAAAGGGCAGGGCCAGGCTAAAAACTCAAGTAGTGATTATATGAAGAAAAACACCAAGTTCCGAACTCCCCATTTTGCCTAGCAAATAAAGTGACATGGGCACTTGGTGAATGACTGACCATCTTCCAAGTCCTCTTCTCTGAGCTGCCCCTTCTCCTCAGAATCACACCTCTACGGACTCAGGAGCATTCGTTCGGTTACTTCTTAGCCCGCCTAGCCTGCAGTTTGCCCTTGCTTGTTTACGCAGACATAAACAAGCCCACTTGACTGCTCTGAAGTCTATCCTATATTTGCTTTGCTGAGCTGGATTATAATATATTCTAGCTGCTGAAGTCAGTGATACCCACAGCAAATAACAAACCCAAGTCATTCACAGCACAGGGTGAGACCCTCATGTGAGACTGACTACAGTTTGCAGTTGTAACTTGCTGGACTATTCCAAACCACCACAAAGATAAATGACAATACGCTACCTTAACTGCATACCATACAGAGGCCCTGTCTGTCTATTCTCTTAACCTAATGAGTTCTTTACACAGTCACAGACTGAAGAAAAACAAACAAACAAACAAACAAACATTGATTATTGGAAAAAGTAAGTCAGGGCTACAATTTTTAAAATATCCAAGCTAAAACACAGAAGCTGGAGCATGCTAGCCACATCTTTCCAGTAGGCCCCAACATCTTCTTGATAATTTTTAAATGCAGAGAACTCCATTGAAGAAAATTTTCCTATGCCAATTCCATATAAAGAAAGGCAAGTTCAAACCAGAAGGATAAAGCAGAATCTTCTTGGATCCTTAACTGGGAACTTCTAGACAATGAACAATGAGGTTTATCACAATTATCATGAGAAAACTGAAGCTCAGAAGTTAACTTAGTAGTCTTGTCTGGTGGATCTCAAATTTGCACTCCAAGAACCGTCTGTAACTCTGCCTGCCTGCCGGGATAAATGAATGAGCTTAGGAATGACCCCTTACTTTTCTCTCTAGCTCAGGCCTTCTTTCTTCCCTTTACAGTGATGTTGGCAGCACCTACACTGCCCTGAGACAGTGGTGCCTATGGAAAATGCCAGAATCAAGTTGCCTCTCTTCCCCTCTTCTGTATACTGGGGGATGAACATGCATTCCAAGTCAGCTTTTCCCCACAAGTGGAACACAGACAGACAAGCATACACACCACACAAATGCCCATATGTTATATACCTCATACTACCTATACTGTACACACACCAACATAGCACAATAGTGACACCCACATGCCATACATAACCCTATAGACACCTCACATACCATAGCAGACCCGCTACTCATACCCACAGTGCATGTGACATACTTAGCTGCATGTACAACAGGCCCACATTCCTACACGTCACTCATAAAACCCACACAGCACAGTACTCACACACACACAACATACCTACCCCTGCCATACACATACACTAGCCACAACACACAAACAAACTCGAATGCCACACCATTTACATTCCACACCATACATACACACACAACCATACACATGTCACATGCATCATATGCCTACCACACACACCACTGACCAGTTATGTACATCACATATACACCATACTATTAATAAGCCATGCACTGTGATACACCACATACATACTATCCACAAATGCCACACATCCGTACACCACACGGCACATGTACATACCACACACAAATCCACATATCACACTACTCACACCCCCATGCCATGCATGCACGTTGCACACACCACATAACCCATATAACATATGGACACATCAAACACATTATACAATCTACAATACCTGTACCACATACGGCCCTCCCATCTGTGAGCCCCTTTCTTCTCCCTTCCCAGCATGCCCCTGCATATGAGTCCACCTGGGCTTTCAGTCACTTCTACAGAATGAACTCCAAACTCTTTGGCTGGCCATACCATGCACAGACACCATTTTTGTTTTGAACTTCTGCACCCTAGAGCTGGGCTACGGCACACTCACCGCTCCCTGCCTCACCAGGACAGTTGGACAAATGCTGTCCTCTGCTTTGCTAGTGCCTCTCTGCCTCCTCATTGAAGTCTTCCCTATGTAGAACCAGTCCGCAGCTACCACTCCAGATTCAACTCAACACGTATCCAGCTCAAACAAGTCGTCTCCGCCTTTGCCGGAGCCCCTTACTGCTTTGTCCACCCCACCCCTCAGTATGCCTCCTTCCGTATGTTTTATGACCATACGTACGTTTCAGCACCTGAGAGAATTAGTTATTCACTCAATACTGAAAACAGCTATCATGTACCAGACACTGGAATACAGCGGGCTATCTCTGTTTTCCCGCTGCATAGCATTGGACCAGGGGAATAGCAGACAATCAGAAAGTGTTCCTTGAGTGAATGCATTAAATTAAAAAAAAAAACTACAAATAATATCTTATCACATCATCAAAAAAAACCCCTCTTCTGTTCTCTTTTACTCTGTTAGCAATCCTGAAAAGTCAATTGAGGAGAGAAAACAGCACACCGGCACCATGTGAACCCAAAGCCATAAACCCCACAGGACCAGCGTCTTCACCCACTAATGACTGCAGATGCACCGCAGGAGTGCCCTCCATCCATTCTTGTCTCGATCATTCCCACTTCAGAGAGTCAAGTCTCTGGTTTTTAATTAGAGGTAAGCAACAATGTTTCTTTTTTACACTAACTTGCTATAAACGCACTATTTCCCCTCAAAATATATGCTATTTGTGAATTAAAAGTCTTTATACATTAACTTGTAGATCGTGATTTATCATTCACTTTCAGCTGACAGAAAGCAATTCGAGAACAGATGACGGAAAGGCCTGAACAGTGTCACATAATCTATTGTTCTCTGCAAGGCTTCCAGGGAAGTTGCAGACGGTCTAGCTTGCCATTATGTTAGCATCCAACCCCTGCTAGTCCCGGAAACTGTCGTTATAAACAGAGACCAGCAAAGTCACAGTGTGAACCTACGCTGGCTCACACTGAGCCCTTATTTAAGGTCAAGGGTTCTGGAAACACGCAGTTACTTAGAGGGGATATGACCGCCATCCTTGACTAAGTCTGGAGCGCAGAGGCCAAACAGTTGAACAAGCCAGGGGAACTGCATTCGTCAGCTTCCATGACTGTAGCAAATGCCTGCAATGGTCAGGTTATGAAGAGAAAAGGTTTGGCTCACAGTGTTGGAGGTTTCCGTCCATGAACCGTTAGTTGGTTTTGCTGTCGTGGGCCCATGGTAAAGCAAAAACATTCACCTCAGGGTGGGAGAGCCAAAGAGAAGAAGAAGGGGCGCATCCACTATTCTCTCCCAAGGGACACCCTCCATGATCTGGAGGCTCCCACCAGACCCCTCTTAGAGGTTCTACCACCTTGCAGTGTTTTCAGTCTGGAAATCAAGACTTGAACACATAGACCTTTGAGAACATCACCCATCAAAGCCGTAGCAGAAACTGAGCCAACTACTTCTTCGGATCTCTGGTGGTGATGAACCCAGGGCAAAGAATAAATCAGCAAGTCACTAGATTCTTTTCCCCCTTGGTTTTTCAAGACGGGGTTTCTTTGTGTAGCCTTGGCTGTCCTGGGATTTGCTCTGTAGACCCTCAAACTCACAGAGATCCACCTGCCTCTGTTTCCCAAGTGCTGGGATTAAAATCACTAGATACTTAAGGAAGGAAATGAAAAACACATCCCACAGATCTCCAGTGAGCCATGTTCAGTGTGCAGCCTACTGAAAGTCATCTCATAGGAACGCTTTTTCTTTATGATCATAAAATAAAGCCTTAGGTGCAATTTTGACCCTCATCTACTAAGTTTAAAATCTCCAGGCACAAAAAGAAATGTGCGTATATTTTAACTGTTGATTTCAAAATGAATGACACAGGATGACTCGGGTTTGGGAAATCTCAGCCGTTCGACGAATGAGTCACTTGGCATAGCCTGGCTCTCTGAATTGCTGACGTGCGCCAGAACAGTTTGGAGGTTAATTACCTCGAATGTAAATATTCTCTGTGTATACTGAACACTTATCTTTTTAAAGAACGCCTTTTAAGAGTAGGAACCTTTTGGTACGTTGCTGCTATCGCCAGGAGGTAGAATGAATCATTCGTTCGTATCATTACATAGAGATGAGCCTAGAGTCAGTCAAGAGTGCCTCGCTTCGGAGTCCCAAGACTTCACTCAGGAGTTTTGATCCAATTCTTAAGTCTAGAGTTATCCTTGATGTCATGTTATCTGGAGCCACTCTTCACTGCTAGTTACGGAAGTCCTCACCCTCTTCTAAAAGTGTAACTACGTAGATCATTATTTAGAATGTTTTAAGGGTTGTTATGCACCTCAGTTTGATAGAGTGCTTGCTTCACATGCACAAGGCCCTGAGTTCAGTTCCCCCGCACCACATAAGCCAATATGAAGGCACATGACCTCTGACCTTAGCCCTTAGGAAGACCAGAAGTCTAAGATGCCTACACAACAGGTTCCAGGCCAGGCTGGACAACACAAGGCCCTGCATCAGAAAAGAAAGAACTGTGTCTAGGAAAACACTATGTTCTGAGAAAGTCAAGTTTTCTGTGCATTTTATACCACCTTCTCTGGTTGCTAAGCAGATTCTTTTGCCAGCTCCCTGGTCCTTGGCTAAATTCCAGATAAGCAGAGAAGAGCAACAGGTTTGCTAGGACACAGCTGAGGGCTCTTTACGTTCTCCACCCTGGGATGGCACGCCCTCACGTCACCTCCAACAGCACCGTGGCCGCACGGAAGAACAAGAGCAAAAAGTGTCCAAACAGGAAAAATATTTAGATTGAAAGATTAATCCGTAAACTGGAAAATTATTCCTATCACATGTAATGGTTTCATAGTTTATATTTCTGCATCATTTAGTAGCCCAAATTGGCCAGTATTTTACATAAGTATTTTCTCAGTTTAAGAGAGAAAAATTAACAACTGTGCCTCAAAAGCAGACAGAATTTTAATTATTTTTGTTTGTTAAATTATAAGATTTTTTTTAAATGAAGCCATTTATTTTTAGTATCATACATCTAATTGCTATACTTACTCGCTCGATAGCTACTATATTGGAAAAAGTCCTCACCATTACTCAAAGGGAAAAAATGCTGCACCCACATCTAAATAGCATAAAGACAAATTATTGTTAGTTTAACCAGCCCCTGGGCTTCCTGAACTCAAGCACTGAACATAAATGACTGTACTTAGATTCCCTGCATTCTACAAAAGGAGAAGTTTACATAATCCTGTGTGTCAAGTCCAAGGAAGCCAGCTCAAGCAGGTGAAAAGCTATGTGTTGACTTAAGGACAGAAGTGAGGTGGGCAGATCATCGGTCACCCTGGTCATGCGTCTACACCCAGGGGAATGAGGTCGGCCTTCAGCTATTTATAAATGTAGCATTTAAGCTTCAGCAAGGGGGCCCAGACACTGTGCCCTTCTGAGTAGCTGGTCTGGCCTGCCAGGCTGGGGCTGAGTGGAGTCTTCCCTCAGAATGACCCTCCATACTTGGCAGTTCAGGGTCCTTTGGATGCAGTTAGGAAAAGGCCTGCAGGATTCCTAGCTCCACTTCCACCCTATGATTCTATATAAGGAAACATCCCATTCTACGGTTTTCAACATCGTAAGCGCTGTATCAGGCTGGAGGAATGAGGAAGCCACAGGCTCTCCTCTGCCTGTCCTAAAGGCTCACTCACTTCAGCAACCTCCAATCCTTGCTGCCCAGGACTGGACCTTGTCAACAAATGGCCACCAGGACCCCCTGGGAGTCTGGTAGACTCCCAGCTAACAGGGAGCAGCTGGAAGAGGACCCTGCCTTCTTTACTCTGTATTAACACTGGGGGCTCTGTTCACTCTCCTGCCGCAGAAAAAAACCAAAGAATTTCCCTGCCCCCCAAAATCACAATCACCAGACTCTCACACCCCCATCCCCAGCCTCCCCTTCCTCGAGATAACGGCAGATGGCAAACCGCTGGACGCTCTGACTCTATTTACTTTCTGTGTCGTCGCTGTGTCTGTAAATACTAAAAGGTTACTAAGAAACAATTCTGTTCTGTTCCTTAAGGTTTCCTCAGAAAAGCCACACACTGTGGAGCCCAAGCCATGCCTGCTCTTCCCACAAGATCCCTTATCAGTGCGGATAACGTCATGACCAGTAAGTGTGGCCACATCACAGCCACGCTGCAAATGTCATTTTGACAGCCTATAGCGTCACCTACATATTATTCGGAAGACAAACCTCTAAAACAGTGCTCTCCGTGGGGGTTGGAGGAGAATGAATAATAAAATTGCATTTTCGGGTATTTCTTACAGCCTGTCTGAGCTCGGCGACTGGAAGAGCAGTCCCCAGCTTCCTGCTGTATTGCTGAAAACCAACGAGCCACGTTACCCGAAAGGAGCGGGGGGGGGGGGGTGTTGGCAGAAAATCCAGACTCTACGTGACCTGACTTACTTATTTCCAAGGAAAGCGCAGGAGAGAAAAAAAATCAATCATTCATGCTACCGTAGCTACCACACGGAATGGACTAAGGAGTTCACAATGGACAAAACCCCAAAGCGGACAGAGGAGGTGAAGAGGAACAGGGTCGGAGATAGATGCCCAGAGCCCCGGGGGCCAGTAAGGATGAGGTCCCCGCGGAGTGGAGGCCGGGGGGCGGGGCCCGGGAGGGAGGCGGGGAGTCTGGATTCCCGGGGAGCCACGACCACGCACTTACCAGGGCTGTTGGCCTCTCCTTCCAGGACGTGCAGCTCGGCGCAGTCGGCCAGCGAGTGCTCCAGGCAGAGCTGGAGGAAGCGGGCCTGGGTCTGGCTCACGCGCTTGAGCAACGACAGCAGAGCAACAGTCTGCTCGCACTCGTTCCAGCCCTTAAACCAGCCCGCCAGCACCCCGACCTGGTCGCGAAACATCATGGTTAAGGGGCCGCCCTCCGTCAACGAAGCCTCTCGGCGCCCCTGCCCGCCCCAAAGTTTGGCGGAGCCGCAGCCCCGCGGCCTCCCGAGACGCGTTCCGGTTCCAAGGTCTCCGGTGCCCGGGTGCTGCAGGTACTGATTCGGCTCCTGTCTCTCTCTCTCTCTCTTGGTTCAGTTACGTCCCGGTGGTTCTGGTTGATTCCCCAGAGAGGGTGACAGACAGTAGCACGGCGATGTTTCTTTTGTAAAAAATAGCGATTACAAATATAAATCCCTCACAAGGCACAAAACTGAATGAAGAATGCTCTTTCCCCTTTTCTTGAAGCTTAAGGATGGTGATTTCCGGCGTCCCGGGGTCTTCTCCCCGCTGGGCGGCAGCTCGGACCCTTCACACCCGCATTCCCAAACGGCAATCACTACTGAAAAGACAGAAAGAGCTGCAGTGAGACCTCGGCCCCCGGAGGAGAGCGTCTAGGGGGATCTGGGCACCAGGGGGGAGCCCGGTAGAGGGGGTGTGTGGAAGCTAAGGTTGGGGGTGTCCCGTGGAGGCAAGTCCCCCAAATTCCAGCCGGCCCCTCCACACTCGGATGCGCAAGCTAAGCTATTGCACAGCTTCCTTCCCAGGTGCGGGAGGAGACCCCGCGGCTTCCTGTTGCTGCGGCTATGACCCGCTAGTGCTCCCTGCACGCCCCACCCGGGGTGGCCTCCAGGGCTGTGTCTGCGAACGCCAGCACCAGCAACAGATCCTCCCCGCGCTGAAAACTTGCAATGCGGCTGCGAAGGGGCGCGGGGGTGGGGTGGGGGCTAATGCAAAGCAGAGGCGGTGACAGAGGCAGCCAGGGTTCCAGCCTCCTACTCTTCTTCCTCCTCCTCCTCCTCTTCCTCCTCCCTCTCTCCTCCTCCCTCCTCCAATTCCTTCCCTCCCTCCCTCCTCCTCCTCCCGGAGAAGCAGCCGTACGGCTGCAGCTCCATCTACAGCAACAGCCAGCATCTCCACCGCCAGGCTCCCCTCTGGATTTAGGCCGTGAGCAGCCGCTGCGACAGCTGAGACAAAAATAAACTCTCCCTACCCAAAGCTCGACAAGGCTCAGTCGGAGCTCTCACTCCGCAGCGCCGCTCCAGCCCACCGGGGAGGTTTCCCGGGCCTGCCTGGCCCACAGCAGTCAGACGTGTGTGTGTGTGTGTGTGTGTGTGTGTGTGTGTGGTGTGTGTGTGTGTGTGTGTGTGTGTGTGTGTGTGTGTGTGTGTGTGTGTGTGTGTTCGCGCGCGTGTGTTTTAGGCATCCTGCTCCCGTCCCCGCCTCAGCCTGCGGGTCGGAGTGTCCTCGCCCGTGGATCCCAGGCCCAATGCGAAGCAGTTGTGGGAGCACGCCTTGCTCGGGGACCGTGGGAGCACGTAGTACTGCTTTCCAGAGCGGCAGGGCGGTCCCGGTGGGGAATGCAGATTCCTCCCTCTGGCACACGCCCCCCCCCCACCCCAGGATCGCAAAGAAGAAAGTTAGGTTTGGGGGCTCTACCGTCCCACCCCAGCTCTGGTGGCGCAGCGAGTAGGAAAGACTAACCACCCGGCCCTCTGGGGTCCGCTCGCTTCCAACATCTGCCGCCTAGAAGTTCTGAGTGGGAGTGCGAAGTCCCCGGGTAAGGGTCGGAGGGACCGCTGAGTGCCTCGCCGGAGGCAGTAGGAGGGACGCTCACCTCCACTCGGCTCATTCCTGCGGCTTGGGGCCCTGCGCGCGGGTCCAGGTCCGGGGCAGCAATCAGCGGGGTTGGGGGCGCTCGGAGCGCGGGCTGCGGGCCATGCCGTCGGGGCTGGTGGCGCGCGGAGAGTGCGGCGCTGCGGGTTCGGGGCGCTATCGCGGCCGCCGCAACT
Source organism: Microtus ochrogaster (assembly GCF_000317375.1). NCBI lineage: Eukaryota > Metazoa > Chordata > Mammalia > Rodentia > Cricetidae > Microtus > Microtus ochrogaster. The sequence continues at coordinate 2,090,486 of NC_022019.1, forward strand.
GCCTCCAGTGTCGGCTCGCGAAGGACTGAGCCGCCCGGAGCTCCCCACATGCTACTGATTAACATACACCATTACATCATGGGCTTGGCAGGGAGCGCCCGAGCGGGGGGGAGAGGAACCCGGGCGGCGGCGGCGGCACGCGGGGGAGTCGGGGGAGGATCCCCGGGCCCGGCGGGTGGCGGGCTGGGGGGAGGGACGGATTCCTAAGCAGGGACCGTAGAGGAGGTGGGAGCCAAGTGGGAGGAGCGGAAGAGTACAGATTGGAGGATCTGCAAAGCAAAGCACTGAAGTTGGGAGAAGGGGAGGGGTCCGGGAGAATTCCTCCATGCTGCCACCCGCGTGTTCTACAGCGGCCGGGGCACCGGAGCAGCCAGAGCTGGGACAGGAGGGAACCCGAACGGAGCTGGAGCTGGGATTGTGCTGCCACCCGCCGCTCGCAATTGGGAATGTGGCTCTTCTGGTCCTGACCCTTTAGCCTAGCTGGTAGCTGATCGGTGTGGACTACCCGGAGTGTGGACACCGGAGTTACTATCGCTGGGGGCTTGGAGGGGTTCCTGGGATCTGGGATGCATAAGGTGGCAGAGAGCGGCGAAGGACACAGCACAGGGTTGGATGTGCCTGGCCATAGGGCTCCACTGGGCCCTTGGCCAGGAGAGGCGAGCTGTGCCTGATGGACCACCCTCGGCCGAAAGCGGTAGCTGGATGACCTTTGCTTTGCGGTGTCCAGGTCGCGCTCTCGGGGAGAAGGCCGACTTCAGGAGTCCCATCTCATGCTATGCCTGGCGCACGGCTGTGGCTCATGGCCTGGAGCTGTGGCCCTAGACGCCCTGGGTGACAGAGAGGCGGGGCAAGGCCACCTGTCAGTGCTGCCGGGTGGAGGGGGAGGAGGGGGAGGCGGACAGTGGGCAGCCTTCACCTGCGCCTGCCTCGGGCGGGGGCAGAGGCTGGGCGGGCTTTTATTGCTTGAAGTTCTAGGATGCTGCGTAGAGAGTCACCTACTACCAAGAGCCTGGGCCAGTCTCCCACATATGTGGTTGACTTAAAACACCCTAAAACTTTTCTGCACCTTCTAGTGTTCACAAAGAGGACTCAGTCGAAATACAGCCTGCTTTCAAGGTAAACGCCGAGCCCTAGAATTTGTTTTCCAGCGACTTGGGGCCCATTTGTAAAAGAGAACTGGAAAAGCAAATGTGGGCCCCATATTCCGCCTGCCCTGAAATGGCTAGCACAGTGTTTGAAGGTATAATCAAGAGCTTATTCCTCCATCTTTCAACTCCCGCACTTGCATCACGATTTCCAATCCTTTATTAGTCTCCTCCACAGATTTCCTTTCTGCCGTGTGTAGGTCCTGTCGGAGTGACAACTCCTACCATCTGTTAGGGTATTGAAAGGGCTCGTGAGGCGGCAAAATGTTTTGCCAATGTTTCCATCACAACTGAGCTAGTGAATTTTTTAAAGTTCATTATTAACCCCCCAGAGGAGGCATCTGCATAATTTGATGAGTAGTTTGCTCTATTTGGGAAACATTAATCCCGGAGTCAGTATTTGACTTCTGATTTGTTTTGTTATTGTAGAAGCAGGAAAACTTTATAAAGATTTTTATCCAGCATGCCAACTATTCCTTGGGAAATGGGGAAGACGTTGAGAGATGGGACCCCGCGGGGCTAACTCAGCCAAGACAAAGATGCTCCTCATCTGGGGCTTTTGGCCGTCTCCGCGGTTATTTAAAAGAAAAAAGAAAAAGAAAGATACACCAATAACGTAATTATTGTCAGCTGCTACCTCAAACAAGGATGGTTAAGGGAGAAGGGCGGGGCGGGCGGGGCGGGGGGGTGCAGTGGCAAACACTCGAAGAAAGAAAATGGTGCCATCTACCGGAGAAAAGTAGTTCTTACAGCAGCCTTTGACCTAGGAACCGATGGCTTCGCTAGTCTTGGAAGTCTTGCTGTTCGATACTATTTTGCATTTTCCCTCCTCCTGGGGAGAATCTGGGGAGGGAAGAAATTGGTGCTTGCTTAGCAAATAATATTCCTGGTCAACAACTCAAGTGTTCAAGTGTTTGAAAGATTACTGGGTCCAGAAAGATCGGTTCCGTGTTTATCAGTGCTGCCGAGGATTTCTGAGTATTTTATCACATATTCTTGAGGACATGTTTATGTATTTTTCAGTTCAAAATGCTTCTAGAAGAAATAAAATAAATTGGGCGAGATGGTTCAGTGGGTAAGGCGCCTGCTGTGAGCAGGAGGACCTGAATCTTCAGAGAGGAGCTTGTCGGAGACAAGGGGATGTCGAAGGCCAGTCTGACCAAGACAGTGCGCTCCGGATTCAGAGAAAGGTCCTACCTCTCCAAATAAGGTGGGGAGCAATAGAAGACACGGCAGAGAGCAGGGCCAGGGGACCTATTCTCAAGAACAAGTGCCAGGTCCTCCAGAGGAAATATCAAAGGTAGATGGCATTTCCATCCAACAAGGAAGTTCGTGTGACAAAGGGTTATTTATTATATAAATAAATAAGTAAAATCTACATTACTTAATTTATGTGATTATTGAATAGACTAAGAAAACATATACATAAACATTCAATATTCATTATATATGTGTCCTAGGAAAATGTATGATATTACCCTAAAAAGTGATTTTTTTTCTCAATATGGTAGGATCTCTGAGGGTTGTTGTCTTCTTTCTCTGTCTTTCCTACAATAAATTAAAAAACAAAAGCAAATTGCTGCATGGGCTCATGACTGCAGCCGTACAGTTAGAAGACGTCCTGAAGAAATGCTGGTGACTTCGGAGGAGAGCACTGTCCTGCAGATGGGAGGGGGAGAGCACTGTCCTGCAGATGGGAGGGGG
>NC_022019.1:2093434-2098102 GCF_000317375.1 Microtus ochrogaster
GGGGGAGAGCACTGTCCTGCAGATGGGAGGGGGGAGAGCACTGTCCTGCAGATGGGAGAGGGTGACATGGAGACTTTTATTAATTATGAAAGCTCAGCCTTAGCCTAGGCTTGTCCCATTAGCTCTTATAACTTAAATTAGCCCGTTTTATTAATCTACGTTCTACCGTGTGAACTTTATCTCTCTCCCATTCTATGTGTCTGACTCTTTCCACGTCTCCATGGCCTCTCTGCCTCTCTCCTTCCCAGAGTCCTCCTTGTGTGAAGAAGTCCCACCTATCCCTCCTGCCTAGCTATTGGCCATTTAGCTCTTTACTAAACCAATCAGAAGGTGCCTTGGCAAAGACACATCTTCACAGTGTACAAAAATATCATTCCATGTACAAAAAAAAAAAAAGAATCGTATTTAAGTGTCATTTGAAGTAACAAAAAAAATCAAACCATGGGTCAGTAAACTATCAAATTTCCACCTCCATGCTCCAGTTTTCCAAAGTAAGTTACATTTGAGGACAGTGCCTCCAAACGCAACAGACTGACGAGCACAAAGAAGGGCAGATAGGTAAATTAACGTATGATAAAAAAATATAGCTGTGGTTGTTTGGATGTAATTGGCTCCCTATAATCTCATAGGCAGTGGCACTATTTGGAGTAGGCGTGGCCTTGTTGGAGGAAGCACATCACTGTGGGGGTGGGCTTTGAGGTTTCCTCTGCGCAGGATACCGCCCAGTGTCTCAGCAGATTTTCTGTTTCCTGCAAAATGTAGGACTCTCAGCTACTACTGCAGTACCACATCTGCCTGCCTACCTCCATGCTCCCTGCCATGGCGATAATGGCCTGAACCTTTGAAACTGTAAGCAAGCCACCCCAATTAAATGTTTTTGTTATAAGAGTTGAGGTGGCCATGGTGTCTCTTCACAGAAATAGAAACCCTAACTAAGACAACAGTCAAAATAGTAAGTGTAGAAATGGGTGGTGAATACCATTCAATTCTTGCAACTCCTCTGTGTTTGGAAATGTTTGGAAAGGGATTTAAAAGGGATGAGTCGATAGAATACAGGTGGCCTAGAAAATCATGTTCCAAAATCTGCTCCATAATTCCAGTTTTGTGATTCAGAAGTCATCTCAAAGGGCTGGAGAGATGGCTCAGCAGCCAAGAACATGAACTGTTCTTCCAGAGGACCCTGGTTCCATTCCCAGCACCCACAGAGCAGCTCACAACTGTCTGCAGCCTTCACACGACATACATTCAGGCAAAAACAACAATACACATAAAACAAAAATAAATACATTTTTAAAAAGTTATCCCAAATGGGTAAAGGTTTTTTTGGGGGGTGGGGTTCAAGGCAGGGTTTCTCTGTCTGTTCTGGAACCCCCTCTGTAGACTAAGCTGACCTCGAACTCACAGAGATCCTCCTACCTCTACCTCCCAAGTTCTAGGATTAGAAGTGAGCATCACTACTGCCCAGTGTTGTTACAGATTTTTAAAGAAATTTTTCTGCCATTTGTGTCAGAAAAATTCAAAACCACTTTGAAAGTTTATCTCACCCCAAGCTGTGACCAAGAAAACTGACAAGTGATTCCTGGAGAGAGGAGATTCATTCACTGCTGGGAGGATATGAACTGTTAATGACCATGGAAACTAGGCTGGAAGTCTTTCAAAGTGGAAAACATAACTACCGTGTGACCCTGCCACACTACCCCTGAGTCTATCGAAAGACTTCACTCTATCCCAGAGATGCCACATCCGTGTTTGCTGCTGTCCTGTTCATAATAGCGGGGGAATGGAGCCAGCCTAGCTGTCCCTCAACTGACGGCTGGATAAGTAAAGCAGGGCATATATGAACATGGAAATTTTATTTAGTTGTTAAGCAAAATGAAGCTATGACATTTACAGAAATAATTGCTGGAACTGGAAAAGATTGTATTAAGCAAGGTGAACTAGTCTCAGAAAGACACAAACCATCACTTGTACCACATAAACTAGAAAGGAATAGGGATGGATTGGGGCCCAGGGGGAAGGAGGGAGAAAAGAACAGGGAAGAAAAGAAACAACCAAAGCAAATTTTTGAAAAAATTTGAAAAATGTCTTATATGGGTTTCTATCTCTGTGAAGACACCGTGACCACAGCAACTCTTATAAAGGAAAACATTTAATTGGGGTGGCTCGCTTAAAATTTCAAGGGATTCAGTCCATTATCATGGTGGGGAGCATGGCAGCATGCAAGCAGAGCAAGGCAATAGGAAGTGGTGTCAGGGTCACTCTGAGTAAAACTTGAGCAAAAGAGACTTTAAAGCCCACCCCCCCCCCAGTGACGCACTTCCTCCAACAAGACCACTCCTTGTTCCCAAGGCCACATCCTGATAGTGCCGCTCTCTTTGGGAGCCATTTTCTTAACCACCACAAGCACTATAATGAAATTTAATTTTCTGTAAGCTAATAAAATTATTTAAGAAGAGAGAACACCAGTTCTAGGCTGGAAATCCCGGCTTGGATGCCAGCCCTATCACTAACTAGCCCAGTGGCTTCATATGAACCACTTCCTAACCTGAGCCTCGGTTCTATTGGTAATAACCAATCTCATTGTCATTATGACTAATAAATACCTCTGTGTATCTACACTTCTTAAAATGCCTAGAAAATGCTATCATTAATTACCATTGCTTGAAATAGGATGAACGGATGGAGAGGAGCAAGCTCACGTGTGTCTCTCGCCATCAGAAATATGTGCACAATGCGTGTGGGATGGAGAGAGAAGCATGGTATGGAGCGTTGTATATTTATTGTTTTAACATGGAATGCAACTGTATTAAGAAAAATCCGACAACTCCAGAATCAGGGACAGGCTCCAAGATAGCTGACCTGCAGGAATAGTAAATTAAAAGAGACAAAAGTCTCATAGCAACCATAGGCAGTGTGTGCTTTTCTGTTGCATGCAGATTTGGAAAAAATAGCTATAAAAGACATTTTGGGGGCAAGTGGGAAATTCTGAGTCTAGGCTGAGAACTAGCTTAATTAAGACACTGTTCTTGGTTTCATTGACTGTGGCCATGTCACTGTGGCTATAGAGAACATCTCTTCATCTGTTAAGGAATCTTATACTGAGGTGAGGGTAAGGGGGTGTGATGTTTGTCTCAAGAAATAAAGATGAAAGTGATTGAGAAAAGGTACCCTCCATCAACCTCAGGTCTACACACAGAGACACACCCACATGCACAAATGCACACACCCACACACTAATAACTGAAAAGTATTGTTAAAGGTTTTGGGGAGATGGCTCAGTGGATAAATAAAGACCTGACTTCAGATCCCTAGCACCATGTTGAGGAGCTGTGTATTTGTAATCCAGCCCTAGAAGGCAGAAATAGAAAGATCCCAGCAGTTTTCCCTGTCCAGCCAATCTTGCCCATTGTGAGCTTTAGGTTCAATGAGAGACTCTGGGTGAAAACCTAAGAAGGAAATGAACAGAAGAAGACACCCAACATTGACCTCTGACCTCCATTCACATGTGCATACCGAAGCATATAGCATCTACACAGAGGGGGAGAAATGTGTGCGCTGGGCATGCCAGCACAGTCCTTTAATCTCAGCACTCTGAAAGCAGAGGCAGGCAGATCTCTGTGAGTTTGAGGCCAGTCTGGTCTACATAGCAAGTTCCAAGCCAGCCAAACCCACATAGTGAAACTATCTCCAAAAAATAGTGTGCATAATTAGAAATAATTATGAGCTAGGGACATAGCTCAGTTGGAAGAGTGTTTCCCTAACATGCACAAGGTTCTGGGTTCATTCTCAGCACTGCATAAGCCAGGAAGGGTGGCACAAGACTTTAATTCTAGCACTTGTGAAGTAAAGGCCCCAAATCAAGGTCATCTTAAGCTACAGAGCAAACTTTTGAGTTCTCGAGTTCGTGGCCAGCCTGGGCTACAAGAAGTCCTGTCAATAACAATAATAGTTATACTTATTCTCAAAGCTGGGTAAGAGGTCTGCAAACAACTGGTGCAGTACTTGGCACTTAATGAATACTTGATAAATATTAAATTTTCTTCTTCCACATACTTTAGAATACACGATTTGGCTGATAACCAACTCTGATGCTGAACGCAAGTGAAATAATCTCAAGCTAAAGCCAAATAGAGTATTCTAAGGTTTTTCTTTATTAAAAGGGAAAACTCATGAAACAGGAACTGGGATCCAACCAGGTGTAGAGCACAGGAAGAAGAGGCTGAGCTGGGTGGGACTGCAGCTTTTTGGGTACCCAAAAGTCATGCTCCAACCTGGTCCAGGCTCTTAAAGGCCATTGGCTGGAGGAGCTGCCCCATCCCCTCCCCTTTTTTTGTCTAAATAAGAGAGTTCCAAACCCAATACAAAGCTATATACAATAAGAACAGATATCAAGTACAAAATTAGAATATAACTAGCATAAACAATATTAAGCAAGGAGCATATACTAAAAGTTTTAATAATCATTCTATCCTAAGGGGTCTAAGTCTTACATTGGAAAAGGCTTGGCTAGATCATAAGAGGAAGGTAACTACGGCTATCTAATCTTCAGCCCCCTTGAAGGCCTGAGAAGGGAGACAATATTACTTGAGTAGGCAGGAAGTACAATCAAGAAGCTTCCAAAATGTGCAGTAGATGACAGAGACAACTGGCTACCTGGGCAATCACCCA
>NC_022019.1:2098282-2100356 GCF_000317375.1 Microtus ochrogaster
CATGCATTTTGTCAGTGGTGGAGGTATGGGCAGTTCCTTGCCCAAAGACCAGATTTGCCAAGAAGAAAACAAGCTCCAAATGGAGTGTCTTCAGTGCTCAACATTCTCTCAGGAATAAATTGGTGCTTTCAGGAGCAATTGTATCTCATGTCAACAGAACCCTAAGTTATTTAAATGCCATGTTCTACAGATCTTTAAAGTGGTCAAAGATTACCTATTTTGATAGAATACAATCTCTATGTATCTAAATAACCTAATTAGTCTGACAATAAGCATGACAAATATGAATGACTATTGACCTATAATACTTAATACCTATGTAACTTAAAGACGAAGACTTCATATTAGGATATTAAACAATCTTCAAACAACTGTGCAGTAAAGGAGGACAATGACCTCAAAATGTAAAAAAATGTGTTAGTATTTTGAACAGAGGTAGAAATATATAATTCAATATGATAAATATATCCTAAAACTGTATCAATATACAAAATGTCTTAAACAGATGTAGAAACACGCATGCATACAATCTGACAAAATAACTTTGCATAGGTATACAAATATTATAAACAGAAATAGGAGTGTATTCAATATAACAAATATAATTTGAACTTGTATCAATATATAAGAACCTATACCAATGTAAATTGTCCAAAAGTAATAGCTTACAAGTATTCACTCTATTACTCACTATTATTATTATTAGTGTGAGTGAGCTCACAATAATCTACCTATTGTCCCATTTAATTTTCCATAATTTCCACCCAGCCTCCAACCATATACAGGTAATAATCAACCCCTAAATAATGTTCCTAACCCTGAGGACAAACTTTGTTGGGAGAGGGGATGTCATCTTCTAGAATTGCTTCCAGCTGTCATAGGGATGACGCTCTTTCTATGGGGTCCTGTAAAAGTAAAATGATGGTTAAGTTTCAAGATTACTGTCATGTATAATTGCAAATGATCTCAGAGTAGTTGGTAGAGTTTTTCAGAAGTTTTAATTTGGAGTTCTGGCCAGAACATTGTAAGAAGTTATACCATTTCCGCTAATCAAGTTGGAACCATCTTGAGTAGTTAGTACCCAAAACCAGTCTTAGAATAGTGCTATCAGCATCATATCAAGCAGGTGGAGTCATTGTTGACAGGTCCCATCTTCTTCCTGGAAACTTCAAAGATTATTGAAGGAAAATCTACTGTTCATTGTGGAAAACTTGAACATTATTTATATATACAAACATTCAATAAAAGATATAATATAGACAAAATAGGCAGGGAGAAAAGTAAAATATTTCCTTAAAAATCTATCTTCTTTCTGTCCCATATTAGATGGCTCCTGACATAAGACAGAAACTCTGAATTGTTCTTTTAACATGCTTGGATTTAGAGAAGGATAACCATTGTCCAACTCCAAAGCCAACAAGTTATATATGTAAATATATATGTATGTGTGTGTGTGTGTGTATACACACACATATGGTAAATTTTTCTACCCTCAGATGACTACTCCTCATAAGTCATATTCCTCTTTGCTTGGTGATCCTTTCTGGATAGTTATTTTTTCCTCTTTAGGCATCCAAACCTCCAGGGTCTCTTGACTTTTTGAAGATGTATGTTTTCCTGTAAAGACAAGAACAGAACCCTGCCCAAACCCTATACGGTTTCCTTATCATATACTTACTGTATGGCTGTTAGCTCTGTGGATGAACCATTATTTCTCTTTCTCAAGAGGTTTATTTTTCAAACAGAATCTTTATAATGTTGATGGTATTCAAAGCTTTTCTTCTTCTGTGGAAACAAGAGCGAAACCCCTTCTCCAATGTAGCATGTCTCCTGGTTTACATTGTGAGGTCAACACATCCTTGAAATACACCGGCTGATTTAGTTCATAAGTTTCTTCTGTTATCCGATGTCTTTCTGCTTCCATTGTTCCTTCCTTATTAGCGCTAAGAAAATTCAAGATTAGTAAAGCATTATACAATCTATTTCTGGGGGTATTTTCCATCTCTTTCTATTTGTTTAGCATATCCTTTATAGTTTGATTTGATCTTTCTATAACTGCCTGACCTGTAGGATT
>NC_022019.1:2100768-2103576 GCF_000317375.1 Microtus ochrogaster
TGATGGTAATGTTTGGTTATAGAAAGAGCAAGTAGGACATTTCTTTATAATCTCCTTAGTTTGCTGCCATGTAATAGGAAACTCTTTCTTTAAACCTTTTGCTATTGACATGATGTTTTTATGAAATTCTGAGGCCTTCAGCACCCTTCCAATCAATAATCAATTTCTGCATTACCTTGTGCTAGAGGATCTAGCCAACCCGTATGGGATTGTATTGTATTATATATTTAGAACAAAGCCTATTCCTGATTATGTCTTGAACCTGAATGAATAATTAAGTTGATTCTGGTATAAAGTCAGCAGTTTCAATATGCAAGACTACATTTTCTGCATATTGTGAAACAGTAACTATATTGAAAAGTTCTTTAAAATTCCTTAATACCATGAGAATAGCATATAACTCTGTCTTTTAGACAGAATTATAAGGGCTTTGTTCCACCTTACTTAATTCTTCTGATTTGTAACCTGCCTTTCCTGATTTATTTGCATCAGTATAAAATTACAGGCTCCAGTTATTGGTGTGTCACATACAGTTTGGGGAAGAATCTAAGTAGTTCGCTTTATAAGGTTAATTCTATCACTTTTGGGATAATTGCTATTAATTTCTCCCAGAAAATTAGCACAAACTCTTTGCCATGGCTCACTGTCTTCCCATAATTTTTTTATTTTATCAGTAGTAAAAGGCATTATAGCTCTGCTGAGTCTATACCTGCTAGTTGACAAAGTCTTGATTTTCCTTTTCCTTTTATCATTAATTCAGAGAATTTTTCCACATGAGTTTTTAATTTTTTACTTGGCTTATTTGGAAGAAAGAAAGAAAGAAAGAAAGAAAGAGAAAAAGAAAAAAGATATATCCTAAGGTATCTTCCCTCTGCATTAAAATTACTGTAGGGGAAATTCTGGAAGGCAATATGACTAGAATACAATTAAGATATTTATTCACTCTATCTACATTTGCCTCCTGTAATTTCTCTTCAACAATCATCAGTTCTTTTTCCACTTCAGTTGTTAATTCCCTGGTACTATTTAAGTCTTTGTCATCATCTAAGGTTTTGTTTAAATGAATTATTAGATCAGGTGTTATTCCAACAGCCAGTCATAGACTGGAAATGTCTCCTAACAGTCTTTGAAAGTCATTAAGAATCCACAATCAGTCTCTCCTAATTTGTGCCTTTTGTGGTCTAATTTTCTAAACCTATTTTATAACCTAGGTAATTGACAGACTCTCCTCTTTGTATTTTTTCAGGAGCAATTTGTAATCCCCATTTAGGCAAAACTTTCTTTGATTCTTCAAACATTCTTTCTAAAATACCTGCATTTAAATCAGATAACAAAATATCACCTATGTAATGGTAAATTATAGGAAGTTGCTTACATATCATTTCCAATGGCTGACTTATAAAGTATTGGCACAGGGAAGGGCTATTGAACATTCCCTGTAGGAGGACAGTCCACTGGTATTTCCTGGTAGGCTGAGAATTATTATAAGTAGACACTGTGAAGGCAAATTTTTCTCTGTCCATTTCTTGTAAAGGCATAGTGCAGAAACAATCTTTTAAATCAATAACTATGAGAGGCCATCCCTTTGGTAACAGAGAAGGCAGCGGAATTCCAGTTTATAGAGGACTCATAGATTGAATTACCTTGTTGACAACTCTTAGATCTGTCACCATTCTCCATTTTGCAGATTTCTTTTTAACAATAAAAACAGGAGAATTCCAAGGACTGGTAGATTCTTCAATATGGTGACTATCTAGTTGCTCCTGTACCAGCTGTTCTAAAACTTGCAGTTTGTCTTCTGTTAAAGGCCATTGTTTAACCCTTATTGGTTTCTCGGTTAACCATTTTAAAAGCAAGGCTGTTAGTACCTCTGAAGATTTGCTAGCTGCCTTGTGTTCTTGTACAGTCTGAATGACTTGTGACCTTTGTTTATCATACCTTATAATATCCTTCCCAGAAACATAAGTTTTTGGGACTACAGGAATGTTAATCTGGGTATCCCATTGCTGCAACAGATCACGACCCCATAAATTCACTGCCATATTAGCTATATATGGTCTCAGCCTTTGTGTCCTCCTGGTCATGCATTCAACCCATCTTGTGCTTTGTTTCACTTGAGATAGGATTCCCATTCCTAGGAATTGGCCACTTAAAGAGGCCAATTCAGATACCAAAATTCTGGAGTAATGATACTCATGTCCGTACCCATGTCTAGTAATCCCTCAATTACAATGCCATTTATATGCACTCTTAGCTTTGGTCTTTGATCATTTACACCCAAAAGTCACACCCCAACATGGTCCAGCCTCTTAAAGGCTATTGGCTGAAGAAGGTTCCCCATCACAACTCAGGGTGATTTCCCAAACTTTTCACCCTGGATCAGGGTGTCAGGGCCTGCCAAGGGATTCAAGGAACTACTGACAGACAGAATGTAGGTAGGCCACATCAGAAACCAGCTCTGCTAAGACAGAAATACTGAAAACAGGCTTGGGCTAACCTGAGCTCAGAACGTATCAGTATTATTCAGGGTGGACATTCCACTGAAAAGCCAGTGTCCTGTTAGGCCAGAGCAATGTAGTGAGTTCCTGAAGCCATTTCCTGAATCACTTGCACATTTTTTTACACCAATGAGATCACAGCCTCCCAATGCTAGCCAAAATCTGTACTGCTGGTCAGCTGGGGGGGCACTGACTGGGAATCTCTGGGAATCTGTTCACATTCTCACCTTCTTCTTCTTCTTCTTCTTCTTCTTCTTCTTCTTCTTCTTCTTCTTCTTCTTCTTCTTCTTCTTCTTCTTCTTCTTCTTCT
>NC_022019.1:2104033-2106369 GCF_000317375.1 Microtus ochrogaster
TAAAGACACATACCACACCTAGCCTCTGTTTACATTGTATATGAAAGTTCTTACCACAAAATAGTTTCAAATCTTCAGTTTCTCAGCTTGGAGCTTTCTTCCAGATGGAAGATTCCTTGAAGCCAGATTGAGGAGCCATGACTATGCTGGGGAGTCAAATGAGAATGTGGGTTGGGTGAACATTGACTCAATACAGGGAAAAAATTCCAACTTTTTCATTATGCTAAAATATGTACCTTCCTCTAACATTTCTGTTTTGTTTTTGTTTTGTTTTTTGAAACAGGGCATTGTGGAATATTAGTTGAAGCTGTGTTACATTTGTTTATGCTGTGGAATATTTGTTGAATGATGCAAAGATATGTTGTATACTTTATGTTGCGTTTGTGAACTCTGTGAAGCTGTGTTACTTTGCCTGTCTAAAGCACCTAATTGATCTAGTAAGGAGCTGGCAGGAACCAGGATAAGTGGAGGTGGCAGGCAAAAAGGATAAAATAGGAGAAGGGGAAGGAGAGAGGATGCCAGGGGCCAGCCACCCAGTTACATAGTCAGCTATGGAGTAAGACGTTAAGAAAGACATAGTGAAAAGTAAAAGCCCAGAGGCAAAAGGAAGACAGGATAACTTAAGAAAATCTGGTTAGAAATAAGCCAAGCTAAGGCCAAGCATCCGTAAGAAAGAATTTAAAAAAAAAAAAAACTAGAATGGAGTTTCTCTGTGTAGCCCTGGCTGTCCTGGAACTAGGTCTTAGACCAGGCTGGCCAAGAATTCACAGAAATCCACCTGCCTCTACACCGAGTGCTGGGATTAAAGGCATGCACCGCCACTGCCAGGATATTCTTAAGTATGTATATTCTTAATACATCCCTTAAGTATGAACCTGATGGCATAAAGTCCGCTTGGAGTGTTGTGCAGCTTTTCCTCATCCAAAGCAGCAGCTCCACCCCCTCTCTGTACCGTCCGCTCCTCCAATCCTGATAGCCACCATTCTGCTTTCCATCCGTGTGAATGTGAACTCTCATGTAACTGGAATGCTACAATATTGTCTCTTATGGCTGGCGTATCACAAAGTTGCTCATGCTGTAACATGTATCAGGACCTCATTCCTTCCTTTCTGCCATCTCCAACCCCTGGCTCAGAGAGAGGTGCAGACAGCAGACACTCAATATGTAAGGCTGTATATCCATCTGTCCCATGAAAAAAAGTTTGATCATTTCTTCCTAAAATTGAGTCTGATAAGAAGACCTACCTAACTCTAATTTTTTCAAGCACTTAGATACATTGTCTTCTTGACAGACTTGTAAACAATACAACTCAAACCAATTAACTGATAAAGTTAACCAAATTCAGGAAAACATAAGCAAATGAGGCACAATCTCCAACACAAATGCAAATGGATTCACACTTCTTAAAAATAAACAAATGTGTGAAGCATTAATTATAATTTTTACAGCAGAACATCTCATCATGTGTCATAAACTATCAAATAAATGCAGTCAGAAGGTTAAGTGTAAGTACTGCAAATCCTACTTACAGGATCTCTGTGGGTCAGGATCTAAGGAGTGGGGATGAGAGCTCACTATCAGACTGACACAAGGAAAGAAGTAGAAATTGCTCCTACCGGAAGTCGTCAATTCCTTCTTCTGATCATGAGCCAAGACTTACCTGTATGTGGTCAGTCACGGTGGGATACACCTGTAATCCCAGCCCTCAAGAGACTGAGGCACCAGGGTTGCAAATTCCATGCCGGTCAGAAATCTGCAATATGGTGGTATTATCTGTGTGGCAAGACCAAGAGACCAAGTCTCAAGAAAACAAATAACAGAAAAAGAACTGACTGAATCTTCTCCACCGGAAAGTGTGATTGACATGTGCCCACAGTTTTCGGTAGTTGACATGCAAAGAAGAACAAACTGAAAGTTATCATTGGAGAACCTAGCGATCAGAGTAAATGACAGCCTCTGGACTGTGTGACTGGAGCAGCTGCTGACAGGCACAACTTTCCCCTAAGCAGACACTACTGTTGCCCAGAATTCATTAGATCAAACGATGACCAATCCTTCATAAATATTTCTGTTATTATAAAAATAATGTAACACAATGAAATTACAAAAAAGGGGGGTTTGCCTTAGTTCACAGTTTTAGAGGGCTCTGCCCATGACTGATCGGCCCCACCCACCGCTTCTGGATCATGGTGATGCTGCACCCCACAGTGAAGCACAAAACAGAACACAGTCTGAAAGGAAGTGAAAGGAAGTGGCTAGGGTCCTACTGTCCTGTCAAGAGAACCTCGGCTCAGGTGATCTGAAAACTTCTCATTGGGGCTCACCTTTTTCTTTTT
>NC_022019.1:2107629-2108366 GCF_000317375.1 Microtus ochrogaster
CTAAGAATTGTCGTGGTCATGGTGTCTCTTCACAGCAATAGAAATCCTAAGACAGACATGCAGATGTGTTTAGTCTGCTACCCACAGCTCTCATGTACCCCAGGGCAACTATGAATGCTGCCTGGCACAGAATCATAAAACATTATATAGGTTTGTGTGTGCGTGTGTGTGTGTGTGCTGATTTTATTTGTAACTTGATTATGAGGCTCTTGAACGTGACCTTTGCAGAAGACAAGATGGACTCACTAAAAGGCTGCCCATACCTAGGAGCCTGTACTTCTGGCAAAGTGAACTGGTTTCAAATCCTATTTCTCCCACCATAGCTGTATGTTAGGGGCTAATTATTTAATCCACTTCATTTCAGTTTTCTGTCTACCTTAGTAAATTGTTCCAGGATTATATGAGAGTATATCAAATCATAAGGATTGAAATCCAGCCAGAATGCATTTATTTTATGAATTTATGAGATTATGAATGTAGAATTGTTAACTGGAAAACATAGTAGTTGCAATTGCAGAAGGCCATTGCCAACCACAGAACTGAGGGTCCAGCCAGGCTGACCTTATAATGTTCTCTCAAGGTCTGTGAAGAATTGTGTTGGGATTTTGATGGGGATTGCATTGAATCTATAGATTGCCTTTTGTAGAATTGCCATTTTTACTATGTTGATCCTCCCAATCCAAGAGCAAGGGAGATCCTTCCATTTTCTGGTGTCCTCTTCAATTTCTTTCTTCAAA
>NC_022019.1:2110051-2111885 GCF_000317375.1 Microtus ochrogaster
TATCTTCAATGCCTGAGATTCTTTCTTCTGTCTTTTGTATTCTGTTGGTTATACTTGTCTCTGTAGTTTCTGTTCTTTTACACAGATTTTCAATATCCAGCCTTTCCTCGGTTTGTATATTTTTTTAATTACCTCCATTTTGGTCTTCAAGTCTTGAACTGTTTCCTTTACCTGTTTGATTGCTTTTTCTTGGTTTTCTTGGGTGTCTTTGAGGGACTTATTAATTTCTTCTAACTTTTTGTTTGTCTTCTCTTCCATTTCTTTAAGGGAGTTTTCCACTTCCTGTCTAAAGGTCTCCATCATTTTCATAAGGTTACATTTAAAGTTGTTTTCTTCTGCTTCTTCTGGGTTAGGATATTCAAGTCTTCCTGTTGCATATTCGCTGAATTCTGGTGTTACCATTTTGCTTTTCTGGGTGTTGGAGGAATTCTTGCATTGGTGCCTACTAGCCTCTTCCTTCAAATGAGGCCAGCAGAGTCTTGGCATCTTGGTCCAACCTTTGCTATGGCTGACTGAGTACTTGGGAGTATTTCTTGGTTTGCCCTCTCTTAGGTCCCCTCAGCACTGGAGCAGGCTCTCAGTTCCCCCCACGCGCCCCCGCCCTGAAACAGGATGTGTTTGAGGATTCCAAGGACCTCACAGGCAAAAGGCAAGGCGGGCTTAGAGGCAGGGTGGGTTGGGGGCAAGCCCAGCAGCAAGGACAGTCCCAGCTGATTGGCCAGAAAAGCTAGGGAGTTGTGGAGGGGCCCCTATATTCTGGCCCACTGGTAAGGTCCTGGAGAGTGGGGTGTCCAGCTGTCCAGGTTTGTGGGCACTGGCTCACCTCTCAGATCCCCTCAGCACTGATGCAGGCTGTGTTGCAGTGTTCCAGGGACCTCACAGGCGAAAAGGCTGGCTTGGGGGCAGAGTAGGATGGGGTAAAGAAAGCCCAGTAGCAGGAACACACCCCACTGGATGGCCAGAAAAGCTTAGGGAATGGGGGGGGCTGGATTCTGTCCCCCTGGGAAGGTCCCAGAGAGTAGCGTTTCCGGCTGTCCGGCCCTGTGGCCACCAACTCACCTCTCGGGTCTCCTCAGCATGTGAGCAGGCTGTGTTGGGGGTTCCAAGGACCTTGCAGATGAAAAAGCAAGCTTCAGAGCAGGGTAGGATGATAGAAAGAAGGCCCAGTGGCAGGAACACTCCCTGCTGCCTCTCTGGTCCCCTCAGCCCTCAAGCAGGCTGTGTTGGGGGTTTTAAGAACCTTGTGGAAAAGGCCGGCTTGGAGACAGGGTGGGATGGGGTAAAGAAAGCCAGCAGCAGGAACACACCCTGCTGGATGACCAGAAAAACTTAGGGAATGGGGGTGTGATGAATTCTGTCCCCCTGGGAAGGTCCCAGAGAGTGGCACTTTCGGCTGTCCAGCCGTGTGGCCACTGATTCACTTCTCTGGTCCCCTCAGCAGGGGAACAGGGTCTCTTGCAGTGTATCCAAGGACCTCGTAGACAAAAAGGCAGGCTTGGGGGTAGGGTGGGATGGGAGAAAGAAGGCTCAGGCTGACTTTATAAAAATGTAGCAGTTTGAGGGCTCTGCAGAGCTAAACCGCTGCCACCTCTAACTGGAAGGAAGTTTGCTGCTGAAGTGGGCGGGGTAAGGGGTCCTGAGGGGGATGAGAATAGCTGTCATCTGGCCAGTGGCTGCTTCTAGAGGTGACCATGACAGACTGGCACGATGCTCTAGGGAGCAGGAAACAAACAGGAAAGGTGTGGCTGTTGGTGGAAAAGAGAGCAAGGATGATTCATCCTCACTGTCACACGCGTGTCTCCACACCGGCAACACACACACGCAAATACCATCC
>NC_022019.1:2112399-2113344 GCF_000317375.1 Microtus ochrogaster
CAAATACCATCCCACACGCGTGTCTCCACACGGGCAACACACACGCACGCAAATACCATCCCACACGCGTGCCTACACACACACATACACATGCAAATACCATCCCACACGCGTGTCTCCACACCGGCAACACACATACACATGCAAATACCATCGCACACGTGTGCCTCCAAACACACATACACACGCAAATACCATCGCACACGTGTGCTTCCACACCGGCACACATGCAAACACCATCCAACGCATGCCTACACACATGCATACACATGCAAATACCATACACATAAGCAAAAAAGGATAGATCTGTACAGAAAAACAAAAGCCTAGTTGCTGGCACAGCACAGAGCCTTTGATGCTTGGAAAACATCTGCTCTTTATTCTTCCTCCTGAAACCTGACCCGGTCAGGCCTGTACATGCTATGTGTTTGCAGGATTTCTGTGAGACAGGGTTAGATTAAGTGCCTGGAGTGTCGAGAAATTCAACAAAATGAACAAGGCAGGCTTGGCATTACATCTCACATGTGAAGGGTCTAAGATTGAGCTGTTTTGTTTTGTTTTTCAAGACAGGCTTTCTTTGTGTGGTCTTGGCTGTCCCAGAATTAGCTCTGTAGACCAGGCTGGGCTCGAACTCACAGAGAACCACCTGCCTCTGCCTCCTGAGTGCTGGGATTAAAGGTGTGCGCCACTACTGCCCAGCTAAGACTGAACTCCCTATTTGCTTCTCTACTCTTCCCCCAATCTCATCCTCCCTCAGGCTTTGAAAGTATAAGTCAAAGCAGGTCATCTCCCTGAGCTCACTCCCCTGCCTTACTTTCTACTGTAGAGAGGACCCTGGCTGCTCACACCTGCCCTCATTCCGGGCCTGCCTGTCGACCCCCACCACCATCACCACGGCTGTCCCACCACACACACACACACACACACACACACACACACACACAC
>NC_022019.1:2113444-2122408 GCF_000317375.1 Microtus ochrogaster
CTGCTCCTTCTTGCTCACTTGGTTTCAGTCACACATGCCTCTTCTCTGTTCTTAACACCTTACAGTTCTTTCTCACCTCGGGTCTTGATGCAGTCTGTCCTCTGTGCAAATGGCTGTGCCCCAGCTCTTATTAAGGCCTTCATTTCAGAGAGGCCTTCCCTCAGACCACTTTTAACTACAGTTACCCCACACTGTTCCTTTCAAAATATGTAACACAAAATTGTATCGTCTTTGTTTTCTCTGGCTGTTTAATGAGAGGCATGGATGGACCAACCCACTTTCAGACAACCAACTCCCTTTCCCTTCTACCCACACACGTGGGGGCCACAAAGCCACAGGCCTCTGGTATCCTGTCCCCTTCCAGAACAGCAGATGGGCCAAAGTTCGCCATGTGAGGATTTGCTGAATGAATGAATGAATGAATGAATGAATGAATGAATGAACGGAGAGATGGGTTATTGAATAACCGAGTAACACAAATGAGATGGAACCTAATCACCAGGGCCAACAATTAAATGGGAAAAGTGGATGCAGCAATCCATTTTTAAAATTGATGTTATTATTATAATGAAATATCTAAGGTTAGGTAACCTTTTAAAAAAAGATATTTTAGTCCAAAAGTTCTAAAGTTCTGAGGCTCACATCTGATCATAGCTTTGTTGAAAGGGGGTCTCCAGGGACTACATACATCACATGGTACAAGCCTGGGAGCATGCATGTGTGTGTGTTCCATCCCCTGATCTTTATTTCCTAACTTTTCTTAGATGACCACCACAATTCAGTCATGAGGGATTGATCTTGATGACTTTTTCCAGTCATTTTCAAAGGCTCCATCTTTAAAGACCACAGATGGATAAGTTTCTGCCTGTTTAAAGGCTTCTTTGGAGGGCTTAGATTTGAACACGTGAAACACTGGGAGCTACTCAAACCATATCCATAAGCCAGGGCAGTGAGCATGTGCTCCCGAGTTTACAGTCAGTCACTCCCTCTACCAAGCCAGAAGCACAGTGTCTTTAAATTAATTACCCTTAAATGAGCAACTCATAAATTAGACCTCATCACCTGGTCAACAATGGAATGTTTAGGCCTTAATCTTCTCATCTGGGTCACTGTAATACTGCCTTGATCTTGGTTTTCCTGCCTCAAACTCTCCCACTTCAAATACTAAACTCTTCTGCCAATTTGTAGAGTCATTTGTAAGTGGTGGCCTATGGCCAACTTGAAATTAGTAAAATCCAATGTCCTGTGTAGATAAAAGTAATGATGAATTCTAATTCTAAATCTTATTTTTTTCCCTAATGCCCACACCTTGAGCCATAAGGTGCAAACATGCACTTGGGAGACTGAGGCAGGAGGATCTCTGTGAATTCGAGGCCAGCCTGGTATACAGAGTGAGTTCTAGGACAGTCATGGATACAAAAAGAAATCCTGTCTCAAAAAGAGAAAACACACTTAATCATCGGATATTCATCAGCTGATATTTGTCAAGTGGTAAACTCTGTGCAAAGCAATGAAAACACAGACAACCCAGGCGGGTCCTGTCCTGAGCAGTTCTAGTGTGTTAGGACACTGAGACATAGAGAAGCAAACAAAATAGAAAATGTTCAGTGCAAAGATGACTGTAAGCAGCGCATCTTATGTGAGGAGAAGGAAGAGGAACCTACTTTGAACACGAGGCAGAGCGTTCCAGAGATGACAGGAGCCAGACATGAGAGACAGTAGGTGCTACACAGGAAAAAGGAACAGTATGCATGGGACATGGAAATCGTTCAGGTTAGCTGGAGTGCAGCGTGTGAAGGGGAAAACACAGGGACGAGCCTGCGGGGATCACCGGAGGCGAGAACCACAAAGAAGACAAGCATGGGTTGGAATTCTTCCCTGATGGTAAGAGAAGCCAATGAAAGATTTTAACCAAAAGTAGCTTTAAAGCTAAGTGTAGTGGTGCATGCCTTTAATCCCAGCACTCGGGAGGCAGAGGCAGGTGGATCTCTGTAAGTTCAAAGCCAGCCCGGTCTACAAAATGGGGCTTTTAGGGCATCTAGGGCAGTTAGAGACACATTGTCTTGAAAAACAAAAACAAAAACAAAAAAAAAAACAGGGGGCTTTAAAAAATAAAAATGGGCTGTAAAGATGGCTCAGTAGTTTAGAAAGTGTACTATTTCTGTACAAGCCCTCAGCACCTATGCCCAGTGGCCCACAACTGCCTGTAATCCAGTTCCAGCAGATATGACAACTCTGGCCACTAAGAACACCAGAATTCACACACACACACACACACACACACACACACACACACACACACACACACACACGTATACATAAAAATAACAAAAAAATAATAAAGGCATTCCTTGGTTGAGTGTAGGAAACAAGTGTTGGAATGAAGTCATTTAGTTGTTGGGGTGCTAGCATGCAGGGGGGTAGGCGTATGCAGAAGAGGAAGAGGGGGTGAAACGCTGGCATATTTCTGGCTTGGGAATGAGGTTGCGGATGCTGTCCTTCACTGAGTGACCCTGGAAGGGAAGGAGCTAAGCTTTGGACATGTTGAGGTTGAGCAGCCAGCAAGGCGGAGATCGGAGGCCTAACTCTAGGGCCCAGGAGAAAGTTCTGCTCCTGAGACACACAGAGCCCGTGAGCACAGTGGCAAGTGGAAGCAGCTGCGGTAGGGAAGAGGTTCCTGAGGTCTGACTCTGCAGGGAGCTCACAACGAAAGAACAGTGTGCCTGGGAGAGGCATGGCAGACAGCGGGGTAACAGAATGTAGAGAAAGGGGGCCGACACTAGAATTAGTAAAACGGTGGGAAATCAAGACCTGCGAATGTACCAGAGGCAAGGGGAGCAGCGGGGGAGCAGAAGTGGAGTTTGGGGCCTTTAGATAGTCGGGAAGACAGCCTGACACAGGCTGAGGAAGGGAAGATGGGAGGCAGCTTTTCACAGGAAGCTGCCACACTCTGCTATATTGGCAGTGTTTGGGAGAGATGCGTAGAACTACTCATTGAGCATTGAGAAGTAAAAGTTTGGGTGTCAGTAAAAAGATCAAGAGTAGAGAAACATACAGAAGTCAACCTGGAAGTAAGGGCTAGACTCAGTTAGCAGGGAGCATGTGTAGTGCACTCTCCAGGGTCACACATCATAGCAATGGTGTTTAAACAGGGGACACTGACTGGTGGGGTCTATAAAAGACCAAGCACCCCCAAGGCCAGGTACTGGAAGAGGATGGCTATACCTACCCATTTCCATTCAATGAGCAGCCTAAGCAGAGAGCTAGTTAACAAATCATCCCATGGTGATGGTACTAGGATCACACAAGTCTCTGAAGCTGGCATAAGCTGGCTGGTGACAAATCCAGAGCTAGCGAATCGGAGTGTTAAGAAGGATGGATATGAAGATATGTAATGTTCCGTCTTCCTCAGAAGCAGTTCTCCACAACACTGAAAGTCAGTGGGTGGTAATGAGGTGAACCAAGGAAGTGGGTTTCTGGAAAGAGGAAGCAGGTGTGCATGACCCTTCATAGAGCACAGGGCAAGGAAAAGATTACTGGATGGGCTAACAAGCTCTCTGCACGCATACAACCCCCACCCGGTGTATAAGAAGAGACAGACCAGACAGTGAATGGAACACAACAAAAGTAACTGTAATTCTAGCCTTGGGAGGCAGCAATGGCTGCCTAGGGAACTTGGGGCTCAATGTGCCCAGGCTTTGGATAAATCGCAGCGTTGTAAAGCACGGGAGTCAAATACCTTCTCCAGGTGTTCATCAGTAAGGAAAACAGAAGACGGACAGAGGTTAAAAAGGAGTCGGAGGACTGGATGAGAAAGGAGTTGGGAGGTGTTTTTAAATGGTAACATTTAAAGCTAATAATTAAGATTGAAAGAAATAAGGCAAGTTGAAGATGCCAGGGAAGAGGCACATGCATATGTGTTTGCTTTTCAAGGGCCAAGAGCCAGCAACTGCTCCTATCGGCCCCACAGCACAGCAGTCTGCTGTAGGCTACAATGCGGTGAGCCTTGAGAGCACTGTGATAAGTAAAACAGAAGCCAGCCACACGCCATCACTAGTGCTGCCTTATCATCTGACCCTGCATGTGAGCCCATTCATAAATGACCCAAACAGGCAATGTATAGGGGCAGAAAGCAGGTTAGTGCTTGCCTAGGGCTAGGAGAAGGTAGGGGGATTGGGGCTAACCTGACAGCTACAGGGGTTCCTTTATGAAGTAATGGAAAACGTTCTGAAATTGATGGTGAACAGGCGTGCAGCATCATGAGCATGCAAAAGCTACTTTAAATTGTATTGGGGGGGGTGTGCTCAAATCTTTACAATCCTTTAAATGAACAAAACAAAAAAGGGTCAAACAACTTTGGGTACAATCATTGCAAACACTTGTTCTTAGAGCCCTGGGCCCTGTGACTAGCACCCGTGAAGCTGCTTACTAAGACCGAGGAGGGGTTTCAATAGGATCAAACGTTATCTCTTTCTAATAACACACTCAAACCAAACGCTTTCACACAGATGTTTCACACAGTGTCATTGTTCATCGGCGAATTCTGACAGAAGCCTTGAGGACCCCGTGAATATACTTAATGCCATCAATTTTATATCTAAAATGCTTAAAATAGTAAACTTTACATAACGTGTATTTTACTACTACGAAGTTATGAAAAATAGAGTAATAATACAAGGTTCCCACCCACAGTGCTCCTTATGAGTTCTGTCTTGATAACAGAAGAGAAGTTGGAAACATTGCACACAGAGCATGGTGGAATACACCTCCTCTGGCCAACCCTCTCCCTGAACAGCACAGCAGGGCACCCATGATGGGGTGGCCAGGAGCTCTGTCTCCAGCAGATTCTATGCACTGCCTCAGGTCAGGTTGCAGGTCCCTAAGCTAACACTTGAAGTAAGGCTTCTGCTGACTGTTCATCACTTTTGCTATGTTGTGAACCAAAATTTCCTAAGCAGCATCATTAGAAGTTGTGAGTGGATATTGTGGTGCACATCTTTAATCCCAGGACTCCACAGGCAGAGGCAGGTGGATCTTGGGAGTTTGAGGCCGGTCTAGTCTACAAAGTGAGTTTCAGACCAGTCGGGACTACATAGAGAGACCCTGTCTCAAAAAGAAGAAAAGAAAGAGAGAAAGAGAGAAAAAAAGACGAAGACACGAAAGCAGTAGTCATAGTGTCGCTACCTATACTCTTCCCTGATTACCTCACCAAGTTCTTCACACTGAGGGCAGAAAAAAAATGATTACTTTAGCTGCAGCAAGGAAAACCAAGGCAACTTATCTTTAAAAATCATTAAAAATAAACAAAAAATAGATATTGAAATGTAGAATATGATTTAGTCTTCCAAAAGACTGGAAGTGTAGTGTAAACTGCAGCATGGCTATAGGCCTTGAAAACACTAAGAGATTCCACCTGCAGCAAGCAGAGTTCAATCGCAGCCATCACAGCGAGCAGTGGCTCAGAGGCTGGGGGGTGGGGGCGGTGTGGGGTAAGCAGATGCAGAGGTAGAGCTGGGGTAGAAATGTTCTGGAAATGAGCAGTGGCGATGGGTTCACAGTGTAAATACTCAACGCCACTGAATGTATGCTTAAAATGCATAAGACAGTAGATTCTATCTAGTATGTATTTTACTTCACACAAGAATGAAAAATACGATAGCATTCCTGATAGAACTGCAATGATGAAAACTGTACCTCCACAAGAAACAATCGTGAGTCTGGGATGATTTGGGCACTAAAGACACCAGGCTAACGGGGAGGCTGTCTTGAGCACTCTCCCATGTGTCAGGGTGGAGTGAGCATTCAGGAACCACACACTGCTGGCTGCAGCAGGGACTGTACTGTAGACAAGCCTGCTCTACCACAGTAGCAGCCTCTGCTAGGCATGGGAATTCTTCCAGGCAACCATCCATGTTCCCTTTAGGCACACACTACTGAGCCTGCTCCACCGCAGCCCAGACCCAGAAGGCTCGGTGACTTTTGTTTGTTCTGAGACAGGATCTCATACCATAGCTCTGGCTGGCCTGGAACTCATGCAGACCAGGGTGAATAAGAATTCACAGAGATCCAGCTGCCTCTGCCTCCCAAGTGCTGGGATTAAAGGGGTGTGCCACCATGCCTGACTCTAGAAGATATTAATTACATAAGCTATGGAATGCAGAGGAAAGTTTAAATTGTTTATAAAATGAAGAACAGATTTTTCTTGCAAGTATTGTACGTGAATGGAAGGAAATGATATTCAAAAGAGGTGACACAGACTAGAGAGATGGCTCAGTGGTTAAGAGCAATGGTTGCTCTTCCAGAAGTCCTGAGTTCAATTTCCAGCAGCCACATGGTGGCTCACAACCATCTATAACAGGATCTGATGCCCTCTTCTGGCATCAGTAGAAACAAAGCACTCATACCTAAAAAATAACAAAAATCAATAAATTTTAGCTGGTGGTAGTTAAGCATCCCTTTAATCCCAGCACTCAAAGGCAGAGGCAGGCAGATCTCTGAGTTCAAGGCCAGCCTGGTCTACAGAATGAGTTCCAAAATAGCCAGAGAAACCCTGCCTCAAAAAAACGTAGATAAATAGAAAGATGGATGGATGGATGGATGGATGGATGGATGGATGGATGGATGGATGGATTAGAGAGATAGACAGACAAACAGACAGCAGGTGTCTTCACAGAAAGGTTACAGAAGAGGGTTTAGCATATCCCTAGGAGTCTCAGCTTACTAAGTGTGACCCACTTTCCCAGGAAGCTCCAATTTCCCTTTCTGTTACCTTGGAAAGAATGTCAAGGGTGGGGGTGGGGTGGGCAAGTCCATCCAGTTCAATGCTTACAAGGTATAATGAGGAATATGGGATACTGGGTTTATTTGGGATAGAAAATGGTAGGAAAAGAAAAGAATTTATTTGTTGTTCCGTTTTTGTTTTTCTTTCTAGCTCTGTCCCTCTAGAAGACAACGTCTGGGGAGATTTGTCACAAAGGAAGAAATGTGAGCAAGGCAGTGAGGGCCCCACTGCCCTTCCTGGGCAGAGCACAGGCTGCTAATCTAATCACATCTGACAACAGAGCCCATAACTGAATGACCCATGAGATTTTATTATCCAGGTGTTATGTGTCTGCCCCCTGAAGATGAGAGCCAACTAATTCATGACACATGGGAACAATCAGAACTGTGCCTTGTTTATGACTTCAGAACCTATGTGGAAAAGTTAAGACATGAATTTATGTAACTCTAATAAGGAAAATTTGAAACGAAATGAATATTTATAAAACGTATTTCAGAGATGTGGAAGGTAAAAAGTCCCTTCCAAATACTTTGCAAATTGGGAGATATGTAACTACTTTAAGCAGAATTCAGTCTTCTATTTCACTCCAGATTACATTAAAGGAAAAGCGGTCATCCACCCTGAACCGCTGTCTCCTGGAAGTCAGTGGATGGATTTCCAGAGTGATTTTCCTCATCCACATTACACAAAATCTTCTAGCTGGAAAAGCCAGATATTCACATTCTTCTCAAGAGCTGGGTCAAGTTTTAGGTATCAACGAACGCAGAACTCCAGGGCTCGCCATGCTGGGCAGGAAGAACTTCACATCACCACAGGGTACAGTATGAAGTGAAAACAGCATTCCCTCTGGCCGTCATGGCTGCAGCTTCTGTTATGATGACCCTAAGGACACAAGGCTCTGCACACGCTCTGGCTAGGAAGTGTTCAGGAGGCTTCCAGCACGTCCTTGTCTGGCTCCTTCTGACTGCACAGCGCGAAGGATTCCTGCACAAACTGCCGGCACATGGGACACTGCTTGAAGTAGCACACACAGCTGTCGCACAGGCAGGCGTGCCGGCAGGGCAGCAGCACCCAGTTCACGCCCCCGTTCTGGCACACCACACAGTCCTTGCTGCTCTCCTCCACGGGCTCCACGTCACTCCCAGCCAGTCCTGCCTTCTCCAACAAGCTCTGCTCGGCGCTTCTGTCTGCTGGAGAGGGCCTGCTGGAGGGACTGGGGCTGCTGTTGGCAGACATGAAAAGTTGCTGAAAAGCAAAGAAGCAGTGCAAAGGCAACTGTGAACAACAGGCGCTCCATGAAGCCGGGATCTAAAGCTAGCAAACCCAACAGCAAGACTAGTTAACTCTACAGCTAATGAGAAACCATAGTTCTCTTTACAGACAGCCATTCCTCCAGCTCTAAAATCAACAAACACTACCTCGTAGGACTTACCTTAAGATCATAAAATTGACCTTGAGCCAGGAGTAAATATTGATACAATATTCTGCAGGGAAGTTTGTAAGTCTTATCAGGAATATGAATTACTGACACCATGGAAATCTAAAATAAAATTTGGACATAAGTCAGTACTTAAAACTATTTCACAGAAAAGTGAAAAAAAATAAATGCTTCTCAAATAAGAGATATATTAGAATGTTTACACTAATTTATATAAATCACAGCACTCTAAGGAACTGTCACTGACAGATTTTTGATACATATTAATTATACTGAAATTTACAGATTCATTGTGGTCCCAATAAAATCAGCGTAGAATCTACGTACACTGATTCTAAAATACTGGCATAGAAGAAGGAACATATAAGAAGAGGTAGGAAGGTACTCAATAGTCCTAAGCAGCCTAACTTCATTAAATATTAAATCGTATTGAACTGATTCATAAGTAGATGAATGGAAGAGACAGAAGAAACAGCCCAGAAAAAAAATAATAAAACAAAAAACAAAACAAAACACTTATGTGCAAAAATACAAAGAAGGTGTCATCTTGAACTACAAGGCACAGGGAAGTTTTGTTTACTTTCTTTAAATAAATAGTTTAGGGACAACTGGATAACAATTTGGAAAAATGTGTAACTGATGACTGTCTCATATGGCACATGTGACACCATGTAACTGATGTGTCTCATATGACACACAGGTGACACCATGTAACTGATGACTGTCTCATATGACACACAGGTGA
>NC_022019.1:2122508-2123013 GCF_000317375.1 Microtus ochrogaster
GTAACTGATGACTGTCTCACATGGCACACAGGTGACACCATGTAACTGATGACTGTCTCATATGACACACAGGTGACACCATGTAACTGATGACTATCTCATATGACACACAGGTGACACCATGTAACTGATGTGTCTCATATGACATACAGGTGACACCATGTAACTGATGACTGTTTCATATGGCACACATGTGACACCATGTAACTGATGACTGTCTCACATGGCACACATGTGACACCATGTAACTGATGACTGCCTCATATGGCACACACGTGACACCATGTAACTGATAACTGTCTCACATGGCACACAGGTGACACCATGTAACTGATGTGTCTCATATGACACACAGGTGACACCATGTAACTGATGTGTCTCATATGACACACAGGTGACACCATGTAACTGATGTGTCTCATATGACACACACGTGACACCATGTAACTGATGACGGCCTCATATGACACACACGTGACACCATGTAACTGATGACGGCCTCATA
>NC_022019.1:2123113-2142784 GCF_000317375.1 Microtus ochrogaster
CTCATATGACACACACGTGACACCATGTAACTGATGACGGCCTCATATGACACACACGTGACACCATGTAACTGATGACGGCCTCATAAAGGCACACGTGACATCACGTAACTGATGACGGCCTCATATGGCACATCTGTGATACCAGGGCTGGGGAAGAGCACACAGGTGGATCCTGGGAGTCTGCTGGCTAGTCTAGCCCATCAGCGAGCTCTGTTCAGCCAAACACCCAGCCTCAAAAGCATAAGGTGCAGAGCAACTGAGGAAAACACCTGATGCTGACCTCTGACCTCCACAAGACACGCCCACATGCACACACTCATAAACACACTTATATAAGTGGAAAGTGACTGAAGAAGACGCTCAGCGCTGATCTCTGGACACGCACACACAAAGGTAAATGGTTTCTGGGATTGGATTTGCGTCACCTGGCTTACAGACAAGCATTTTATCAGATGAACGACCTGGAATGACTTTTCTTCAACTGTATTTATCTGAGGTATACAACAGCATGTGCTGCTGTGGATTGTGTAGTAAATGGTCGTTACAGTCAAGCAAACTAACACACCCATTACTTTACAGCAATTCTCCCTCTCTGTGGCAAGAACACCCATGCTCTTCCAAAATATTCTGAACATCACCAACTTCACATTAGGTACCACACCTGAAGCTTTATAGCAGCGACCTACGCTTCTCCATTCCTCCCCCTCTGGCTCTATTAATTAAGGAAAAAAAAAAAAACAAAGAAAAAGGTTTCGGTTTGATTTTAAAAAATAAAATTTAAAGCCAGTCATGGTAGTGCACGCCTTTAGCCTCAGCACCCAGAGGCAGGTGGATTGTTTGAGGTCAGCCTGGTCTGCATAGTTTCAAGACAGCTATAGCTACATAGTGAGACCCTGCCTCAAAACAAACAAGCAATAAATAAATAAAATGAAATTTGAGATACTTATATGCAAATAACAACTTATATTTTCCCATAAGGGTCTGTACCTTTCAAAATTCAACACACACTTATTTCATGAAGATACTCTGCTGTTTTGTTTTTGTTTCTTGAGACACGGTTCCACTGTGTAGCCCTGGCCATCCTGGAACTCACTATATAGACCAGGATGGACTTGAACTCACAGAGATCCTATCTCTGCCTCCCAAGCTCTGGGAGTAAAGGTGTGCACCATCAGTGCCCAGCAACACTCTGCTTTTTACAAAAGGGTAAAAGTAGGGACCCGGCTCAACGGTAGAGCACTTGCCTATCACAAATGAGGCCTCGAGTCTGACCTGGGGGAGAGTAGGGCTGGGATTTTCTCTACTCTGCTTGAGTCTAATAAAGACCTTTGTGCTAACACCCTAGGCTGTTGCTGAAAGGAAACCACAGGCTCATGTTAGTGAATATATTTTGCACATTATACACAAAAGTATCATTAAAATGTCACTGCATCTTTACTAATGAGCAAATACAAGCACTGGGTTTATCTGTGTAGCCCTGGCTGCTCTATAACTTGTTCTGTAAACGGGGCTGGGCTCAAACTCACAGCTGCCTGTCTCTGCTTCCCAAGTGCTGGAAGTAAAGGCGTGCACCGTCATACCTGCTTTTGCCAAGAGTTCACAAAAAGTTTGTAGATATATGAGTTAAGTTTCTCTGATTAGAAATGCTTGGAAGTAAAAGTGATTTTAGATTTTTCAGATTTGGATATATTTGCATATACACAATGAGCTATCCTAGAGAAGGAGATGAGTCCCAAGTCTAACCAGGAAATTAATTTGTGCTTTAAGAACATCTTAGAAACATGACCTGAAGATAATTTTCAAAAGCACGTTTGGTACACACACACTTAACTGTGGCTGGTGAGTGAGTGCGGGTTAGAATTTCCTACATGTAGCATATCTCAGTGCTCAAAAGATCTCCAGTTTTCAGAGAGGGATGTTCAACCTGTGTACGTTTCCATCTCACACAGAGGTGGAGACTCGGGCCTCTCTGATCACTTAGATGCTTTTATGCTCCAAACAGGGAACGAACTACCAGTCTAAAGAATCAGTACGTAGGGCCAGAGAGATGGTTAAGAGCACTGGCTGTGCTTCCAGAGGTCCTGAGTTCAATTCCCAGCAACCACATAGTGGCTCACAACCATCTATAATAAGATCTGGTGCCCTCTTATGGTATGCAGACATACATGCAGACAGAACACTATATACATAATAAATATTTTTTAAAAATCAGTACATAGTGAGAAAACAAGACTCTCAAATGACTGAACACAGAGATCCCAAATGGAAAGCACAGGCTTAACAAGGAATCCAACGGACACAGGCAACAAAACTATGGCCCAAGAACAGACCTGGTCATAAAGTCGGGCACTTCAGGTCATAGTGATCCTGATCAACTCAGACACGTCCCAAAGGACATTTTCTCTAAAGCAAATATTACCTAACAAAGAGGACGATATTAACTGAGTTCAACAACAATCTACCTTTTATTTTATAAATAAGCCCATGTAGTTGTCATCTACAGGGAGTGGGGAGATGGGGGATCATCACAGTCTGAAGGTGTGTTATAGGTACAAAAATTAAACAGGGGCAAATCTATATTTTAATTTTTCAAGACATGTATGTCCAAGACCAAATATGTTTTCAGAAATGATCTTTTTCCTATCTCAGAAATAATTAAGAATCACCCCAAATCTTGTAAAGGTAAAGTGTTCCGGATGCTTCAGTTACTTACAATATCATAAATTTCCCGGTCCTCCTCATCAGCAAGGGTCAAGAGAGCTACCAATGGATAACGAGATCTGGGCACTGGACCAAAGTCGTCAATTTCAGTATCGCTCGGTAATTGGCAATATAGTTCTTCTTTGCTGTGTTTTTTAATACTTTTGAATATGTAAAGGCAAATTGCCAAAAGAAGAAACATATCGTAAAGAGTCAATAACTTGGTAACATTTTACTATATCCAGTCTCACTTTTGTGTGCGGTGGGTGCCCCTGGAAAAAGGATACAAATACTGCTCTCTGTGGAGGTAGTCACTGTAGAGTGCCTCTTCCAATGCTTGCGGTGTGCTTATCCGGAAGCAGTAAACATGCTTCTGAAGAGCTTCGTAGAGTTTTTGGACACTGCACCCCCAGAAGCACGTGAGACGGCTATTTTCAAGGCAATCTGCTGTCAAGGTCATGCCAGCTGCAGAAAACAATCCAGAAAGAGATGGGTGTCACTAATATAATAATAACAAGGGTAAGAAACACAGGCTTTGTTCTGGATGGTGGCCAAGCTGATGGCAGTTTTAAATGTTGTTGAAGGATATGTATCTACAAATATAAAAATGTCAATAGCTATGCAGAACTTGAGCAATACAGCAAAACTTCATTATTATAATTTATCTTTAGAATGACTAGCCCAGTTTTCCTTTTGGTAACTATAACCGCCTCTTTCCAACAATATATGCAATCATTGTGTGATCAGCACAAGGGTCAGACAGGAGAACAGAACCATCTGAAATGGGTATACAGAAACCATGGGGTCAGATGGCGATCACTGAAGAAAAACACTAAGAAGCAGCTGAGCTTTATTATTAATATACACAATGGCAATGTTAATGTCCGTCACACAGTTAATGTTCCACGGAATACAACACAGCCTGAGGAATGCCTAGGGATGCCAACCATGGAAAGTCTAATAGCAATACTCTCGTTTTCTCCTTGTTTCAAAGACAGGAGGTGATAGTGTCAGTGGACTTGTAAGAGGATAACTAAGTGACATACGATTGTATGTGTTGTTTCATGTATGGATTTTATGCTTATACAGTACTGTAAGTGCTATCAATATGATTTTTTTCCCTCTCCCTATTAGTGGCAGTTGAAGCATACCAAGTTCAAGTGTCAAGACTTCTGCCCGTGCTCAGAGGTGGGATATGTTTGACTAGAACCTACATGCAGTCTGGGCCACTGTTCCTGGTGCAGCAGCTTAGCTTCCGAACCTGGCCTGGGTCCACCAGCAACTCTGCAGGGCTCAGGACGCCTTTATTGAAGATTTTTCTGCTGCTTGTAACAGGAAGTGACTGATTTGTTACCTATTTTAAACATGTGATCAGGAGAAGATGCTGTGAGAAGACACAAATTCAAGTACATGCTCCACAGGGTGACCAAGATGGTCCCCTGCTCCCCCCTGCTTTGCTGCTATGTGTGACAGCAGTGACCCAGGACCACGATGAGTTCAAATTTTAATTAGCAGGAACTCTGCAAGCCAACTGGAATGAAATTCTAGTTCAAATATATTTATTTTATTTCACCAGGTATTAATTCACTGACAGTCGAAAAGTAATCACACTTTAATATGTCACTAGAACTAGCACTAGAAGGTAATGAAAAGGAGCCGCAGCATCCGCAGATTCTCGTCCACACGCTCTCACAACCTTGGCCATTACAGAGGACACCACCTGACGAGAGGTCAGACACTTCTCTGCCGAACTGTTCTCCCCTTTCCCCACTTCTCCTGCAGGGGGTTCCCCCTTTCACACATGCTTGTTCCTCCAAATTGCAACGCATACACAAAACTGTTTTCCATTACTATCACTAACAAAGCTGGGCAGCTGTGAATCAGAAAGGTCAAAGCCAAGTGGGTACGACTTCTTTCAACTGTCTTCATCCAGCACAGCTTCGCTAGACTAACAGCATAAAGCGCCGGAGACAACCCTGGCTCTGAGCCATTTAATAAGAGCAGCACAGGCAGGAAAACCGTCCTGCTCCTGTGACGCCATGCATGACGATGATGAGACAGGAGAGGAAAGTTCAGGATGCAGGAAACCACTCTCCAAATGCTAATGTTTGTTTTCCCTAAATCTTTTGTTTTATGTTAGCTCTTATTGGATCTGTTAAAATGAAGTGGGCTGGAATAGGGGGGTTACTTCCAAAGTCTTCCTGAAGCAAATTCATCCAATTCAACTAATAGATACTGGATATCTAAATTATGGTTTCATTAAAGCCTTCATCTGGGGACACGAATTGAACAAAAACCCAAACACAACACTGTTATATGACAGCAAAACCAGCAGC
Source organism: Microtus ochrogaster (assembly GCF_000317375.1). Taxonomy (NCBI): domain Eukaryota; kingdom Metazoa; phylum Chordata; class Mammalia; order Rodentia; family Cricetidae; genus Microtus; species Microtus ochrogaster. The sequence continues at coordinate 2,128,153 of NC_022019.1, forward strand.
CCGTTCTAGCAAACGGATTGGCGAGCCTCTCAGTTGTTGCCAAGTTACACCACATCCAGAGGTTTATTCTCTCTCCTGTGCAATCTGTCTGGTACTTGGGATGGAGTGGTGAGAAAAAAAATCTGGGCATGAAAGAAAATAATCTTAAAACCACTTTGTAGACATCTTAAGGATATCTACCTTTCCATGGGCCTTGTTCTTATAACTTCCACCAAAATCCTTTTCTTCCCATAGAACACAAAGAAGGAATGATTTTTTTTTTCAAGTGAGTTCTGTTAGGAGCTCCACTCTTTTCCATCAGTGGAGAGCGTCGGGCCACGGAAGGCTGAGTGCTCCCCTGACTGGCTGTCTTCTCACTTGCTCAGGCACTGGCAGCCGGCCCTCCTTGAGACTGCTTCTGCCTGAGTGGTGGGGATGACTTCCTGAGTTCTAGCTCCAGAGGAGCGTGTGCTTCCTCACAGTGCCACCAGCTCTTCTCCCTCTCAGTGGACTTTGCACAGCAGGAAGACACGGTTGATTGTTTATTAAAGGCAGTCCTTACCTAAGAATCAGATGAGACTTTGTAGTGCGTTAAAATCTAAAGCTGCTGAGGGGTGGGGGTGGGGGTGGAATTAAACCATCACTGTAATCACTGTATAGTTTATTCAGGAATGCATGATCTACTGTCATACTTTTTTTTTTTTTTTTTTTGGTTTTTCAAGACAGGGTTTCTTTGTAGCTTTGGTGCCTGTCCTGTGACTAGTTTTTGTAGACCAGGTTGGCCTCGGTTTCCTGTCAGGGGACAAGCTTTGGGAGTGACAGGCACGAGACTGACTAAGAATGGTCCACAAGGCACAGGGATCTAGCTGCTTCTGCCTCCTGAATGCTGGGATTAAACACCACTACCACCCAGCTTGTCTTGTTTTAATAAAGGTAGTTTCTTTCTTTTTTTGGTTTTTCAAGACAGAGTCTCTTTGCGTAGCCCTGGTTGTCCTGGAACTGACTCTGTAGTCCAGGTCGGCCTTCAACTCACAGAGATTCACCTGCCTCTGCCTCCCGAGTGCTGCGATTAAAGATGTGCACCACCACCTCCCAGAGAGGTATTCTTTATGTCATATCTTAAAATTTATTTTTCTAAAATTAAAAAAAGTCAGAATAAACACTTACATACTCTTGGGGGAAAAGGATCTTCATTTCCTTCAATTTATAGGGTGGTATTATTTATAGTTAAGGAGAAAGAATAAGGAATTACATACTTTTTAAGAACTGTAAGTCAAGATTTACTTGCTGAGGCCCACTTGGGCTATATTATGAATTCCAGACCAACCTTTAAGGTCCTGTGAACCAAACAAACAAAGGAGAAAACTCAGATGATGGCCGATGGCTCATGCTGACTAAGGAACCGGTTTCCTGTCAGGGGACAAGCTTTGGGAGTGACAGGCACGAGACTGACTAAGAATGGTCCACAAGGCACTCTGTGAAGAAGGAGGCTCAGCTCTGAAGGTGAGTGTGTTCTCCAGCCCAGGACTTCCGCTGCAGGGCCGCAAGTGGGACCCAGAGGAGGCAACCAGTGACCTTGGCTACAGCCACTTCAGTAGAGCCACTTAGGGGAAGAAAACTAAGTTGTTCAGAGAGTAAAAGGGGAGAGAGAGCACATTTCACAATCATGTGTGCACTGTGCGTGCATGGGTGTGCGTGGTATGCAAGCATGTGTGCACCTGTGTCTACACACGGCTTTTCAAGGTGAATGCTGAAAATCTTCCTCAGGAACCTCGACCTTCTTTGCTGAGGCAGGATCTCTCAAATCCACAACTCACGTCTAGTCTTGCTGGCCAACTTGCTCTGGAACCCCATCTCTACCTTCTGGAGCCGGAGTTACAGATGGGCCACCACACCCTCCTGACATTTTGTGGGGGCCTGGGGATCTGAATTCTGGTCCTCACACTTTTATCTCTCTGGCCCAAATTTGAAGTTTTTATGTTTGTTTGTTTGTTTGTGGTTTTCACAGTTTTGAGGGAAAGAAAATGAGTTAGTGGCAAGAATAAGCTGAAAAGCTACAAAGATTAGAGTTCCTGTTAAGATTTGAAAGGTGTCGGAAGCAGGCACCTTTGCCCAGATTCTGGGGCTGCTTCCTCTCCATCTCCACTGAACATCACAAAAGCATCTCCAAGCCCACAGGCTCAAACCCAAATTCAATACTTTTCTTCCCAACCCGCCATTCCTCCGGTTTTATCCCTGTAACAGGAGCTGTCTCTGAAACCCATGCCGAGTCTTCTAGACTCTTCTCTCTTACCTAGTGTCTTAGCTTCTTTCCCTGTTTGAGTGCCCTGCTAAGAGCAACTTTAGGGACAAAGGCTGGCTACAGTACAAGGGTGCAGCCCATCATGGGAGGAAGTCAAGGCAGCAGGGAGTTGGAGCAGCTGGTCACATGACCCCCACATCAGAAAGGAGCAGCAAATGTGTAGCCTGCTTACTTCTCTTTGTCTGGATGATTGTTCACAATCTCACGATTAGGGCCAAGGATCAAGGCCAAGCATGACCTGCAGTCTTCTCAATTACCACAGTCAAGATAACCCCACAGGCATGCCCAGAGGCCCATCCCCAAGTCATTCTGGATTCTGTCCAGTTGACAGCACAGACCTTCACACCCGCCCTACCCTGTCTTGGAGCCACAAACGGCCTCTTGGTTCTCTCCTGTGCTATATTCCTCACTTACTTGGGTGCTCTGTTCTCATTCCACCTAGAAGGTTCCTCAACCCCCAGCAATCACCTGCTTAGAAGGGGGACAGGAGTGTCCACACACTCTTCTCTACAAGACTTCCTAAACATCTCTACTGCAGCAAATGTAACGCTTCTGCCTTTATATTTTAACTCAATGGCTCCTAAGTAGACCTAACGAACACAGAAACAAACCTGCCAACTGTAATTATCACATCAAAAATAACATATTATAGCCAGGCATGGTATCACTTGCCTTTAATCCCAGCACTTAGGAGGCAGAGACAGGTGGATTGCTGAGTTCAAGGCCAGACTGGCACCCTGGTCTAGTGAGTGAGTTCCAGAACAGTAAGGGGCCAGGTCTACACAGAGAAACCCTGTCTTGAAAAAACAAAAACTAAACAAACAAATCCCATATTATATGAAAATAATGTATACTAAAATATCATAATATCAGATTAAAAATCGGTTGTTCTTAAAAAGGTGAGCAACCTCAAACTTAATATTCAGACACATTTTATCATTTTTCATTTCACTGAAGACCACAAATGTGGCGCCATGTCTTAACAGACTTGTTTACTACCCTGAAATGCTGCATTCTCCTCCTTACGCACACATGTCTCTATTAGTGGATAAACACTCCCAGGAGAAAACTTATGAACTTTAATCTTTACAGTGCAGCATGCAGTTCAGTGAATGGTGAAGTTGAATGAAGAGAAAGCAATAGAGAAAGAAAACAGAAGGGTTAACGACAGGGGACTAGAGATCAGGGAAATCTTTGGAAAAGCCACCAACCTGCTAGGGAAGCTGAGGACGGGTTACTGATCTCTAAGCCAAAAGGGTTCTTGACTTGTCTCATTTGTTTCTTGAAAGTTCTTGTGCTGAACTGGGTCTCTTCTGAATTCCTCAGAATTACTGGAACATCCCAACCAAACCTACAGAAAGGAAAACATAAAACACAGCTTCAACAAATCTGAAATTCTGGCCACATAGTTTTCCACGCTGAGACTTTCTTTGTCATTGATGTTCTCTTTTGGTACATTAGTTAGTTTGTTTTGATTTGCATTTTGGGCTTTTTCTTGTTGTTGTTTAAATTTTATTTTTTGGGGGGGAGGTTTCAAGGGCAGAGGGTGGCTATGAAGGGTCACGGGGAGATGGATGGGATAGGGATAAGCAATGTGAAATCCACAAAGAATAAATTTAAAAAGTCTTTTTTTTTTTAAAAAGTACATTAGGCTTCATTACATATTCCTTCTAAAAACAAGCACCAGGAAAAGAGGCTCAGCCGCTTATTTTTGTTGTCTTGCAGAACCAACCTAGACTTGAGGGAGGTCAGAGGTCTCGCAGAACTGCACTGTATCATTTGGCCGAATAAATCAGCATGCTCCCAAAAATAAGCAGCTCTTCCTTTGAATTGTGGATAACAACGTGAGAGCTCGATGATTATAGGTGAGTTATACTTAGAATAAATAACATGGCCGTTATTGAACCAAATACTCAAAAGATATAAAAAACAAATGTTTACTCAATATACAGACTATGTTATGATTTATGAAGCCCAGGAAATATCAAATAGTCATTTAGAATTTCTAAAATAACAAAGCAAAATGTCAAATACAGACTTTCATTCACATAAGTCTTTTAAAGGTCAAAGGCACTATGCAAGAGCAGGAACTGTGACAATCCACACACAACAAGCTTCCAAACAAAGAAACCAAATGAAATATCTAGTAAAATTACAAACCAGGCAACTTTACTCAGCCTAAACAGAGTGCCCTAAAATAAATCCACAGTTGGTGCTTGGTTAGAACCTCCAGCTCTTTTCTGCACAATCTGAGAAGCCCCATTCCCCCCACTCTCCAAATCCTACCCTCTCAGAGAATCTCCAACAAAGGAAAGGTACCAAAAGCCCAGCACCACTTTCAAAACAGTTGCGGCAGCTCCTCTCCTGAAGGTGCCTAAAGCAGTCAGCTTTTGTCCACACTTGGGCACAACCCCAGCTTGTAGCCAACAGGTCATCACCCCCACCTACACCTTCACGCTTTAGTTCAGGGTGCATGACTTCTTGGGCTTTGATCTCTGGGACTGGAGACCTCACCCAGGAATTGCTTTGCAAATAAATCTGTTCTTTTACTTTTTCAGTTCAACTTGATCTGGCTTACTGCATTGGCAGAGAAACCTATTACCTGACTACAGAAAACCTATTAGTTGGACCACTGGACTTCACCCAGAGTGCCCTAACATGTTTCAGCAGCTGAATCAGTGGACTTCAGCTATGTTCACACTCTGATTACATCTTTCTCTCCAAATAGACAGCACTGACAGGGAAGAAAAAAAGAAACAGAAAAGAGTCTGCGAAAACAACTGACAAACTGGCATAATCCAGGGAGAGTGTATTCATAGTCAGCACTGAAAAGAGGTAGTACATTGCTAGAACCATGTGGATAACTTTCAAAAATATAAAGTCTGGAGAGATGGCTCAGCAGTTGAGAGCACTGGCTGCTTTTCCTGAGGGCCTGCGGTTCAACTCCCAGCATCCCCATGGCAGCTCATAACTGTCGGTAAAGGCTCCGACACTCTTTTCTGACCTCTGTAGGCACCAGGCACACAAACGACATACATACATATATGCATGCAAAGCACCCACACACAAAATTCTCAAAAATATATCAAAAAAAGAGATGCTGTAAGATTATTGTAGTAATAAGAGCGGTGGGGCTGCGTCCCCAGCACCCCGGCCGCCTGCTAGCTCATGCCCGAAATAACAACACACAAACTGTATTCATTTAAACACTGCTTGGCCCATTTCTATCTAACCTCTTCCAGGCTAATTCTCACATATTAATTTAGCCCATTTCTAATCATCTGTGTAGCACCGGTCTTACCAGGAAGATTCTAGCCTACGTCCATCCTGGGTCGGAGCTTCATCGCGTGTGTCTCAGAGAGCAGAGCTATCGCATCTGGAGAGGGGAGCATGGCATCTCTGAGCTCACTTCCTCTTCCTCCCAGCATTCTGTTCTGTTTACTCCTTCCACCTATGTTTTAACCTATCAGGGCCAAGCAGTTTCTTTATTGCTTAACCAATGAAATCAACAGATTGATATATGACACTCCCACATCAGATTATCTAATATGAAACCCTAAAAGAGGCTAAGCTAACCTATGAAATAAGAAGACCAAGGTTGTTTCTGAGTGTATATAGCAGGGGTACCTGGGCAAGTGCCCGAAGAACCTATCAGTGTGTGGTGCTCAATTTGGGATTGTCTAGATGTATTTGGTAAACACCGGGCAATCAGCATCTTCAGATCTGCACATTCCACTGAAGGTAAACATCACTTCACTAGCACTTGGAAGGCAGAGGCAGGCAGATCTCAGAATTCAAGGCCAGCCTGGTCTACAGAGTTCTAGGACAGACCATTGGCTGGGGGGGGGGGAGGGGAACAACTTGATAAAACAAAAAGCAAACAATCAAAAATCTCAGAGGGGTTAGGTCACTGGGGAGTGGGGAGACAGCTCAGTGGGTAAAGAGCTGAGCAGGTGTGAGGGCCTGAGCTAGAATCCACACAAAGCTGACATGGGAGTGTGTGTGTCTGTGCAGTGCTCCAACAGTAAGATGACGAGGAGACAGGAGAAGCCTGTGGTGCAACTAGACTGGCAGAGGCAGTGGAAGGAAGAGGTCCTGTCTCAAACAGGACAGAAGGGGAGGACTCCCTGGAGGAGGACTCCCTGGAGGAGGACTCCCTGGAGGAGGACTCCCTGGAGGAGGACTCCCTGGAGGAGGCTGCCTTTTTCTTTCAGGTGCACACTGTGGAACATGCATATGCACATGCACAGCAAGGCACTGAACATACAAATTAAAGAGAACTATAAACAAAACACTGAACCGCTGTAGAATAATCTTTTTTTATACTATGAATATACATTACTCTCATTTGCTAACAAAAAGCTGATTGGCAGATAGCCAGTCAGAATGACACTGACCTTGAGAATCAGACTAAGAGAATTCTGGGAAGAGGAAGGGTGGAGTTAGATAGTTGCAGCAACTGCAGAGAAGCAAAATGATAATGCTAAACAGAGAAAAGGCACCAAGGCACGTGGCAAACCATAGACAAAATTATGGGTTAATTTCAGTGTAAGAGTTAGCTAGTAACAAGCATGAAGCCTGAACTGGGCATTTATAATTCACATCCAGCATCTGAGTCCATTATTTGGGCCCAGACAGTTGGGACAGGAAACACCAATTACATTGAACTTTAGCTGGTGATAGTCATATCCTAGAACTTTGGGGTGAAGAAAACAATTTACTTTGAGGTACATCCTGGAATAAGATGAACACATGATTGGAGAGTAGGAAGGGATGAATAGGCAGATATGTAGTGTAATAAATGTTGATGGCACAACTAATTATGCATGTTCTCTATGTTATTTTTCCCTGAGTCCTGAATGTTTGAAAATTCAAATAATAAAAAGTTGAAGAAAAGGAGACCTAGCTGGGTTTAAAGGCAACTACTTTTAGGGAAAATGCACTGGACAAGGCTATTGGCATGGACTGATGGGATCTATGCCTGGAGCAGGTGGTGGAAACTAAGCCTACAAAGGCCAGTATAGGCCATGCATGCAATGCAAGGGTTAGGACAAGGCTCACACCGAGAGCGGGTTGGGTCAGTGTCAATCTTTAACAGAGTGTCACTGCAATCCCTTGTCCTAGGCTGGATGTCTAAGCATCTAGCAATACATAATTATAAAATAGTAAAACAGTAAAGGTAAAAAGAGAAAAAAAAAACTTCCACTAATATTTAGATGGCAAACTAAAATTTTATAATAAACTATCAATCTCGTGGCAAAGGGAAGCCAATAAAATTAACAAGCAGAATAGACAGTTACTTAAGATGATGGACCTGGTTTTACTGAAGTTAGATGAGGCTTCTGTGGTCCAGCAAAGAAGAGGAAAAGTAAACCTCTAGAAGATCAAACTGTTTCTAAGGAAATCAACTGACCCAGCACAAAGCGTAAGAATATGTGCAAGACTATATAGGATAATGGCCCAACAATCCCTGAGGAAAATTTAGGCTTTCCGATGTTTATCGTGCTTTAAAAAGTTAATTGGCCTGTAAAGAAGCAGAAAATATTAACCATAAAGAGGAGATAAATGAATCTATAGAAAAGTATAAAAATGCTAAAGATGTTAGAATCTTTCTTTTTATACAAGGTGATCTACCAAGCTGGCCTCGAACTCACAGAGATCCACCTGCCTCTGCCTCCTGAGTGCTGGGATTAAAGGCGCACACTGCCACCACCTGGCTTCAAGCTGATAATTTTTATCTTTTAACTGGGAACATTTCCATAATTGTCAGGACTGTATTCTATGTGCTCAAGAATGCTAAGGAGATTGAAAACTGTACAGACATAGAAAACAGTTCAAAACACTCAAATCTGTTCTAACAGATGACAAAGGCAATGTCTGAGATAAAGAATATGCTGGTCAGGCTTTACAACAGATCAGACACTGAAGAATGGAGAGGAAGCCATGTGAAGACACTACAATAAAAGTGCCCCATACTGGGGCTACGAGGGTGCCTTGGGGTACACTGCCTACCAAGAATGAGGCTGTAGGCCAATTCCCAGGAAAACACAGACAGACAGAGAGACTTTTTAGGCAGACAGAGTCTCTGTCTCTCAAAATGAAACAGAAAGAGAAAAGAAAATTGAACAAAAATGAAACATCCAATGGACAAGTGTAACCAAAATCTTTAAAATGTTAAGTGAAAATTAAAGACAGACTAAAATCCTCAAAGGAAACTCAAAGTTGTTGCTAACATGCCAACGTGGTCATTTAACTCATGCAAATGAAGAGTAACAGATTGGGGAAGGTGATGTGGGAGTCCCTTCCCCTCCATATGCTGTGATTACCATTAATAAATAAAGAAACTGCTTTGGCCTGTTGATAGGGCAGAACTTAGGTAGGCAGGGAGGACAGAACTGAATGCTGGGAGAAAGAAGGTAGGCGTCATATAGACGCCATGGAGCAGTGAAAACGAACATGCTGAAACTTTAACCAGTAAGCCACTGTCATGTGGTGATACACAGACTATTAGAAATGAGTTAAATTAAGATGTAAGAGTTAGCCAATAAGAAGTTAGAGCTAATGAGTCAAGCAGTGTTTTAATTAATAGTTTCTCTGTGATTTCAGGTCAAAGCTAGCCGGGCAGCCAGGAATGAATAAGCAGAGGCTTCTTGTAACAGGAAGGAACAAATCTAGACAAATCAAATAAAAACAAATTGTAAGGGGCTGGAGAGATGGCTCAGTGGTTAAGAACACTGGCTGCACTTCCAGAGGTCCTGAGTTCATTTTCCAGCAACCACATGGTGGCTCACCATCATCTACAATGAGATCTGGTGCCCTCTTCTGGCCTGCAGGCACACATGGAAGGAATGTTGTATACTAAATAAATCTTTAAAAAAAATTCTAAAATAATGGACCTAACTCCAACCACCCTAAATATCACATCAAATGCAAATGATTCAAATTCCCTAACTAAAAGATTGGGATGTTCAGACTGGAGAAAAATGCAATGCTAGGTAAATGAGACATATAAGAAACTCACTTAAAATGATCTTAAGTAGAGGATAGAAAAAGATATTCTTGCTAATACCAATCAAAAGAAAGCCTGAAGTCCTGGGATGTGGCTCAGAGGTAGTATACCTAAATGCTTAAGATGCTAAATTTAATCCTGAAGAAAAAAATGAAAAAAAGGGGAGAGAGAGGGCTGGGAGAGGAAGAGAATGAGCAAGCTAGCTGTAGGGGCTATGTTAATAACAGACAGCAGAAACCAGAGCAGAGATTATAAGAGGAAAAAATAGCACTGTTTCATAATGAGAGCGGAGTTAAATTTATCAGACACAATAATTCTAAATGTTTATGCATCCACAGATAGTACTTCAAAATACAAAGAGAGACACAGAGACAGAGAGAGACAGAGAGAACTCTAAAAATAGAGAAAAATACACAGAGATTTCAATACTCTGAACCAATGCAATAATTGGTAGCAGCAACCAAGAGACAGAAAATCAGTAAGGAGACCAAGGACTTGACTAGCACTATCAACCTGTTTGACCTGTTGACAGTTACATAGTATCTCACCAACAGGCAGGGAGGACCACCCGCTAACTGTACTAGTAAAGACAGACCAACTCTGGCCTATAGGTTATAAACATCTAAGATTCTGAACTGGCTAAAAATTAAAACATAGGTATCAACTCTGTGTGATGTTCATACTGCTGTACTGAAGAGGAAAACCTAGATGCCAAAAAAAGAGAAACCTTGAGCTGTCTCAAACTTACTGAACCAAGTTTCAATCAGTCCAACAAGTATGTGGGGCTCCAGGAACCCTGGAGCAAATATCCAAACAGATGTATCTGGCCTTGGAACATTCTATCCTTCTCTAACCACCCTAACAATGTCGCCTATGCAGTTTCTATAAACCAGGGGCTCTTAACCTTCCTAATGCTACAGTGACCCCTTAATACAGTTCCTCATGTTGTGGTGACCCACAAACATAAAAGTATTTTCATTGCTACTTCATAACTGTCATTTTGCTACTGTTACAAAACATAATAGAAATATCTGTGTTTTTCAGAGGTCTTAAGTGACCCCTGTGAAAAGTTCACTGGACTGCCAAATGGGTGGAGACATACAGGTTAACAACCATTGCTATAGACACGGATTTACATGTAGAATGGGCTATTTCTCAGAAGGTCAGGGTTTTGTCCTACTCGATGGGGATCTTGGGTTGGGACAAATGATAGGACTCTTTTGTTTAGAAAGCAGCTGTCCCAATGGTCCTTCCCACAGGATCTTCACGCCAGGAAACACTGACTTTCCCACTCATGGTAAGCAGGCTGCATCCATAAGTAAAAGAAGCTCAGAGCTCTCAGCTTTAAACTGGACCTGGTGGCTCATTCCTGTAATACCAGCACTCTAGAGGGAAGCTAAGGCAGGAGGACCTGTCCAAGTTCAAGGTAAGCCTGGTCTACGTAGTGAGTTCTAGGCCAACCTGGGCTATAGAACATGTAACACTGAAAAAACCATGTGAGGGTTGGAGAGATGGCTCAGAGGTTAAGAGCACTGGCTGCTCTTCTAGAGGTCCTGAGTTTAATTCCCTGCAAGCACATGGTGGCTCACAACCATCCGTAATGAGATCTGGTGCCCTCTTCTGGTATGCAGGCACATGGAGGTAGAACACTGTATTTAAAAAAAAAAAAGGCCAGATTTCAGCAAGGTTGACTACAGGACACAGAACAAAGGGTTTAGAGCCCTCAGAAACTCTGTGACTCTCTAAGAGAGTGTGTGAGTTTCAAGTTTGCTTACTTCCTGTATGTCCTCCAACAAGCCCAGGGCATCCCATCATAGCACCAGCGTACAGTCACAGTCCGCAGATCTCCAATGCCAGACAGACAAGTACTATAAAGACTTGATCCCCAAAGTACCTAATCCAGAGACCACTTCATCACAATCAACCAAAGGCATCTCTATATAAGTTCATCCCAAAGCCATTACATGGTATGGATTACTGAGATCTCATTTCTCATTAGCAAGGAACTGAAGACTATCCCAATAACAAATAGGTGTCCAGGTTATAACCGACCCAACTCTCAAGCTCTATCTTTGATGGGATTTTGTCCAAGAACCCTCTTCTGAGTAATACTTTACCAGTCACAGTCTATTCAGGAGACTAGACGCACATGAACTATTTGAACAGAAAGCAATGAATGCCCAGTGGAAGGGGGCTTGCCTAGCAGTAGATGACCCCGTCACCAGCTATTATCCCTGAGACAAAGTCACCAAAGAAGAAAAATTTGGAGTTAGGACGCCATGGTGCTGCAACTCCAACACAAAGAAATAGGGCTGACGTAGGAAAGTGGAACAGTATAAACTGGGCCCAGAGCCACTGCCAGAATGGAGCACTGCTGTGACAGAAGACACACAAGGACCAGACAGAAACTGCTGTGGGAGCACATTCTGCTCCTTCAGCCAATAGCCTTTAAGGTACCAGCCCACTTGGGCGTGGTCTCTTCTATCGTAACAGCAGAGGAAAGCACGTGCTGCTCTCTGTAAGTTTTCCCCTTAAATAAATAACCCTTTTATTGGCCACAATTCTGAACTGGAGTGGGATTGTTTTGTGACTTACGTCATCACAGAAACAATGTGCCCCTTAGTGCTATCTAGACTTTCGGTCTGTATCCTTTCTTGGAGAAGCATTATCAGCAAACAGCTAGCAAAGGAAACAGTGGTTTAGAGTTCTGTCCCAGTTCACAAGCAGAGTGTACGGAGAGCTGTAAGGCTGACAGCCAACCCTTACTAAACTGTGCTGCAGAGGAGGCAGGGAATCACTGCCAAGTGAATTTTTTTTATGATTATTTGTATAAAGCTCCTGAGGACACCTGTGTAAACGGAGACTAATCTGTTTCCCAGCCACCCAGACCTGAATATTCACACAGAAACTATATTAATTACAACACTGTTTGGCCAGTGGCTTAAGCGTATTCCTAGCTGGCTCTTGCATCTTAAATTAACCAATTTCTATTAATCTGTGTATCACCACGAAGTTGTGGCTTACAGTAAGATTCTGGTGTCTTTCTTCAGTAGCTACATGACATCTGCCTGACTCAGCCTTCTTTCCTCTTCTATCTCTGCTTGGATTTCCCACCTAGCTCTTTTCTGCCCTTCTGCCAGTTGCCTCAAAGTGAAAATCTGATCAATTGCGTTCCTGTTAGCTCTGAATCTGCACTGGGCCTCTACTAGGATTTCCTCTTACATGTCTGTTACATCAACTTCAGAAAGGTATTCAATAGCATCTGGAGGAAAGGAATTTGGAAAACAATGAGGTTCTACAGGTTCCCAGAGAAAAATTGTAAGAATACTAGAAAATGCCTATAAAGACACCTTTGCATCAGTCAAAGTCTGTGGAGAACTGTGATCAACTAAAGACAACAGCAGGAGTGTCAGGGGTGCGTCCTCTCACCACTATTCTATAATGCATTCCTGGAATTAATACTAGCAACAGCCCTGGAGGATGAGGAGATAGGCGGTGCGCAAATCAAGAGCTTGTGTTTCACTGACAATACAGCACTACTTGCTGAAAGTCCAAATGAACTGCAGCCACGGTAAACAGAGTGGTGGAAGTCAGTGAAAACTTGGTATGAAAGTAAACATGGAGAAGACTGAGATACAACACATGGGAAGGGCACACAAGGATGTTAACATTGTAATAAAGAATCAGAATCTCAAGCAAACAGTCAACTTTGTCTATCTGGGAGGAAACCTCAGTTCAAAGGAGAGAACTATTTCAGATCAGACACCAAGAGGTGAAATAGGGATACAGACGACTGCATTCCAGGCACTAGGAAAGGTTTGGTCAGCAAGAGACATAACGACAACAACATTACAAGTCTGTGAGACACTTGTCCTGAGCTGCCTTCTTTACAACCCCGAAACCTGGACAGTGAAACACTCCCCTGAACATGGCTGAATGTGTCTGAGATGGCATGTCACATGAAGAGATAGGCTGCACAATGATGACATTAAGAAACATCTCCATCTACAGAAGGAAGTAAACTACAGGATACGGCAAAGGTGCTTGAGATACTTCAGCCATGTTATGAGAATGAATGACGTGGATTCCCGAAGATAGCACTGTTTGGAGGAGTGCACGGGATAGGGCGAAGAGGAACGGCCAGAAAACACTGGATAGACAGCATAAAGGAAGACTGGAACCTTGGGTGTGACAATAACACAAGCATTTAGGACTGCCCAGGATAGGAACAGCTGAAGAACCACCATAAACGGATGCTCATGCATGCTTAAGCATTGCTGGGGCATAAATGATGATGAAATGATATATTCCATCCTGCCTTAGGCCAAAGCAGCTTCATTATTAATCAATGGTAATAAAACATATCCACAGCATACAGAGGGGAATCCCACATCTCACCTGACTGATGCTTTGGGGCTCACGAAAGCCATCGGAGACTAAGACATATAGTTCCTATAGTGTGATTCTTTTTTCTACTGTTATTGGGATCTAAAAATCAGAGGCTCCTGTTCTTTGGGCATGCTCACCAGCACAGGTGTGCTGCAGGAGCTCCTTCCACTCCTTCAGACAATAGCCACTGAGATACCAGCCCATTGGGGCATGGTCTCTTTCTCTTTAAAAAGCAGCGGTAGCCCTCCGCTGGCTCTCTTGCTCCAGAGACTAGACTCCTTTCCTGGCTGTTGTGTAGGACAGTGTTCTGTAAGTTTTTTTACCCTCAAATAAACAACTCTTTAAATTCAAACTGGTGTGGGATTGTTTCGCACATTACAGGTGGACACAGCACGGTAGAGAGAAGCAGCAGGCAAGAACCCCAGATGTAAGGGGTAAAGATCATGACTTCGAGAAACAGACAACCAGTAAAGATCCAACTGCAGCCATTACCAAAGCGAGATGACAAGGATAAAAAGTGTAGCACTTGACAGTTTATCTCTGTTGCCTTGGCTGGGATTTGAGAAGGATGTTCCTAAGGTTAAAATGGTGTCCAAGCTATCATCATTTCTAGTCGATAAATCTGGCTTTGGGTTAGTTTGTAAAGAGCACATAAAAAGCTTATCTATACCGATGAAGCCAAGCCAAGTGCGAAGAATGGTTGCTTAGGTTCACCATAACTGGTTAGGTCCAAATCAGGTTACAAGTTCTTGCAGCCTAAGCAGGGCTCAGCCCAGACTTCAAAAAACAATAAGTCAATAGACACTTACAACACTCCTGAAACTTACACTGACAAGAGGTAGTGAAATAGTCAAATAGTCATTGTACATTCAAATCAAGCCTTAGACCTGGCAGAGCCAGGTTGTCTGACTCCAGTGTCTGCCTTTTAACACACACACACACACACACACACA